>NC_091824.1:126760134-127135134 GCF_038994185.2 Dermacentor albipictus | reverse complement strand
ATAATTTCGTTTCTTTCCATTTTATTTACAACATGTTTTTATCTTTTCACCTGAATGTCTCAATATAGTCAGTGACTAGTGACCTCCTTCTGTATATCATATGTGAAAATTGAATAATTTTGAACAAATGATATTGTGATTACGGTCTCCCTCCGTGTATAACGCACATGGGAAATGTGCGACTTCACAGCATAATTGCCTCATGCCTCCAACAGGTCGTTAGAAGTACTGAGGAATCGTGGCTGGGCAACGCACATAGTTTTGCAGCAGAGCCACTGCTGAAATTAAACATAACTTTCTCCACGTTAGACTGGAACAAATGCAGTGTATTTCCGTATTGGAAATAGACCAGTGCATCATAACTCGTCTTTGATATTTGCACCACTTGCTTGAGAATCGAGAAAATTTTAGGCTTGCTTTTTGTTTACAGGATGTGGAATTACAGTGATCGGTACGCGATATTAAAATAGAGATGAGAAGTTGTATAATGCGACAATTCTTTTCATTGTTTTTCATTATTCTTGTTCTTCGTCACTGACCTAAGGGATACCTGCCTACGCGGCGATCGCAGATATCAGCCACTCGTTGCAGTGGGTGATCACAGAAGAAAAGAATTGGGGGAAAGATTCACTATATAATAGGGCCACCATTTATATAGATAGCACTAGAACACCAAAAATATTGAATTCCTGGTCATGACCCTCAGCTGAAGTACGACACGTAATAGCCGTCTCCGCCTTCATGACCGCGTTCGCCACCGCCGTTGCTTTCCAGTTGCCTTCTAATTAGACTGACGTATAGAGCACCATCGCAATTAAGGGCTCCTAGCGCTTACGGAACAGTGATTCAGAATACCACCGGAAAAGAGCGGTGTTCTCTATACGCTGAAAGGATGACGAATGCACAGAATGCTGCGTCGCAAGGTATTGAATCCTCTCAAACCATGCCGGTTTCTGTAAACAGGTCATAAGATTGGTTAAAGCCCTCCCTTGAAATCTCTGTAAGCCAAGTATGCTGCCGGCAGAGTCGTATATAGCTGTCCGTCAGTGCCACTGCATGCATTCCGACACAGTTTCACTTGAACGGGCTAGTTATCGCAATATGTATTTGTGGTGACAACACTTCTTGGTACTGCCGTTGCGCGCTGAATCCATGCAGGCTGTGGGCAGTACTCTACACGGTGCGCCATTTCTGTAGTACAAAAGTTTTCGGCAGTCTACACTATGCGCTGCTGTGCCAAGTTTTTTGTGTTTGTTTTCATTCCCTGGACAAAACCGAAGCCGCTGTGAATCCGAGATGCCGTAACTATACGTGAACGACTGCACGACATGAACCATATGTAACGGGTTCCATACAGGGTATTTGGGCACCTTCAGAAATGAAACTTTGGGACTATTACATTTATAAAGCAGCATACGCGGCGCGCGAATGTGGTTCGTTTATAAAAAAAGAAGTTATTCGTCATTTTGCCCCGATATATTTGGGGACCATCATATTTTTCAGTGATATATTTCAGTGATATTTTTCAGCTTAGTAGCTGTTGCATTCATATCGCGAGTGAGAGGTCGCGGATTAGATCCGTATACGCAAATGTAGCTAAATCTAGGCGCACGGTGAAAAAAAAGTTAGAGGTGATCAAAATTAATACGGAGCATTTTATCGCAGCATCCCCAACCACCAGTTGTGACATCTTGGGACGTTAAACTCTACAATGATATTCTGTCCTTACCATATTCAATTTGTTCAACGTCCAGTTCAAGTGTGACAGCATGTCCTCCACTATTGCAGTGTCTTCTAATTTCGCGGGACAATCAGCATTTCTCCCCGTAGTTATATTATGCTTCATAGCGACCTTTTCCTTATGTAAGTGAAACCAAATAGCAGTGAAAACGTGCTTCCAGCATCCCCACCCGGTCCCCTAACTAAATATGTCTATCTGGTAACCTAGCCGCAGTATGGAACATGACGGGGCTATACCGAAGATATCGGTCCTACTAAGCGAGCCTAGCGTGCAGCCTAATAGGAACTGCAAGAAGAGAAGGCAAGCCTGATGTTAGGTCGCAAATTAGAGGCCGTTGCGTCAAGGCATCTCTTACGTAAGGACGCTTCTTTATTGGTGCCCGTTCGCAACCCCCCCCCCCCCCCCCCGCCGTTCACGATAGCGATAACAAGACCATAGCCCTTGATCGCATGATGGAAGCAGTTGTCTACGGCTAATTTTGCGACTACTGGGTTAGAATTTGTTCGAAAGTTCAGCAAAGACAGAACGATGCAATTCTCCATGAGATGAGTCCATGTTCATAAAGGTCGACCCAAATATATAGTTGCGCTCTGCTACGATGTGGTATGGCGTCAGATGTTATTCAGCGTAGTGAAGGCTAGAAGTGACGCCACGCTATAACCGCATAATTAAACAAGTCCCGGTTTAGGCATCGTAGGCAGCAGACGGAAACTGCGCGATACGAATAGAGGCACCGTGCGCAGTTTGCTGGCAACGTTTCTGCGGTGAAAAGCAAACCGCAAAAAAGGAAGCAGTTGGTTAGTTCTTGGAATCCTCCAAACGAGGCGAGATGCTTTCGTCGTTTGCGTGGGCTGCGTTGCTGGCGAAGGAGCAGGAAACGTACTGAGGAATTAGGCACGCGTGTGCCTAATTCGAAGAGACGCGCAGCGCTCGTCTTTCGATTATGCAAGGCAAGCAAAAAACGGCGCATCGTGGCGGCTTCCCACCGGGTTTCTTCCTGCATCCCCTCTTCTACGACTCTATTATTGTGCCGTATCTACCTCCATGGCATCCCTCTCTCTCTCTTCAGTTGCAGAGCGCGACCAACTCGGAAAGCGAGAACGGGTGCGTCGGAAATCGCCGCGAAGTTCAGCCGCGAGCCACTGTGCCACGGCCTGTGCCACTCGCGAAAGCTGCAAAGGCCACCGCCGCCGCCGCCGCTTTTGGCGTACGCACGCCGTCTTCGTGCCCCTCTGTCTGGATATCGCCGAGGCTTCGCGCCTGCGGTTGTCGAGGAACGGAGGACGAGGAGGAAAGAAAGGGGAAGGAGGGACGCCCGCGCGCGCGCGCTCCCACTCTGGCTCTGCCCGCGAGGCTGTCGGTGGAAAGCGCGGCGAGCACGCGTCCGCGCGCCTGCGCTCCAGTCCGGACCCGAGCCCGAGCACGGCCTGGAGGGATAGGTCTGGTCGACCGTGGCTGCAGCTCCAGACGCGCAGTCGGAGCTCGGCGAAGGGGCCGCTGCTGCGAGCACAGTGCGCATGCCACTTTCGGCGTTGAACGTGTGGCGCGCTTGCGTCACGTTGTCCCTCCTCAGGACGACGCTCGCGCAGGAAAGGTGAGCGCGCTCCTCGCACTGTTTTGAAAGTCTATGTACTTGTTTTACGCTTCGACAGTGTGTAAAAAGTGTGCAGTTCCAAAAAAAAAGAGATTGTGGTGTTTCATGCAGTATCGACCTTAATAAAGTAAGGTTTTCGGGCTGGTTCGTAACTCATGCTAACGAATTACGAGTTTGCAGTAGGAATATGCAGAAAAATAGGGCAGCTGGAAGTCATCGCATAGCCCTCTGCTTTCTGATGTCTTTGACTTTTGATCGTGTGGCTAGTTTCTTATTTTGTTTTTTTGCCATAGGTAAAATAGCCTTTCTTTCATTGCACAGAGATGGTATAGAACACGAAGAATGCGATAGGGTGGTGTATACACACGTCTTGCAGTCGCAGAACGTTTGACACGCGAAACATATGGTCTAATCACCAGAGCTCATTGTTAGTAAGCGGCGCATGAAAGAGAGAGAGATATATATTTTTGACCTCGTGGATTATATTTTATAGGACATTACCACAGTGACCATCCCACATATGCTCGAGTACGGGCAGCATTGTCATGGAAATATACAGTTTTGTTCTTGGGCTGATATGTCACTTTAACTGTGCGTCTCCAAAAATTGCTGTTTGCGCCAGAAATTGACTATGTGCGAATGTGGCTTTCAGATTGTGCTATATCTTAGGCACTATGATGTAATAATGAATAAAAAACGTATTTTTTTTTCTGAAAAGCAGTTGTAATGAGTCTTCTAATTTTATAAGTGTCCATGCTAAACTATAGTCCCATAGACTCATTTCAAACTTTCATATCTGCATATTCCAAATTGTCCAACTGTACTAGAGGACTAAAAAGTATTATTCTTCTGCACGTTGAATATTGAAGCAGCAAAAATGAATGAGGTTGCATGAAATTAGCACCGACTTTGCGTTGGTCCGTAAATGCGGTTACGAATTATGCTTAACAGTCATTTTCTGTCAGTTGATGCGGGGATTATTATTGGCATGCAAGAGGTTTTTGCATCTTGTGTAACTGCTGTGCTGTGCTAAAGTTGGCAGGTGATCGAAATACGTTTTTATAGGCGTTAACCTCATTGCAAGCTGGTAACTGCAACGTGTTTACTTAATCCTCCGCATTATTTGATGTGGACATTGATGTTGTCGAGCACCCTATTTGTAACGGTAACGAATTATTTCAGTGCCTGGTACTATTCTTAGAGCTAAATTACGTTATAGCAATATCTTCGCGTGAAGCTACTATTTCTGACAAAAGATAAATGCAACTTTATCCTGACACTTGAGAAATGTTCGTCATATGTGTTCGTTGTCTTCTGTTGGAAGCTCCAATGTGTTTTATTTGATATAGCAAAAGGAAGTTAAAAAGAAATAGCGGACACATTAACAATTTTCTGTTCGATTATTGTTTAGAAGAGCACTAAATAGCGATGTCACTTTAGGCGGTCAAACGGAGCGCTGGATGACCTGGAGAAGCTTGACGACTTATTAAGAACCTATGACCGGCGTGCCCTTCCCACGACACACTTGGGTATGTTTTCCCACACTATAGCATGCCCGTGCGCTTCCTCTGCATAAGAAAAACAAAAGTAAAGCAACTAGCGTGTTCTCTTTACAGCATTGTTACCACGTTAACATTTCCAGTGTCTTGCATGTGCACTTTTAGAAGTGTCTTAAGGTTGTAAAAATACTACTGAAATGTCACGCCTACTACGTGCGTATACCGTGAATTCTTTACACTTACAACCTTTCGCAGAGATCCTGTACTGCCCTTTTTCAGCAAGATGCGCTTGAGAAAGGAAGGATTCTACAATACTTTGTTTCGTGTGAATGAATATATATATATATATATATATATATATATATATATATATATATATATATATATATATATATATATATATATATATATATATATATATATATATATATATATATATATATATATATATGCGCTACGATATGTTTTGAATTCCTTTCGTTATTCTGCGCAAAACATCATCTCATGTATATTTTTACGACCTACAAACTTGCTGTTCTTTTATGCTCAGACGTTTCAGTAGAGCATAACTTATTTCAGTGGCTTCCGATTCGTAGATTTTACCTAAATATTTTAACAAGTCGTACAAATGTGAAAACATAAGCAGACAACTCGTATTGAATCCTCGTATATAGCAGTACCATGAAACGTAAATGCTTGGATATATGCTGTGGTTGGCCTAAATATCCCTTAGGTATGGCTTATCAGATGAAAAGCAAATGTAGTGTTCACAGTGGAAGTTTTACTGCTTTTATCATAGCAATCCTTTGAATATTCTGGGAGTAATCACGCATAGCAGCAAGTCATTAAAATGTTCCTTAAGGAGTCGTTTCCACATCCACTGGACCGAAAATAATAATTTTTCTTCTCTCGGACGAGAAAGATGTCATGTTAATAGGAATTTCATGAACGAGTATATAAGACAGGCTGAAATATTTATATTGTTCTTACTATACACAAAACATCGCACATTGGCTTCACGGAAGCCCGCCTATCCACTTCTCATAAGCTAGAAATCTGAAATGTTGAAATCAATAAAATAAAAGAGAGCATATCTGCAGCTATGGAAGCATTTCTTTAATGCGAGATCTAACTGGAAAAAAATGAGCAATGTGCTAGAACGCATTTTCATTTCCGCCTATTGCTGGCAGACTTGGCCGTACGAAGGAGGGTCCGCAAATTAGCACATTACATTGAAAAACAAAGTATAAGTAAGTAGGACAAGTAGCATATAAATATCGCGCCTATACCTGCATTTTGTAGAACGTATGTGTGTCTATGACAATTCATTGCACGATTAAATGTGTCGCCATGTGTCCATGTTATTAGGGCTATGAAATACACACTTGAGCTCCACGAAGTTAGTTGCCAACCACGCTTCATCCTGTTTTCTGTTTGCTTGCAAAAGTTAGGGTTACTGTACGAACACATGCACTTCTGTTCCAGTGAGATTAGGCATACGTTAACGTCAGTCACGGTGTGGAGCTCTGCGCCTAGTTATCCGCACCGTCCATGTGACTGCCCATGATAAACCGTTGTTCATATCCCTACCGTGACGCAACAACGAGACTCTAGCTGGTGATTCCGGAGAAAATTAGACGCCCGAGGGAATTCTTCACCATCAGGAGAACACAAAACTACTACCATAAAAGAGATTCACGCCTATGCCCAGGGGGTCTCTTGCTGACTATGCAAAGTAATGAAATTACGGTGCTGTAGCCCACCAAGCCGAGGAAGCAAGACGAGAGGATGTCAGAACAGATGCCGAAATGGGCTGCAATTCGGTGGTAACGTGCGCGCGAGCTCAAGGCATAAACACATCCTGTACGGTGTGAGTGGGTTAGCAGGCGTATGGAAACATAAACATTCTAATAGCGAAAAGGAAGGTGACTCCACATGGCGGAGAACGAAGTTGAGATGAAAACGAAAGACCGTAAACGTAGGGACGCCACGCATGACAGCCTCAAGCAGATGGACGCACATTGCAGTAGCGCATGACAGTGTTTGGCTATTCCGTCTTGATTGCATCTTTTTTATTCATATTTATAGTGTGTTCGCATTATAAAACTTTCTTTGGACGGGGGGAGGAGAGGGGGCGGATTTGTGGGACCCATTGGCTGCCTGCATTTGACAGCTTGTCGTTTAATACTTCCAAAGAACGAACGGGTAAAGCAAAACAAACATTGCTCTAGTTATATATTCCACAGCTTCAAAGAGTTTAGTTTCAGGCGATCGCGAAAAGCGCGTTTCTCTGTATGCTCTTACTGGGAATGAAAATTTTATACAACTGGTGTGTGTGTGTGTGTGTGTTTTTGTCGTTTTCAGGAACGCCAACAAAAGTGGCTTGCGAAATCTACATACGCAGCTTCGGGTCCATAAATCCAGCCACAATGGTGCGTTGGCCGAGTAACGCTTTGATATCTCTCTCAGCGTGATTGTCCCCAACCATGCTGAAAAAACTTCAAACGCGTTGATTATCCCCATTCTTGGTGATGTCTCATTGGTGATCGTAAACACAGATGGGGACAAACGTTTACGCAGAGTCTGCATAAGCGTACATTATTCTGCATAGTTCACGGCCGCCAACAAATATACACTGCCCAGCTATTGTCACTAACTGGTAAACGCTACATACGTTTACTGAGAAGTGCTCTTTCACCTGTGCACAGCATTTCCTCAGACAATGCGCAATACGTGTAGCTAAATAAATGTCCGTCGTTTTCATTTTCTCCATAGGTTCAATGTGAACACATGTTTCTTTGTTCGGCGAAGCAGGCGGGTTTAAACGTGCCAGAAATTCGAAGCAGAATATTGAGGCAATGTTACTTTTGGTGTCGAAGAAAATATTGAAGCCCTTTTACTGCGACTTAGAGATCACTTTGTAGAGATAAAGAATGAAACGTTGTTATAAAAAATAATAGTTCGCACGTGCATAATAAACATCCATGTTTATAAATTGCATGTTTATCTTTCGTACTTCAAGAATTAAAAATAACGACCTCTGGCACTCGGCGAGCACCTAAAAAAGGCAAAACAAAGAATGGGAAAAGAAGCGTGCTGGCTTTCTTCGTCGGTTTTCTCTCATAATAGAGAAAACTACCTTTGAAAACTCGCCCTCCTTTTGTTCCGCCTTGTTCAAAAGTGGTAGCTTCCGAAAAGCGGCGAATTAGGAGCACTTCACAGACCGGATAAGTAAAAAATGGCATTGCTAAATGTATCAGCATTCGAAGTTTCAACATAATGCCTCCAGAAGTACCATTCTTATTGTAACTTGCTGCAGTTGATGTGTCATCCGTACTACTGCTTTTGGCATTTTTTTTTGCAGCCTACAGTCCACGTGCTATATTTGAATGGCTTTCTGCACTACTTTCAGGACTATGAGGTTGATCTTTATTTGCGGCAGACTTGGCAAGATGATCGCTTGACGAGCCCCAACGTATCCAGGCCCCTGGACCTCAATGATCCAAAGCTGGTGCAGCGTATATGGAAGCCAGAAGTATTCTTCGCAAATGCCAAACATGCAGAGTTCCAGTATGTCACAGTACCTAATGTACTGGTCCGCGTCAACCCGAACGGAAAGATTCTATACATGCTCAGGTAAATCACTGGCCTCTGATTGCGTGCACTCGCTGCTTTCCGCTGTCGGTTGCTGCATAGTCTTCTGCTAGTGATTTGTTTTGCCTTTTGAATAACCATCAGGAAAATGTCATACATGCAATGTTTGAAACCGAATGAACTAGCCGCAAACTTATTAAGGAATGTGCACTATTTTTTTGCGCCGCTTGATTAAATCTTTCAGATCGGCTGTCATGTAGCTACATTCATAACAGTGTTACCAAATGAGTCAAGAAGCAGAATATTTTCAGTTCTAAAAAATATTCGGTGACGAATGGTTTGACTCTCAAGATTTATTTTTGGATAAAGATTTCATTATACATTTCGCTTATAATGGCACCTGGGACCTGCGGAGTGGAACAATGTGCAAAATGGAGAAGAAATAATGACTTCGTTTCAGTAATGGATAAACGTGTGAAGTCGTTACAGACACCCTGGAAAAAAGACCATTCTTCTCGTTACTAGACGAGCCCGCCAAGTCTTCTGTTTCATGCTAATGAAACAGCAGCACGTAGCTCGCGCTGTCTTGTACGCTTTTTCCGTGTATTTTTCACCCAGTGGAATGACGGAACCATCAGCAAAGTTACGTTGCTTGGCGTTTCATATTATGTCTTGCCAAACATGTAGTTCATAGCACGTCGAGAGTATAAAGCTCAGTTGCAGCCTTCTGGCACTTTGAGAAATTATCGTAGCTTAAAGGGATACGGACACAAAAATTGCTGGGTGGTTTTCTGCGTCAGAACAAAAGTTGAACTGTTAAAAATGACAAATACAACAAGCTGCTTAAAAAAAAAGAACGAGAAACACCTTTCTTTTGCGATTTTCTGTTGCGCCTTGCCTCCAAGCGGCCGCCGGGAGAAGCTGAAACTTGACGTCATGATACCCCCGCGTGCCCGCGTGCCCGCGCGCGCGCGGCCGAGGTCAGCCACAGCCGGCGCAGTCTTTCCGGAGTGTCAGTGCCTTGCAGTGTTTGTTTATCGCCGTCGGCTATGTTCGCACATGGTCTGTCTGAAACATTATCCCCGTCAGCGCTCCATGTTCGCACGTGGTCTGTCTGAAACATTATCCCCGTCAGCGCTCCATGCAGGTGGTGCATCTTACAAGCGTGTTCGCACGGTCGTCGATCGGTATTGAAGCATTCATCGTGACGGAAGAAAATGCCCAGACATTACTGCACCCACGGCTTTTATAACAGCATTATCGGTCGTGACACACCGTCGCGCACATTTCCCAGAGACAAGAAGGTGCGTGAACTTTGCATACGTGCCTGTCAGCCACCACACCCAGCATGGAGACTTCTAAAAAATGGCTTCATTTGCGCGGACCACTTCGTCGACGATGCTTATGCGACCAGTCCGGCTGTGCTCAAAAGCCTTGGCATGCCGCTCAAAAGGCTCCTGTTGAGGCAATACAATTCAAAGAGCGGGTGCTTAGTGATGCATTCGTAACTGTTAGCTGTGTTCGCCAACTTTTGTTGTTCTGGCAACAGACCTTCTCTCTTTCTGTATGCATGTAGCCGCAGCGGTGACAGCAGGAGTGCCTGTTGAAAGAAGGAAAATTACCCTTTCATTGGCTGTGCAAGAACAGATATTCTCGGCTTGTGACAGAAATTGTTTACCCTGCGGATGCATGTGTTTATCACAAAACAAAATAGTCATGTTGTGTACACTCTCGCTGCGTCTAATACTGAACGATAGCATACGAGCGCTCTTTTAATTGATCAAATATACAAAACACAGCCAGTGAATGAACGCCAGACAACAGCATACATGTGTAGTAATCTAAAATGCGCAGCACATTTATCTACATTGCCGTTTCACACGTTGCTTTTCAACCTCAAGCAAAAAATTGCGGATTTCCATAGGTCTCTGCATAATCATGCGTCGGGTTTCATGACTTGGTTGTTCGCGCAGCATTTTCCTAGTAAATGTCACAGTAAAAGACTTTCCTTTGTCTATGTCCACAGAATCGATGTAGCTAAGTGATCTGGTCGACGGGTCCCTAGCGCAGCCGCCCATCTCAACGAGTTCAACCAGTAAATGGCTTCTAATGGCGTGAATGTGAATGTAGACGTAAACACAGGGCTATGAAACGGCTGGAACATTCTACACATGCCGTGCGTCGTCGCGTAAAAACGAAGTGTGCAGCGATCGAAAGCCGACAGCGTAGGTAAGCACAAAGCGACGAGCTACGCAACCTACGATTCAACCGTAATAGCTCCCTTTCTGCCTCAACGCGGGTCACGAAACTAGGCATTTTGCATCCTACATAACATAACTTTACAAACTGCTGCTGCAGAACTTCAAGTTTACTAGAAAAAGCAATTACCATGTTGCTAGCCCGGACTGCCTGACCGGCACGTTCAAGGCCGCCTGCTCTTCTTCGCCGCTTGACGCAGAAGGCTCGCAACCGTAAGCGGTTATATTTCTTGTTAAGATGGAACGGTCCTCGTCTGCAGACGTGTACTCATCGCTGGTAGAGACACCAGAACCCGAATCCATGCTCGCGATTGCGGCGGCGGTGCGCCTCGAATGACCGTGGCCGGCCGGCTGGCTATCCGACGGGGGTTTCGTGACGTCACGCCTTCCAACTCGCTTGGGCCGGGCGGCGTTGCGCGCGCTCACAAAAACGCCAAAAATAAGGCCATCCGCTGAAAAATGAGCGAAGTGACTACTTGTTCTCGGTGTACTCGCACACCGAGGACTCATTTCCTGTATTATCGTAAAATGTTCAGATTTTGTGTCCGTATCCCTTTAAGTGTGATGGACCGAAATTCTTGGTACCAAATCAAGGCTAAAAAAATATATTAGGGCCCCGAAATATTTCTAACGATTACCAAGGTGTCTAAGTAACGTTCTCGTCTTGATCGAACATTCTCATTTTCTTCTATCTAGGCTCAAGCTAAGGTTTGCATGTATGATGGATTTATATCGCTTTCCTATGGACTCCCAAGTTTGCAGCATCGAACTCGCCTCATGTAAGTCCAAAAGCAAAAGCAGTACCGAACACTTGAAACACTGTTGATTGAACGCAAAGAACAATCGATCACTGTAAGAGCGGATAACGAAGCTTCTAAACTTTGTAACAACAATTTCACTACATTCGGTGCTGAAGAGTAGCAACAAACGGTCATAAGCCTTTTTTTTTTGTGCGAACACTCGCATGCAATGAGGTATTTAAGAACGCTTGGCCAATGCTTGGTTCACGTAATTGTTCAACGTTCAAGGTAACCCCTGTAGCCTTCCTTTCTCATATCAATAAGTTTCGCAAAAAGTTACCTTGCATGAGCATTCCTCATAACAGAACCATGAAATATGCGACGTGCATGCTTGAAGCAAAGAACATTTTCCTTGCGTACCACCTTCATGTTTGCCTAAGTAAACCTGACTTTAGCGGCACTTGCGTTTGATTGATGCAGTAATGTTCAGTACTCCTCTGTGTACATTTGTATATATGTTTTCCAATGAAATAACAATTAACCTGAAAATTTGCTGTTTGGTTAGCTTCATATATTGTGTCACACCTTTCGGCATGCCCTCGATACAAGTGATTTGCGCGGACTAGAAACGTATCACAACGGCGATAGAGAACACGAGTGCAGGAAAGCACCACTTGTGCTATACCCTTGCTTCATTTCCATGGCTCTAGACATGCCATTCTGCGCTATGAGTACACCGAAGTGCTGACATGGGGCCACGTAATACGGATATTACTTGCATTTCATATAACAGGAGCAGAAGACTGGGTGGTCTGCGAGAGTGATCTTTAACTTACAAGACCACCAGCATATACCAAGGGTGTATGACAATCTGCTTTTATTGACACGAGGTGTTCTATATGCATTCAGCAAATCAGTGTGCTCGTAAGGTGGTGCGCAAAAACTACGCCTGTGCGTTTTCCGAAGTACACTGCGCCTGCAAGGCTGTAGCTTGCTTGTAATATCCTTGTTAGATCTTTGCATTCTTTAGTAGAAGCTATATCGTGTTCCTGAAAATTTTCAGACAGTATATATAAGCTTAATTGCGATTATGGCGTATTGCATCGTCTAAGGTTAGTGTTTCGCTTTATTGATAGTACTAATGCGCTCGCTGTTTAATTCTACATCCTCTACTGCGAACTGAAACTAGTTGGTGAGAAAGTCGGAGAAATACTCCTTTGCAAATATATTTTCTTGCCTTTATTATTCCGCAAAGCGCCCTTTACTTATCAGCAATCACGTGTAAATGTCCTTCTAAGGCTTGTCGTTGACATGGCTGATGACTTGATCGACGTGACATATCGGGATAAAAGCGACGAGTAATCTTCAACTAGTACTCAAGACGCTTACCATAATAAATATATAAGAGGAAATACTAGTTTTCGTCATTTGTTTGCATTTTGTTACAATAATGTAATCTTATCGTCTCCTACGAATACATCAGTTTTTCTGCATCTACAACTTTTGGGCACTTAAGCAGGGGAGAAGTGTAAAAACGTAATTAAAATGCTTTCGTCCATCTAGAGATATTTCTTATAGTGGGAAGCCTATTTTTTTGCCAGATTAAAGCACTAACCTGTGGTGATGGTGTTGAAATAAAGAAATCATTATTCAGGCATGTTCCACTCAGGTATTTTGCAACGTAAGTATTCTCACTAGCTTAACTGTTTTCTTTTCTTCCATTGGCAATCGTTTTGTGCCAGTGTATCTTTCTTGCGAGTTTTGAAATGCGTTTATTTTATGCGCAGTTCTGGTACTATTCGAACACCACTAAGCATTATTGATCACCATAACTCTACCTCAGCACCATTAAAGGAGTGATCCGTTCTGTTCTTTTTTTTTCGTTGACATGGATGTCAACGAAAATGTTGACATTGAATGTGTTTCCTGTTTGCAGTCTCGAAAACAACCGAAGAACTGCATCTGGAGTGGTCTGATACCAATCCGATAATACTATTCGAAGGCCTGAAGCTACCACAGTTCGAGATTCAGAATATAAACACGTCAATCTGCATGGAGAAATTTCACATCGGTACGTATGAGATGAAAATCCAAAAAAGAATAATGCTTCTTTGCGAAGTAATAACGCAGGGTCAAAGGAAAAAAAAGCACCGTAACCCGTGCATGCCTGCGGAAAAAAGAAAAGTTTTTCTTTTAAAATTATATCTGACTGTCGTTTCATTTCGATATGTTAGTAATAAGATGATCCGATATGTAAATGCTCATTAAGAGCCTTCATGAGTATTTCAGTCTGGAAATCTACGACAGGATTTCCGTGGTATAGTTTTAATGACTGAAAACAACGCAAATGTATTTTAGCGCAGTGTGACATGAGAGACGGTTCGTTATTGTTTTCCTTAACATTCGAAACTCAAGGCAAACAGGAGATAACATTTTATATTCCCAATATTGCTTCTCCTGCTTTGAAAGCTTATGTAAATGTTTTAATGCGTGATTGCGTGGGAATATGCATCTTGAAGCAATATAAGGTAGTCTTTCGTAAGAGCCTTGGAAATTAAGTCTCCCGTACCATCTACATGTTGGCAGAAACTTTAAAGTCAGTGCTTCAAGTGTTATATGCTAAAGAACAAGCTGTTTTTGTAAGATACACACTATTTTGTTTAACTTTATGCCGCATATTATCTAGATTTCTTGTGCTAGCTATTGCAGGACTGGCTCGTGGTGTGTTACACATTGTGCTAGCAATCAGAATTGCCCACTGAGTTGCTCTTGGATTATTGTACATTTTATTTGGTTGGGGTCATCGTCTTGGTCTCCCTGTTAATTTGCTTACTCTTTTACGTCGGAGAGAGAGAGAGAAAGGCAAAGGAAAGACAGGGAAGGTAACGAGAGATTATCTCGACTTACAAGTGCGCTAATGGTCTAAACCAATGTGTTAAATTTTCAGTTATGCTCTTGAAGGAAAGTGCCATGTGGGGAAAACAAATGTGATTTTTAAGCCTTGCGAGCATTGGAATATTTTGGTGAGCTACAGACAAAGATTTTTTTACTGCAGTTCAACGGAGCCAAATATGTATTTTTGCTGAGTTTCTTAAACACTGTGTGTCTCCTGATCCCAGACGTGTCTCTAACAATTTTCTTCAAGAAGTGCATAACCCATAAAACTATGACCAGACAGTCAATGAAGAAAAACCAAGACGTGGGGGAATAATAGAGCTCGAAATTCATCTGGGCTGGCCCCATTTCCCCTTTACCCAGTGTACTTTATCAAACCAGATTTTTCCTTCTTCTTCACCTCCCTGCCTTTCCTCTTTCTTCTCTTTTTTATTCGCCTGCGTTTTTCCTAAATTGCTTATGTAGGAGTGAACAAGAGTTTTGTAGGCACCAAAATTTAACGGCGAGTGGAGTATACTAGTCACCCGCAAACGAAGAAACGTTTACGTAAGAACAATTTGACTATTTTAATGCTTCCTTTCTCATATATCTTTAAGAAGTTTTATAAACCAATTATGTGCACCGTTATTTGTACAGCCATCGCACACAAGTTAATGTATTCAGCAACTTATGCCTGTGAGATCAAATACAGTTATCGAAGTTTGCTTGAGCATGCAACGAAACGTTTACGGCACTTTTTAATATACTAAACAGTGAGTGAAATTGAAATGAGAAAGAACTTCTCCTGTTTATTAATTTCCTATAATAACTGCTTAGAAAAAACACGCTCATATAAGCTTAAATTTCTTCGTAAAGAACACCATGGACTTTACATAATCTCCACAGCAAACTGTTAGTTCAACACATTCTACGCCGTAGTGTAACGAATACACCGTCATCAGATGGTACGCTGGTTTCATCAGAAAATACATTGCAATATATTTTTTGAACTCGCGAAGATGTAGTGAGAAAATATTTCCTCGGGAAGGCTTTTACCAAAGCGGCAATCATCTTATAGCGACTAGAGGTTTCAGTTTCAGATTGAATTTGTTGATTTCAAGTATATAGTACAGCGGATAATAACAAATAATCAGAAATGGGTCCCCGAATCAAGGATCGCTAGGGAAATTCTTTTGATAAAAACTATTAAGATGTACATAGAATAGCAGCTAAAAAGTTAACCAACAGTACTCAGCGCATAGCAGTCAAAGCACAAAATTGTCAATGACCAATATTAATACAAGGAGCCCAGGAAAGATAAATTTCAATGAGAAAAGCATCAGCAAAAGAGAAACCTGGTAGAAGGACCAGAGTAAACCTTATATGAAATTATTAGATATGTGCTTTTAGCAGTCGTCTGAAATTTGTTAGGCATCCGAAAGTTTAAGTGTAACCTGTTAATGAGTTTCAAAATTTTGTGACGGAGGGTTTGTTTGTTTACCATATTTAGTACAAATCCTCGAAAGTAAATTATTTCAACATGCAAGTCTAGATCTATTGGAATCACTACGGTGCGTATAATGACGAAACGTTAGGATCATGAATCGGATAATAAGCAACAGTGGCCTAGCTTAACTAACATGAAATCATTCAACATAAACTAGTTTCCGGTTTCTGAAAATAGGGGTGGTAGGTGCATAGTATGCGAGAGTGAGAGAGAGAGAGAGAAAGAGAAACGCAAGGAAAGACAGGGAGGTTGACCAGAAAGAAAGAGGAGGATGAAAAAAATTTATTTTTTTTTTAAATTAGAAACCCACATACACACGTGCACGTACACGCGAACTGTTTCTGTGGGCACTGTGACGCAGCCCGCAAAGGCGTTCTTAGTGTTACATAGTGTCACCGTACAATCCTACATCATACAGTGCACAGTCACAATTTGTCAGACAGTTCCGTGTCTTTTGAGTACCACGGCAGCACCTGCATTGCGGATTGCGCTGATGTTTGCGCAGGCGAGTTTCCAAGGATCTTGTTTTCTGTCATTGGGAGCTTGTCCAGTTTGTCTGGAGTAGCTGAGAGGACTGCTCTTTACTGGTTGAAACAAGAGCACTGAGAAAGAAGGTGCCTGATTGTTTCATTGCACCCGCAGAACTCACAAAGTTGGCTGTTGGCCATTCCGATAATAAAAGATTACGCATTTGAATATGCTACTCCAAGCCATAGACGTACTGCAAGGGTGCAGTGACGCCCGACTTTCCATAGTATCCAATGTGAGTGATGATTCGTATAGCCTCATGCTGAATGAGTAGCGTGGCGCTAAGTGCTACTGATATGTGAACTGTTTCGTTACCACGAGAAAATGGTAATTTATTGTAGGTTTCGGAAAAAAAATAGTTACCACTAGAAATAATATTTCTGCAAACATTGCAGCACACAACATTGTACATATGGAAATGCCATTTCCAAAAACATACGTGCCAAACAAAAAAAAGATTATTAGGTAAAACATAAAAATTCTAGAAACCTTCATTCCTGCTGTCAGTTGATAAAAACAACAATGAAAAAACGTCCACAAGAACATTAAGATCAAACGAAGTTCAGGCTACAGATTTCAAACATACATAGCCCAGGAATAGCGTCTGAACAAATAAATGCTCAGTATGCCGCTGTCCTTCGGATACAAAAAGATCAGTTCATCGTTCATGCGGTGCCGTGAAGCAGCTCCTGGATTTTGTGAAGCATAAATGCACTCTGCGCTTTTCCCACAAAACGTCTGCTTTTTGTTCAAATTTGTGGTCCTCGTAACAGATTTTGCAGTTCCGCCTTTTCGGCGCCTTATGAGGATGACCCGATGAGTAGTTCAAGGAACCTATTTCACCAATTCCTCTAGAGTCATGCACCTGTTCCCGGACCGATTGCTCTCAGCGTATCTGGGCAATTGCAAGATTATGCATCCAAGCATATCCGTTTGCATTGTTGCAGATTATCTTTGTCACCTCTGCGGAGAAGAACAGTAGGAAGAAATCCCACGCAGTTTTACACTGTCTTGCGCTCATCAGTAGTGCTGGGCCGAGATGTGCCACGGGCGGCCTTCTTGGCGTGAACGAAGTTTATTTGCCGCCGAGGGCAGCACATCCCAACCAAGCGAAGTATGCACCCTGAACACAATCAGTGGAGCTCTCAGGTCGTGCAAAATTATCGGCAGATAAGCGCGCACAAGGAACGAGACCGCTCAAAGCCGCAAAGGAAACTCTTCTGTGAACAGCTGCGGATGTTCCATGCTGACTCAAAACATCATCGGCGTCAGAGTTTGAATCTGCTTTGCTGTTATCTTGCGAATCCTAATTTGAGTGCCCATCATGAAACTGAAGCGCGGGTGCAGCATAGTTTCGAGCACGACGCTTTTCTAGCGACGCACCCTTCTTTAACTGCGCAGTCACACCGGCAGCGACCCTTGTCTGGATTTGGAACTCTTGGAAACTCATTGAAAATGACCGGTCCATATGTTGAGCATGCGGCGGATCTTCAGAAACACACTTCCGCGGAATAAAGCCACTCCGCCTCCAAACCAAAGCTCGCTAGTGAACAGCTGGCGTTATTTCGGTTAATTATCACCTCTCAGCACTGTCGGAAGGCAGAGCCGGCGATGTAATTTAATTCTTGACTTGCTGGGAGTCACTTGATTGTAACATTTTGATGCTAGTGCGGCGTAATCGTGAGCGGCGTGTTTTTTTCTCGAGCCCGGCAGAAGGTGACAGCCACGCTTCTTTTCACTACAACATATGCAAAACCCGCCGTGGTTGCTCAGTGGCTATGGTGTTGG
Source organism: Dermacentor albipictus (assembly GCF_038994185.2). NCBI lineage: Eukaryota > Metazoa > Arthropoda > Arachnida > Ixodida > Ixodidae > Dermacentor > Dermacentor albipictus. The sequence goes on along the minus strand of NC_091824.1, from coordinate 127,117,011 downwards.
GCTGCTGAGCACGAGGTCGCGGGATCGAATCCCGGCCACGGCGGCCGCATTTCGATGGGGGCGAAATGCGAAAACACCCGTGTGCTTAGATTTAGGTGCACGTTAAAGAACCCCAGGTGGTCGAAATTTCCGGAGTCCTCCACTACGGCGTGCCTCATAATCAGAAAGTGGTTTTGGCACGTAAAACCCCAAATATTAATTAACATATGCAAACTAGTTCGCAAAAAGGTCGGTCAATAATCACATTTAGACTGATTCTGAACGTTCAGTGCCTGAACAGGATGGTCTTAAGTGGATAAGAAACGGCTTCGACGTGTCGAAATTGGCGATCTAAAGCATCAATCAGCGGTGATCGATTTGAATAATAGGCATGGTAACGATACAGTTGAAGCTCATGTTTCCTTATGGCAATTGAGGTCAATGTGTATACAAAAAAGTGAAGCGTAAGTAACGTTGATGCGCTAAAATATCTACTAGAAGAGCGATTATTAAACTTGGACTAACGCTTTATTCTACGCAATATTGCAATGCAAGGTTTGGAGTCTGCGTCGCACGAAGGGTTAATAAGTGTTTCTAGAGTCGTAGAAAAGCTAACGCTCCTTATTTCTGCATAGTAATAAATTCGTTAGAATTTTAGCCAGAAATCCGTAGCTTAAATGTCGGAGAAAGACATTGTTAAGCCCATCGGAGACGCCTGTGATCTACGTGATTTTGACTCGTTTGTGAATAAAATACTCTAAATAATGAGGAAAGAAAGTGACATTGCTAGCGCTTAAACATTGTTATGTGCGTGCCAACACATTATGGATGACAAATACGTTACGAAGTGCCTTTGTAAAGGAATTTATGTTAGGAAATGTGGTTTTGATAGGTTTCATAACTGCGCCTCCTTGGCTCTCAAAAGCGTAGAGTCCAGTCATCTTTATATTGGCAGTTTCAATGCAATGATTTTGAGAGAACTATCACATTATTGAAAGTTTCATTTTTCAGTCTGTATTAATCATGTGTTAAGTTTTTTTCGTATAAATAGTCTCGTGCATGGAAATTGTTCTCGCTTTATTAAGTGACGTGAAAAATCCATGTATGGCGTTGTGCAAAGTACCGTGTTAACTTAAAGAAGATAACATAATCTAATTATGTTTGCTCCCAACAGTTGACCTGCGTGAGGGTCGTTAAGCTGCTCACATTTCTTTTAAAATAAAAATGCACTTTAACACAACGTGCACAGATGTAGTTCATTGCAGTCATTTCGTTGTCTGCACAGTTAAGGCCATTATGTTTGCCGTCTTCATTGCATTCTTCAATCAAATGTGAACACCAATCAACTCCGGCAAGGTACAAGCATTTCAATATTGAGGATCTATACCAACAATTGACGTTGCATCTGAAGTTACAATTTATGATTACATCAATGCAGGCATTTTACGCTTTCGAGATTTCAACCACATACGCCATAACGCACTTTGAGTCACAGTTTTGATCTTTTATCTCACGTACGCAGCCGAGCACTGCAGAGTATTTAACGGCTTACAAGCTATGCAGGAGTACTCACACACAAAAAAAGGGGGAGACATCGATAACCATATGGCCTAACGTCTTCCTAGCTGTCTTTCTTCATTACTTACGCTATTTGTAAGCGATAACAAAGCAACCAACCCAGCGATATTTTTTGGCCAGGATACTCGAACTTTTGCTCAAAGCGTGGGGCTCTTGTGCTGCACATAAACTATTTTTGTGCTTTTAGTGTGAGTTTGAAGTAAGCTACGTGAAGTTTTAATGTTCAAAGAAATGGCCAACGCAAGGTTGCGCTAGGAACGGCATATACAGTGCATGGTATTTGTCAGTGTTTATTATAAATTGAGCTTTCCTATGACGAAAGTTCTTGGCCGTCAAACTAGCAAATGAAAGCTGTACGACGCTTTTGCGAGTGTACCGAAAACAACAAAGATTTGTGCAAGTAAGTGCAAACAGTACGCGGTTTCAGCTCTCGAAAGTACCCGAATAGGAGGACTAATACTTCCCATGGGCAGTATACGAGTCGTGCATGCTTTGGTCAATAACCCGGCGCCAAACAGTTGTCGCCCTGGGGCGTCCACATCTGAAGATATCGAGAATGTTGCAAGATTATCGATCTAGGTTAAACTTTGCCACGAGTATGCCTCATGTTATACCCAGTGAACGATTCAGCGTTTCGCCCCTGGCCTACGCATACAAGTAAGCACCAGACAACGGCGCTACTTGTTTGTCGCGTTTCATTCCGTATTTTTTTAGATGTCTAGACATCGCTACAATTTAATCCAGACAGTGAACAAACTCTCTTGAACGAAATACGCTGAATAGCGAGGATATTCAGACACCGATGTAAGCAATAAACGCCTTTGAAGGAACACGGTGGATGGCGGTAAACAAACGAACAATGAACACAGAGCTGTTGCCCGTTTTTTTTTCATTCTTTCCTTTCTGTGTGAGAAACCAGTTCGAAGCACACAATACGTTACTGTTACCTTTACTGCAGCACAAAGCACGAACGTCGTAATGAAGTGATATAAAATACCACTGTTCTATGGTCCTATAAGTTTCTAATAAAATTCCTGCATGATGCGATTAAATCGACACAAAAAGTTCAAGCAAGCAGTAAAAAATAATGTTTAACTAGACTACTCACGAAATAGGTCATTGAGTTCCTCCAGGTATATTTTGCTTTCCTCAATGGTATCTTAGTGGCTATGACGTTTTGCGGGCCCAACACAACATGACGGGTTCAGATTTCAGCAGCGGCGGCCGCAATACGTTGATAGTTGAATGCAATAATTATTGCTAGCTTAGATTTAACTACGTGCTAAATGATCACAAAGGGCCCATTGATCCAAAGTCTTTCATTATACGGCACACCACTTGCTCACGTGTTGCTTTGGAATGTCAAAGCGATAATTTAATCTGATATGACCAGCACACTATCATACTCTTGCTTTGGTGCATAACAATAAGAGAGACAATATGAAGTAAGAACTCTACATTAACCAGTGCTTGTTCCAGTTCTGTTTCTACTTCATATCGTTTCGCGTTCTATTGCACCTTAACAAGTGTCACGCAACACTGCTGTGGCTCGGAGTAGCCTTCCCTAACTCATACAGCTATTGCTCTGGAACGGCTGACTTGCCCATGTGCCCGAACTGCAGATGGGAAGATATTATCGATCGTCTTCTGTGTCACTGTTTCCTCCTCGTCAAACAAAGCCAGAATCTCGAGTGTGCCTTGTGTAAACTGGGCGTTGGGCCTTTTACAGAAGCAAAGGACTTCGTAGCTCGGACTCACAGCTTATCAGCCCAGAAAGCCACACGAGCCTTTCTACAGTCCCGGACCAGGACGAATTTTTCTTCAACTCTGAGCCTTCCTTTCGAGGAACCCGTGTGGGTTTCCTTTGTAGCAATTGCTACAAACAGGTGGATGTCTGATTTTCCCTTTAATTATTACTTCTCTCCGCCTTGCGGGTTTCCGCAGAACTACTACGTCAAACACTTGCTTTTGCTTCGCGTTGTCGACAAGTTCGACTTCGCCCTGACATCTGCTAGCCGCCTGGTTAGCTCAGATGGTAGAGTGGCTGCCCCAGAAAGGCGGTGGTCCCGGGTTCACGTCCCGGACCAGGACAAATTTTTCTTCAACTCTCAGGCTTCCTTTCGAAGAACCCGTATGGGTTTCCTTTCTAGCAGTTGCTACAAGCGGGTGGATGTCTGATTTTTCCTGTATTAATGACCTCTTCTACAGTACGTGAAAGCGACACACCTGAGCCACCAACAATAGATAGGCTGCACTCTGCATAGTGCTCGTCATGAATCTATACTCACGTCTTCTCCTTTTCGCTATCCCGCTCAGATTTATAGTGGCAAACTGTACAAATACTAGCTAACTGCCCTGCTTTTACTGCTTTCTTTCTCTCTCTACTCTCTCTCTCTCTCTCTCTCTCTCACTCTGATGTATGTGTGCTGCAGGGGAGTACAGCTGCCTGAAGGCCGACTTCCACTTGCAGCGGTCACTGGGCTACCACATGGTGCAGTCGTATCTGCCCACAGTGCTCATAGTCGTCATCTCGTGGGTGTCCTTCTAGCTCGACGTTGAGTCCATTCCGGCGCGCACCACACTGGGCGTGACGACGCTGCTCACCATTTCTTCCAAGGGGTCCGGTATACAGTCCAACTTGCCTCCGGTCTCATACGTGAAGGCAATCGATGTGTGGATGGGAGCCTGCACGGGCTTCGTGTTCTCGGCGCTACTGGAGTTCACCGTTGTCAGCTGCCTGGCCAGGATGGAGGCACGAGACAAGGTGATAAAGCTGTCAGGTTTCCGCAGAAGCTATGGCGTTTGTTGGGCTTAGGAAAGGCATATGCTACCGTTTATGCTTTATGCAGTCTCGTAGAAGGGGTTCAACATATTACCCGCTTTTGCTCTTACTAAATATATTTCAGAGAAGGGGCACGTATAAATGTACCTATGCCATTCGCGAGTCGAAAAGAAAAATGAAGTTTTTTTTTACATAGGTAAAGAAATATGCCAGTCATAAAGCATATTTTAACCAATCAGCATCAATTTACCATCCGGTGTATTAAGTAGAGTTCATATAAGAGTCAATTAATTATTCTGCTATGTTTAGGCGACAGGTGTAATACGGGTTTAACCTCAAATTTGACGAAGACATGAACTTGTCTGAATAAAGTTTAACGTGTCTGCATGGACTCGTTTCGGAATGCATGGGAAATCGACATGATCGAGATTTGATGTTGCCTGATCAAGTAGCTGAAGAAAACTAAAAAAAAAATTTCTGAAATTCATGCAAATGAATTCTTCCCTATGAACTTTTGCCACACAGAACATCGAAACAATATTGAAAAGGACGTGCAAGTATATATAAAATATGAGTGAATCGCATCAAATTAAGAAGTCAATGACACAGGATACTTCAGAATAATCTGCGCAGGCATTTACGCACTGCCTTGGGTAAATGGCTGGTCAGATCCCGCAACCCTGCCGTCGTGCCTTGACTTGTCATCAATGTCCCGAATTCTAAAGGCGCGAATGATATTCTGCTGAGGAAGGAGAAATGTTGCTTGAGGGCCTTCACGAATGGTAATACACATCGAGCATTCACACGACAGCAAGAAAGAGCGGTATGACTCATACCAAATCAGGCACGGAACTTTCTTTAGCGTCGCTGTGGCCCCCAGCGAGAGTTTCTTGAGTTAAACCCACTGAAAAATGTGCGGGCCTCTGAGACCCCTGCGTTCGGCTACTTCACTCCTTTCGGTGCGCCAGATACCAAAGCGTCCAGGTCGCAGGGGAGTGTAACACCAATTAGTGCGAATCATTCGAAGCTGCCCGATGAGGTTCGTGGTAAAATGCTCGTCTCTCACCAAACGGATTCGTGATTTATTGCAGTTTAGAGCCTCCATTTGAAAGTCCTGGTGACACTACATGAAGCACGTCGAACATCTATATGCTGTCTAAAGAGAGAATAAACCTGCGCGGAATAAACGCAATAGCAGGGTACGGAGAGGTGGCTTGAAGAGTTGCAGGCTAAGACCGGAAATCTATTTGAGGCACTTATCAGCACTTCAGTACACGGCTCTGTTCTGTACTTTATACTGTTCGTAATTATGAATTGCTTGCTGCTGCACTTACTGCGTTGTAAAATAATTCGGCGCATATTGTCACGTTGTAGTGACGGTTAAAAAACAAGCACTGCCAATAGCCTGATGTAGGAACTTAACTACCTATTTCGCCGATTCGTGCCCAGAAAAACAAGCAACACTCCAAGCGCAAAGATTGTGTTGAGCGCAGTCATCGGCCATTGAAATATCAACTCAAAGTTTAATTTGATTGTCATTTGAAACAAGCATCGTGGTACATTCCAGAATAGTTGTTCGTACTAGCACCGTACGACATTTCATAACAGCAATAATCTGCAAAAACGGACGTCAGCACAAATGCAAAATATTTCTTCGCATGCGAATATTTTGGGCAAACAATAAGTTTGCATGTAGGAGCAGGTCACAAGCACTGTGCGAATCGATGTCACACGAACCATTTTCTTCGTAACTGACTGACAAACATCGATTGCGATTGCGCAAGGCAATAACCAGGTGGACTGACGTGTTAGTGTAAGACGTACAGCTATACTAGATGTCTGACGTGAGCGTGTGTGCAACGACAGCAGAAAAACGATGGTGACGAGGCTTGTGTCACGCTGACGGCATGATTTCTATTGTGGCTGTTCGACGCGAACGTACGGCATGCCGACTGTTGGGTTCTGCATAGGCAAGTGTTTAGTTCTGCTGGGTTACATTACAACGTCATCAGCGGCTACGTGCTATACCGTTGTACGTACCTACGGCTATGTCTTGTGGTATACGTTAAAACGCCGATAAAATTTGCACTCGGTGACGAAAAGTTTAAACATGTTTGTTCTGGGCCGATCATGAAGGCGGTGCATTGTCACAGAGATTCTGCGTAGCGTTACCTTCTGCGAGGAAAGTACGGCAGAATGTGGGCAAATCCCCGAGGTTGTGCAGTATAACCCAGCCTATGAAAATGCGAGCTCTCACGAGGAATTAACACGAGAAAAGGGCAACTGACGCACGTGCCCAACGTCTGAAAGAGCTAGTGGGCTTTCACATGGTAGGTGTATTCATGCGATAAAAAAAAGGAACCGTTGAGTAGCAGTTAGAGCGGTCAGCTGCTTTGCTCAAATGAACAGATTTGATTCGACTGTTGATCATGCACTTCTTTTTATTACATAGGTCCAAATTGGGCCGAGATAGAAAATACTTACTTATCTGACGACACACCTCAATGTGGCTGAAATGATACAGTGGTTTGCATTCAAAAAACGAAGTTCCCTACGAATGGCGAAAATTTCTGTTTCTTCTTACTCAAGAATCTGCACATCAGGTGTGAAACGCAAGTCAGGCTCCAGGACTGTGGTGTATAGAGCTGTGGAGCATGGTGCTGTTTTGGTTCCTGGCAATCGCAGCCCCATTCCTGCGAGGGAAAAATGCCAATCTGTTCATGTTCCGCTAGTTTTTTTTGGGTACACATTAAATAGATTGTCCATTATTTCAGACAAAGTTGAGTGACAACAAACATTTCGTAATTTTCTTGCATCGCCGTCAGCTTGACAAAGTCATCACTTCACTCCTTGCATAGGTTTCAGTGTGTTAACATTATGCAGTTCCATTGTGGCCAAGCTAATGGATATGTACAACACCTCCTTCTTGCGTGCCCTAGACGCCATTGTGTGAGATGAACAGCAGAGGATGAGTTATTGTGTTGGACTGTTTACAGTTAAGCCTGATCCTTTGTCTACAGTCATCAGTGATGCTGCGGAATAGAGCACTCGTAGCTTTAAAACTTTTTTATAAGCACAAAAACTAAATGTTCATGTCTGATTACACTGTCACAATTCTTTGAACACCACAAGTCATACACCGATTGTTTTTCTTTTACTTTCTTATCTTATCTGTAGTTATGTACTTGGCCATTCTGTTATGTAGCTATCTGTAAATACGTCCGCTGTCTTTTCTATAAAACTATAAACCCGCCTGTGTATTTCCTGACTGTTTTGTGCACTCTCATTTGCTTACGAAACTGTGTCCTCTTACTTTCATCTGTCTCTTCCCTTACTCGTATGCGTAAATTAGGAAAGGTTCCTGATTTATGACTGTCTTCCGTGTTTTTTCGGTGATCCTTGTGGTTTTAGTTTTGATTGAGTAGCCAGTTCCACTAAAGGCATCAATCACTACTTTAAATTCATATCAATAAAGAAAAAATGTCGCCGAAACAAGCCTGGTGCCACGTACTTCAGAGTCTTCCATAGACTTACCGCCACTTTCGGACGATATTTCAATCAATCAATCAATCAATCAATCAATCAATCAATCAATCAATCAATCAATCAATCAATCAATCAATTCCACTTTCCCATATGTCGGAAACAGCGAAAATCATTTCAAAAATCAAATTGCCTTTACTATATCTACGAAAGTTCTTAGAACATGGCTATCATAAAAATTTGAAATGATGCGATGATGAGATGCATTGTTAATAATGTGAAGCATTATTTACCTCATTCCAGACCCTTTGTGGAAAGCCGGTGGGTAAGAAGGTCTTTCAGGTTTCGCCGCTCTTTGTAACTTTGTCATATCCAGCCGTGGTTGCTCAGTGGTCATGGTGTTGGGCTGCTACGCACGAGGTCGCGGGAGCAAATCCCGTCTATAGCGGCCTGATATCGATGGGGGCGAAATGCCAAAAAGCACCCGTGTATTTAAATTTAGCTGCACGTTATATAGCCCTAGGTTTTTCAACAAAATCCCCAGTTTCTCAATATGGCGTGCCTCATAATAATATGGTAGTTTTGGCACGTAAAACCCCATTATTTGCAAATCTCTAATAAAAAATGCGTAAGCGACATTGGAATCGAACCTGAGGCTTCGAGCAGAGCAGCTCAGTTCTCTAACCACAATACTCAGTTTCATAAATCGCGTACAATGCTCAAATATATCTTGTGTAGTGGCGGCATTACCAGCAACAAATAGTCGGGTGTTTTTGGCAGCAATTCGGTAAGCCTGTTCTTGAGTCAAGTTGAGTATCGAGTAAGAAAAAGATGCATTTTTTAACAAGCAACAAACCATATTTACTACCTCTTCTGAAACGTTGTTTTAGGTCAATTTGCCTTTCATTGTTTTCTGTTGGGTTCTACACTGCCTCCAATGCATTCTTTACTTCTGCTGTTTTCGGCATTGTTATTTGAAGCCAATTTGGACAGTCTCACCTGCGTGCTCGTGCGAGCAAACGCCACTGTCGTGCAGAGAAGTATAGATTGAAAACGGGGTTACATTTTGGGGGTCGAACTTATTGCTTACCTTCCACAACGTTGAACGCTAATTACGAGACGGAATATAAGCTACGATCACATTCATATTGCTCTTCTCTCAAAGCCGACTAGCTCTTTGCGGCGTTTAACGCATGCGCGCAGTACTATATATACTGCCTTCCTCAAAACGTCTCGCTTTTATGTGGCTCTGCTACACTGAACTACCTCCGTGATCGGCCCGCAGTATTCAGTACTTTCTGCGTAGAAACTGTGCTACATCGCATCGCTTTCGTGGTGAGCCCAGGTTGATCACGCTTTATCGTTTCTTCATCGGAGTACAAATGCTACCATCACTTTACCATAGATCACATCACATAAGCATAGGTGCGTATGATTGTATACTACTTAGTCGTATATCACTTCACAATCACTGTTTTTTCTCGCTAACGCCTGTTCAGTACTTATGCAAATCCCAAGAATCGCCATGTATAAGTTCGTGCCGAACGGCCGCAGTAGACACCACGCCGTTGGCGCCATACGATCAACGTTAACGTGGTCGTGGTCTTGCTGCTGTCGTCACGCGCGCGTAAGCTTGTGTCACCAACACAAGCGCTCGGTTTACACAAGTGCGTTGCCCCCCCCTAATAAAGCTTTGCAGAAGCGGAAACAACGCTAGATAACTAGCTACCTGCGAAATTGTTCACGTAAGATTAATTGCCACATAGCGGGGGAGCTGCACAATTTTTTAATAAGATGGTTTGTCGTTGCCAAGAAATTTGCCATATTATTTTTCAGTGGAGGCACTGAAACGGACAAGCGCAATATCCTCAATATAGAGCGGAATTGTAGGCATTCTATACAATATTCTATTTGCCTGCTTGAGTTAGAGCTGCGCCATTTTTTGGTCTGTTCGAAAACTTTTGCTTTCTATTTGCCTACACTGCTGCTTGGCCTACCACTTTCGGTTTCCACCGCTAGAGTTTGGCAGCTGGTAACGTTGCTTCATTGTTTCTTTTTCCTTTTCGAAAACCCCCATTACGATGGTGTGTGCTCTTTGGTGGCGCACATCAAGCCCCGCACTTATTCGCTGCGTCAAAAGAACCTCTGGAAGTTCTCGCTTTGCTAAGAGCTCTGAATGCAGAAATGCTACAGGGGCTTTCACTCTGAACGAGGAATGATTGTAGCAAGGCCCTAGAAAGAGCAAACATGTGCTTGGGAGAAGCTTTCAGCACTTCGTTTGTTCAAGTAATAAATAATGGCACGAGTCCATAGTGCACTGTCGAGCTCTCTTCCCATAAGAAATTTCCTGTGCTGTTCTCGCGTACCAATGAAACATGAAAGGACGGAATCGATGTCAGTAGAGTGAAGTGGAATGCTTTCAACACCCCGTGCCTACGAGGTCGTAACCTTATCTTTGTGCCACAGAAATATACCTGCTGTTACTGCTATAAGGGTTCGGTGCTTGAAATAGTGTTTGCTCTGTCTGTCCGCACCCCCAATTTATTACACTGTGGCGTGTGTCTCCGTTTCATAATGCACACATCCTTTAATAAATATGGGGTGCTATCACATACCAGTTAGTAGCTTTATGTTGCGACAGTTAAGTGCTTGATGCAGTGTTTGCTCGTTACGTCTTGACGCGAGTTGTCCTGTCGTCTTCATTATGATTATCAATGCTATCGTGTCGTTGTTATGCTATTGCTATCGCTGGATACAGTTGAAAAAAAAAACTGCCGTAATCAAATTTGCACAAGTATATGGGAAATTTTTGCGAAGCTTCGAACACTCGAGGCAGAATAATGTCGCGTAAAACAAGTTCAGAAACGGGCGAATGGTTGAAGTGATTCTTTAGCGCCTTCGTGAAAGAGAAACAAAATGCACAGGCCGCAACCGCATAAGTACTAGTGGTCACTAAGGAGATAAGGATTCGCGAGAGTTAATTGAAATACTTCGATTGTAGCATATCGATTGTGCTGTTACTTAACATGCCAAAAATTTCATGCTGTTTAGTTTAGCTGTTGCAAACATTCACAAAGTATCATTCTCGACTTTAGCCTAGCAGCCTGTGTATGAGGAAAGGCTAAGTTTGAGACAGCTTTCACTTCCGTCTAACTATCTCGTTTACACAAATAATTTCCTCTGAGGGCGATGAAATGCAAGTAACGGCAGAGAATATTGTGTCTATGGTTTCCCTTTGGTTTCTATTGCCTTAGACAGCTGTACCTAGCCAATGCAGGGAGCTCTACCTGCATTAACATATGAGTGAACTGCTCATGTTTTTTTGTATTTTAAGTGCTCTATAGTGGCCTAAAAGAAACTTTCCGCATCATTTCAGTGTATATTTCGCAAAGTGCGGTGAATTCCTTTGTGTTGAATCGTCTCCAGCGCTTTGTAATGTAGAATGAGAAATTAGCAAAGCGGCCGCAGCAGCTCATTTCCTTTCGTCTGAACTGAATGTTCTGTTCTGGTTATTGATAACTTCTAAAGAAAAAAAACGTTCTCATTAATGATTATTTTTCCATTTTCAGGAGTCAAGTATGGTTACAACAAAGCACGGAGTGGCGATTGTCAACGCTGTTCCCGATAACCAGGCGTCGGTTCCGTGCACTGTCCGGGCGAAAACTATTGACCAGGTCTGCCGTGTAGCGTTTCCGGCCATCTTCCTTGTCTTTAACGCCATTTACTGGCCGTACTTTATGTGCTTTACAGAGTAGAACATCACCGGACAACGCAATAGTTCTGCGGAAAACGTGTCCGTATAACGCGTCTTGAGGCTCATTGTCACGTATTTACACCGGCATGAAAGGTAGGTTATGGGAGCGTTCGTTAAATCAACCAATATAGGCGTCCTCAGACAATTACGCACACTAGTTTAGAGCAGCCAGTCGCAATTTCTTTACTACTATCGAGAGAGTTTGGACTAAGTCATGAGTTCATTCCCTTTGGTAGCTTCTGTCAATTGTCTCAGGGAAGGATAGGTTGGTGCTTCGAGCTCTTTAGCGCATGCAAACTCAGTTGGGATGCTTAGGTACGCACAGGGAACGGGACGATCTATAATGTTTTTTGGAGTAGTAATGAAAGCGGCACTGACGGTCGATAAATTTGATGCCATGAGGATGTGCACTGATGACTATAAAATGCACAACGGCTTTATTGTGGAGTATGGCGCGTTTCTTTTTTTCTAATGTAGGAAGGATAGAATATAAGTGGCAAGAAGCAGATACTTAAAATCCTAAAACAGCGCTGCCACATAGATGTATGATATAGAAGTTACCGTTGCACTGCATCACAAGCGGTAGCATACAACAAATGTACGCTCTTTTATAGGAAATAAAAATATTGAGTATTACTTCTTTAATGGGGCCATCGTATCTGTTAAATGTATTTTTCGATTAACAATTGGGACTTTCACTGTTTGAATACAGACTTTGTTGAGCCTCTGTATAAAGTTAGGAAAAAAAAAAGAAAATCTGAAAAGAATATCTACGTTTTCAATACCAGCCATTCTAGTCCAGAAGGCAAGTGCGCTGCAAAATCCAAAAGCGAAATTAATTTATGTTAAATATAACATAGCGGTCATTTGCCCTAACTTTGTGGAGACAATTGACAGCGTCAACTAAACTGCGTATTCCATGTTGTCGCTTAATGGCTTTGCCATGATGCCATCTTAGTCATTTTCAGGTGTTCGAAGTTTTAAGGAATAGGCTATGCTTAACCTACAATCGATCGTTAACGAAGTGCCAGCGCGAAGATTTGCGAGTTGGATTTCGTATGTATGAGTGTTCTTTATACACCCTGACACTACCTTTTTGGAGGCGATGAGCGGAGATTTCAGAGAACGTGAACATTGTTTTTTTTTTGTGTATACTACGTGCTGAAGACATCAGTGATCCTGTTAAAGATGTCTGTATGAATACTGTTGTTATTTATGGTAGTTTTGAAACCGTTTATTATATGCTATGTTACGTGATCAAGTGTCGATGGCTATACATTACCAACCTCCCATTAACTTGATCAGTCTAATCGCCCAGACATTTAATGTCCAAGGAACTTCAGGTTTATTAATTGTAGATTAGAACTCTTATGTATATAACAGCATGGAATGTAAGAGCTCGTCATATTTCATGCAATTTCATTAGATACAGGGATGTTTTCGATGGAGATTATTCATCTCCTGAAAAGAAAAATTGACATCCCCCCGTATGTAGGACGAAGCTATGAAGGAAACCCATGTGGGTTTCCTTTGTAGCTTCGTTTTTGTCCAAGATAAGGTTGGTATCTTCATCTCTGTACTACAATTACAGTAAAACTGAACTAAGCCTGAAAAATTTCCTATCGCACTACGGTCATTGAAACGCTCAGTACTAGGTCATGGTGAAACACATGACTAAAATTTGTAAACTTTAGAATGAATCTTTGCATTATGAAAGAAACGAGCAGAAGAGATATGGATAATTTTATTTGCTGATTGTAGCCCATTATTCTCTTACTAGAGAGTTATGGGTGACAGCAGAATTGTCAGAATAGTGCATTCTCGTAAAATAACTTGACACCGTGTGGCAATTTCCCTAAATCTCATCCATGTAGGTGCTTTATTTATGTAATTTGAAGGTACATACCCATGAAAACAAAAAGACGACGGTAACTAGTGGTTAGTCCTTCCTGCCACTGTTGGCTGAAATGTATTTGTATGTTTTTTGGTCAGTCACTGTGTCCCGAAGCTTCTCCGTGCTGAAGCTTAAGTGAGTCTATGCTGTTCAACACCATTGTATATTTTTGTAATAAAATAGTTTATTAAATGGCCTGGTTCTACTTGATGTCGTTTTGGCAGTAGCAATTCTTTTTCCATCCGAGGGATTTGCCGAAACGCCTAGAAAGAATATCAAAGGAAAGCGTAGAGCTCTGCGTCGTACAGAAACTGCGTAGATGACGTCCAACGCGAGGAGATTTCAGGCGCATCCGGTTTCAGTCTGGCAATTCTTATCTCGAACCGGTTTTCAGACATCCCAGAGCGCACCGAATCTCGTATCGAGCGGCTACCGTATTCACAAAAGCCGGGAGCTTTGGGCGTGTGCCTTGGTCACCTGTCCTTACAATCGCATGACATATCCTGTTGGAGCCTGAATCTGCCGAATGGATTCTGCCTGTTTTCTGGCGACGGTGGCAAGGAATTAGACAGGCGGAGGTGGATAAATAATGGGCGTGTGTTGCACTGGAAATCACCTTCTGATGAAAGGGTTGGCAGAGAGCCTGGAGATTTGTAGGAAAGGAAACTGCTGTCTTAGATAAAGGAGGCGATCAATCCAGTCGGCCTTTCATGTGGTTGAAGTGACCGCAGCAATATTGATGTACCCACTATACCTCAATCTAGAGGTATGAGGACTTCTGGAGTACGTGCATTCCTATGCAGATGTTCCTCTTAGTTACATCTTTCAAATGTTTTTCGGCACCGAGCTAGTCACTGCAGATGTACACATCTGGGATGCATCGTAAAGTGCCGATGGAATCCTGTATTGCTTGCACTGAAAGTAGCAGCAGGTTGGGCCTTTCTGAAGGAGAAGAGAAATGGTTAGGTCAAACTGGCTCACGAAGGCTACTCGTCCTTCACGGGAATGAGCAGCCGGATTAGTGTGCACGACAAAGTGACCACAGTGACTTCCATTCTTTTTTTATGCGAAAGTATATTACAAAGAAGGAAGGTAATTTTGCATCATGATTTTCAGAGGAAGTTCAAAACAATGAGCTGCATGCCGGTACCATACCCACATTGCGGCGTTCCTTAATTTTACTTGCTCACACGTAGCTACAACATGTGATATGGTGCTGAGCTCGGCAATCGCTGCAAGGGAGCACTGCGAGCTCTCTCACGTTGCCTCTGCTAACTACCTCCAGTCTTGCGATATACTGTGCGGCAGCACCGCGGAATTGTTCGCGACAGACAACGTGCAGATGGACAATCAATCACACGAAACGGGGAGCCACCTCAGTGCGTGCACCGCCACACCTCGGCCCAATCCTGAGCACCAAGTTCACAGTCGTAACCCACGTCCTTGCGTGCCGTTCGATGCCAAGACTACTTGCCCCTGCCGCACTGGTGACTGTCGAGCTGTAGCACGCGCGTCTTGTTTAGTATTCGATAAACACCAGTGCGTCCAATCTTGAGCATGAAGGCATCCTAAGGGACCAGGGTCGGGATGATGTAATGATTCTATTCCAATTACATTTTTATTCGCACTATGGCATTGATATACGAGTGGCGCTCCCTCTACGTAATCTCCAGTTTCGAGCTGAGGGTGATTAGAAAAGAGCAGAATCCAGCGAGCGGATTTGCTACATTATGTCGTCACAGCGTTGTGCTACGAGCGAAAAACAAGGGTTTTGTACCAGAGATTCCAAGACTATGGGCAGCCTGCACGTAGGCATGGAAGATGTCTCTGGTTCCTTGTATGAATCATGCTTCATGCAGAAGAGCAAACAGGGGCGAAGGAGAGGAAAACAGGGAGGGCAGTTCAGTTCGAATAAAACGGAGGAATACATCCGTCGGTATTAGGCTATGTGTTCATTTAGTTGCGTTTGTAAACAACGCAACATTGTATGCATGTCATCATTCCTTGACCAGCCTCCTATGGGTAAAGCACATTGTGGCGGAACAGCATTTTATTTTCCAAGAGTGATGTATATGCATCTGCGTCAACAATGCAACTTGGCACGACTAAGATGTAAAAGAGTGCAACCAAGCACAAGCTGGGACAACATGTCTTTATTCCGGCAAGTAAACAGAGATCTCGCCTGAGGTAACAATTGGATGCTGCGCAAACGTATCTGCGACAATTTCATTCTGCTTTTCTGTCGTGTCTTGACAGTTTGTGATCACATGTCATCCACAAATCATGCATAACTCAGCGACTAACATATTTTTAGACGACGAAACACGAAACCACACAAAATACATTGCTTGAAAGCGAAGCTACTGCATGGCCAACAGTCAGTCCTATCTCCAGAGCAAGAATTCTTTTAAAGAGCCGTGTTGCCTTCGTACTTGCCTATGTCATCGAAAATTTAAGTTTTAGAGATTATTATTACAAAAGTGAATAACAGAAGACATGTACTTATGTGCATAGGCAAACAACAAAACCGTAACTACAACTGCGTTCTAACATCTATGTGTAGAGTGGCTTTGATTACTGCGTGCAACTGTTTATCACAAAGAGCCATTCGAAACAAAATTCCAAGCTTGGCACAATCTATAACTTCGGCATTTTTGTTAACGCCTTGTTGCTCGTGAAGTGTTTCTAGTTGATCTTGAGCTCGGCATCATGCTGCTGTGTTTATTAGGCTGAGCAGGCACAAATACACCCAAGGCCAGTGCTTCCAGTGCGAAGCCTGAGAACCTGCAACAAGGAAAAAAAAGAAGACATGTTCCTCCATTGATGTGATCAAGCTGTAGAAAAGGATACTACTATGGTTGCATTGGTAATATGTATTCTGCTCAAGACAGGCTCCAGCAGTCAGCTTTGTGCAAACCAAAGCTGAACTCTTGCCGATATATATATTTTTTTCAAACGAACGGCTGTTCCGAAAGACGCTAGTCAAAATGCGTCAGTTTAGTTTGCGTTACTCTAAGTGGTCAAGAGCAAGTACCATATAAAAGAAATCATCGGTCCAGAAATATAAATGAGCCTCGATCTTCCTTGTGGGCACCTTAATGAAACACTGAGCCCGGATTAATTAAAGCAGTATACACACAACGCCTTTACATAAGACTGCCTTACTATACAATGCTTTCAAAGTAGATTCGTTTTCCTCACTCTAGCATCGAAAGAATTTTAAGGACTTGTACTCAAACCATACGAGGGTGCATATTCTTCCAGCAAAATATTGTGAAAATACTTTTGAGGGGTTTCTTAAAATTCTGAGGCTCATTATCATAATGAACAAAGAGTATGCGCATCGTGTAATTACTAATTAACGCACCTATTCAAAAGGAAGTTAGAAGGCACAATAAACTGTTTTCATAATTATTGTGGCAGTCTTGCAAGAAAGAAATTAATGTAAGGAGGTTAAGGTAGCGTGAAACATCATTAATTTAACCGGGAAGTGCACGGTAAATTCCTTATATATGCAGAAAAGGAAGCTTGCAGTAGAGAGGTTTCAGTATCGGTGACTTTGCTGCGATGCTGGTGTTCTAATGAATTTTTCTAGGAATGCGAAGTTTGCGTATTGAGAGCCCCGATTTCGGTTACTCTAAGGATTCGCTACTATGAGATTTTTCCGTGCATGGAACTCTCTTCACCAAGTGGATTTTCGGGGACCTTATTAAAAGAATAGGGTTTTGATAAATTTGTATTTAATGGTGCATTAAATTCAAATGCGTTCTCCACTCGCCCAAGCTATGATTACAGCCACCTGCGCTTGCTCGATGTTGCTAACTGAAGAAGTGCGCAAACGAATTAGAAAATTTGTCTGCGGTGGTGATGTCCGAATATGCATAAGAATAGCTCTAATGGAGATTTGACGTAGTGGTGTCACAAATATCTTAAGGCAAACAAGCACATTTATTCTAGCGGGAAGCTTTAGCCGCAATGCTCACGTTCTTGTTGGTTCTGGTTCAATGCCATCAATTGGCACCAGCCTGCTATGCAGCAAGGCCCTGCATAATTATATCGCTCGTAAAAGTCATATGACTAGGTATGATGATAGACATGTATAACATGATTATAACATCATTCGTTGACGAAAATATGATTGCGCATAAAGAATAGTGTCAAGAGCGCACTGCGTGAGTTTGTTACTGGATGACTGTATTACAGAAATTTGAAGATAGTTCCTGTAAAGTAAGCTGCGAATACCTTCCCCCTTTGGACACAACATTGATAATAGGAGAGTCGGGAATGCACCTCCGACAAGTCCAACGTCCTAGGTGTGCCGGACTCGAGCGGCTTGACCCATGGAACCCGCCGTGAAGCGTTTTTCGAGTAGAGGGTCGGTTTGACCAAGGAAGATGGAACGCAGATGTGAGCGCGTGAAAAGTGTCGTGCGTTTTTTTTTTGTTTTTTAATTTTAAGTTGGGAGTTGTAGAGGGAGGGTTACAGCAGACACCAGGCGAAATGTTGCCGAAGCAAGGTGACACCCCTGCCCCTAACGACTGCATGTCTTCTATATTTACGTCACTGCAAATAACATGTGAATATTGTAGATGTATTCGTTTGTACAGAGAAGTCCCTTCTGATCTTTGATGGTGACGAGGGTCCGCCAGCTACCGTGAGCTGCAAACTGCTGGGAGAAATCTGTGGACATTTACTGTTCCGTACAACATTTACGGTTTTACATGGGGTGTCTTTGTTTATATCACGTGCTCAATTTCTCGACTGGCTCATAAATGGGTCAGATAGTTTTGCACTTGGTCGCAAAATAGCCCTTTAGAGACAAAACAAAATAAATTATGGGGTTTTACGTGCCAAAACCACTATCTTATTATGAGGCACGCCGTAGTGGGGGACTCCAGAAATTTAGACCACCTGGGGTTCTTTATCGTGCACCTAAATCTAAGTGCATGGGTGTTTTCGCATTTCGACCCCATCGAAATGCGGCCGCCATGGCGGGGATTCAATCCCGCGACCCTTTCCAGAAAGATGTGCTAGATGCGATGCCTATCCCTTCGCAGCCGACATCTAGTCCAGCGACAAGCAGTACAAATGTATCAAATAAATATGGGCACCAAAATAAACCAAGACAAGGTAGTTATTAGCCCGGCTCCTCTTTCTCAACGTTTTTGAATTCATTTCGCACCTCAATTAAATAAATAAATTATTTGCCATTACGTGCAAAAAAGAAAAAAAAAAGAACACACGATACGTTAATGAGGCGCGTCGTAGTGGTGGACGACGAATTATAATGGACCACTTGGGGTTCTTCGATGTGCGACTGAAGCTAAGTGGAAGAGCGTTTTTTTTTTTGCAATTTACGCCCATCAAAATGTGGCTAACACTGCCGTCAATCGAACCCACCGACTTCGCCCTTCGTAGCGCAACCACAGAGTTATCGCAACTAACTGTCCCACTGAGTGTTCTATCAGACTTGGTCAATTTGGCTCGATGTATGAGTAACGGCCATCGTTACTAGTATATCGTAACAAAACAATCACTGTTTCCTTTTTGGGTCTACATATCTTGAAATACACTCGTACATTGTTGATGGGTGATGACACTTTTTAGCTACGATTTTGCAGATAAAGTTCTCAGCGACTCGGTTTTCCGCGATAGTAAGGTAAGGCAGCATGGAATACCGGGGTAAGCAATATTCGTTGCGGCATCGTATATGAGCAAGATTGATTTATTCTCTCCCCTACTTTCGCGAAGCGTCTTCTTGATAGGGATACCGGGGTTACTTTGCGTGCCTCAATCTCTAGAGGCTTAGCCTGAAAGGCAGGAGAACCGGGAAGAGAAAAACTTACACGATATCTACCCAGAAAACAGGTTGACGAGACCACAATTGCACGCTGCAAGCGCATGCATTTCATCAACTTCCACTTAAAACTGTGTCTACAAAGCGACTTTTATTCTCTCACGATGGATTGTATTCGTTTGCTTCTTAAATGTAGTTTAGGAACGCGGAGATAATCCCAGAGATAATGTGCAAGAGGTTGATGCATTCCAGGCTCCTTGTTTAATTAAAAAAAGAAACGCTATAGTGACCCTGCTCCTATAGCCATGCAAAGCTAACGAATCACTGCGCAGAACCCACTTATTTCGCATACTACTGACATTTGGGTAACAGCGTGTCCCAATTAAAAAAAAAATATAAAACATGTAAAGCTACGCTTCTCTGTCAGGGTTTCGGCGATTAAAGCTAATGAACTACCAGCGGTCAATAAAGACAGCTACATACATATCCTGGTGCTGACACATCCAACACCTGTACAACTCTAACATAATCCAAAGCATCCAAGCCCAAACCCTCAAGATATACCTTGGTCGACCGCGGAGTGTGCCGACGAATGAAGTTATTGCGGTCACTCAAGATTACACTATTAGAACGCACGTTACCATTAAAACAATGCGTGTGCACATAACACACTTTGCTCAGATCCCTACCCACCACCTCGCAAGTTTCCCAGTAGAAAGGCCCCACACGACATTCAGTGCGACTGTCTTCGCGCACCGTGCTTCTATCAGGTCAGGTTACGCACTGTGGCAAGACCTTCGATTCCTCCATGGTGTGTGAGCCGTACTCAAGTAACCCTTACAATCCCAGGACTGCAGAGAAAGTCGGACTTGCCATCATCAGCACTCAAAAAACTAACTTTGCTTCTCTTGTACGAGAAATACAGCGACTGCACACACGTCTACACTGATGGATCGACTACATCAACCAGTCCTGGGGGCGCTGTAGTTATTCCAACAATGCGAATCACCCAGCGGTTCAGGACTTCATATATCACTACGTCTACAGCTGCAGAGCTCGCGGTTCTCCGCTATGCGCTTCATGTGATAAATGCTGAAAGTCCTCGAAAACAGGCAGTCTTATGCGATTCAAGGCCGGCCTTGCAATGTGCGCAGTCATTTCTCCGACATGGAACTCACGATCAGCTCACGTGCCAAAACGTGGAACTTGTTCATCACTTGGGAGAAAAGAGGCCATCATATCGCTTTTCAGTGGATACCAGGTCAATGCGGTATCGTTGGAAATGATGACGCAGCTAAGGCAGCTCGGATGTCAAACCAAGAAGACCGCTGCGTCCCCATTCCTGTCTCAAGGGCCGACGCTGCGAGACAACTTCACATTCTAGCACGCACGCTCTCCTGAGCAGAATGGAATACCGCACATACAAGGCGCACAAGACTGCACAGACTAAACCCTTTATGCAACTGAGACCTCCGGCCAGACAGCACTAACGCAAAACGTCTCTTCTGTGTCGGTTGTGGCTTGGAGTTGTCTTCACGAATGGCTACTCAGCACTAATTGGAATGACTGATAGTCCTGCATGTGATGTTTGCGTATGCGAGGAGAACATTGACGTCTCATTGTGCCACTGTCAACAATTTCAAGCACTAAGACAATATTTGTCCAACACACTGAGTAAATTAGATGATCGTCTTCTCAGTGAACCGACAGTATCAGAGCACCGTCCCCACCGATCATCGCCTCACAAGGCAGTGAAGACACTTTTGTGCTTTCTCTGAACGTCTGGCTTGCGCGGGTGGTTTTGACTCAAGTACTGTCCGTGAAATACTGGAAGATATCTATAGCGGCTCCACAGCCACCGTAGTCCTCCATAAAGCAAGCAACAAAATCCCAATAAAGAAAGGCGTCAGGCAGGGAGATACGATATCTCCAATGCTATTCACAGCGTGTTTACAGGAGGTATTCAGAGACCTGGATTGGGAAGAATTGCGGATAAAAGTTAATGGAGAATACCTTAGTAACTTGCGATTCGCTGATGATATTGCCTTGCTTAGTAACTCAGGGGACCAATTGCAATGTATGCTCACTGACCTGGAGAGGCAAAGCAGAAGAGTGGGTCTAAAAATTAATCTGCAGAAAACTAAAGTAATGCTTAACAGTCTCGGGAGAGAACAGCAATTTACAATAGGCAGCGAGGCACTGGAAGTCGTAAGGGAATACATCTACTTAGGGCAGGTAGTGACGGCGGATCCGGATCATGAGACGGAAATAATCAGAAGAATAAGAATGGGCTGGGGTGCGTTTGGCAGGCATTCCCAAATCATGAAGAGCAGGTTGCCATTATCCCTCAAGAGAAAAGTATATAATAGCTGTGGCTTACCAGTACTCACCTACGCGGCAGAAACCTGGAG
Source organism: Dermacentor albipictus (assembly GCF_038994185.2). Taxonomy (NCBI): domain Eukaryota; kingdom Metazoa; phylum Arthropoda; class Arachnida; order Ixodida; family Ixodidae; genus Dermacentor; species Dermacentor albipictus. Next base: position 127,095,333 of record NC_091824.1, on the reverse strand, counting down.
GCTTACGAAAAGGGTTCTACTCAAATTGAGGACGACACAACGAGCTATGGAAAGAAGAATGATAGGTGTAACGTTAAGGGATAAGAAAAGAGCAGATTGGGTGAGGGAACAAACGCGAGTTATTGACATCTTAGTTGAAATCAAGAAAAAGAAATGGGCATGGGCAGGACATGTAATGAGGAGGGAAGATAACCGATGGTCATTAAGGGTTACGGACTGGATCCCAAGGGAAGGGAAGCGTAGCAGGGGGTGGCAGAAAGTTAGGTGGGCGGATGAGATTAAGAAGTTTGCAGGCACAGCATGGCCACAATTAGTACATGACCGGGGTTGTTGGAGAAGCATGGGAGAGGCCTTTGGCCTGCAGTGGGCGCAACCAGGCTGATGATGATGATGATGATGATGATGATGATGATGATGACTATCCGTGCACGTCCCTATACCTTCTCTCTCTCTCTTCTCTCTCTTCCCCTTCTCCCTTCCCCCAGCGTAGAGTAGCCAACCAGACTCTTGACTGGTTAATATCCCTGCCTTCCTTATATTCCTCTCTCTCTGATGCTTACAACAAATCTTGACGTTTTGATTTCAAAAAGAATTTATTTCAAATTATAGTGGGCAAATTTAACTGCACTCACATGAGTGAAGGCATTTCGCTTCCCCTTGACCAAATACTGCAAGTACAATGGACACGTGGCACCCGTGTCCATTGGTTTTATTATTTCATTTTTAACATCTTAAAGGAAACCTAGAGGCTACGATATATGCTGTAGTGGAGTACGCATGATCGATCTTGACCACCTGAGGTGTGCAATGTTCGGTTCCTGGGAATTTTTCCGTATTGCAGCCATGTCATGTCACGCCATTTTAGTTCCATATAACGCCGGAGCAAGCCATGTGGCTGTTTTGGCTTATTACAGAGCAGATATACACAAATACCGAAGAAACGCGAACGCAGAGGTATGGCGCACATCCGTCGTCTCGTTTCTTCTGTCCTTGTGTATATCTGCACGGCAACTTACCAATATGTTGTACGAACAAGCCAAACCACCACCATCACTGAAGTTAAATGATGTTATTTGCCAGATTTTGACAAACTGAGCCACAAAGCCATTAGAATCGCTCCGGGAACGTCACAGAAAAGGAAATTATTATATTTGTATCAAAATGGTTTTGTATTTGTATCAAAATGGTTTTGTAGAAATATTTTGAATACATTCGTAAAATGGTTCGCAATACAGCTCAGATAATACTTAATTTGAACCCGCAGAAGTACCTTATTAACAGGACCCATTTTCTGCATGTAAAAATAGGTTATCACAAGCTGTCGCTTACATGCAGGTCTACAATATTTATTTTGTTGTTGTTGTGAAGGGTCATGTGTTCAGCGCCTCAGAAAAAGTGTTCAGTGTATCAGAAATTTCACTGTTTTAATTTTATTCAGTGTATCTAGGCTTACGAGCACACCACAGTACAAAATATCAAAACATGTGCACTGCAAAGCAAAAACATGAAGACGAGTGATGTGGGCCCCAATGAACCCTTGGGTTTTGCTTTCTCCCTTTTCATTCATTGAAGTATCTCTTATGTACGTGCATTTCTTCTATTACAGCACGCTCAACAGGCTTTTTGGAGTCTACGTTAAGCGACGCTCTCTTGAGCCATTTAAACACATGCTATTCCAAGAGACGCGTTAGTGCTAAGTGGATTTCATTTTCAATTATGTAGTTGTTCACATATCCTGTTTATATGGAAATTCAAGCTTAAATGATCTTATGGTATGCTACGTGGATGCAGCGATGACATACACGCTAATTCAACGTTTTGTTAACTTTGAGGGAAGTATATGTACTTCCCAAACGTACATAGATGCGTGCACAGCATAGCTTTACAGCGTTGTGTCTCCATTACATTCTTGTTTGTTTGTTTCTTGGGTGTAGGTGTAGTGTGCTGACCGCCATTATGACTAAGCAGATGTGAGCATGAGTGTACTATCGAGCTCAGTATGAGTTACATTGCGGAAGGGTGCGGCAAAGCAGTCGTCTGTTGTAGCTCATACTGATCGCGATAATGCATATAGAGAAGTAGGAAATGTAGCTTCCTATTTTAACGCGATAGCGTTAAGGAGCTCGTGTCGCAGAAAAGCCGGTGTCGTCGGCGTCGGGTGTCGGCGTCGGCGGCGTTGACCGTGAGCGATAAATCACGGCAGGCGCTTCATAAATAAAAAGCAACTTCCAAGATTGGCCCGGTGGGAATCGAACCCAGGTCTCCGGAGTGTGAGACGGAGACGCTACCACTCAGCCACAAGTTCGATGCTTCCAAGCGGTGCAAACGCGCCTCTAGTGAATGCGGTGTTGCCTTCGAAACGAGCCGTGGAAAGTTATACTGCAGTGTATATCGGTAATTATGAACATGTAACGTACAGAAGTCACAATTACACGAGTTGCGAAGTGCGTTTCCGCTGCATTTCTTCTGCGCTTTCCGCACACGCAGAGCCATCTTGCGGCAAACACAGAAGACCCCCTCCTCTCAATGTACGGCGCTGCCCCGACAGGAGGCGCGCCGCGCGCACATTGGGACCGCTGCCAGGCGCGTCGCGGGACTCCCTCTCCCCTGACGACGCTTCGCCGTGCTTCCGGTTTAGATTACTATCTATCTCTCTGCCCGTGCCGATCACGACGTTTGGCTGGCGTAGATCGCTTCCCCTCCGAGACACCGAGTTCTTTGGTTCGTTTCTTTCGCTCAGGCGCACGTTTCGTTGCCGCGGCGAACGCTGCGTTGCTCGACGCTCACCGCGTGATAGGTGGGCGCTAAGTCCGATGCGGGGCGCATCGTAAGTGATCGCTGTGCCGTAGCGCATTGTCTCACACCCCTTGGCGGGTCGACGGGAACGCTGTCGCGTCCCACTCTTGAAGGCGAAGCTTAAGCGTCCTCCAATTTTTTATTGCGGCAATACCTCTAACACCTGTCAATACAAACAATTGTCGCCACAAAGCGACACACACGAGCCCGGAAACATTCCGCTTACTTTATTCGGCCAGACAGCGACGCAAAATACGAAGAGGCGAAAAACATAGCTGCACGAGCTAAAACTGTAATGCAACAGGCACTACCTCAGTTATCATAATTTCACAAACTGAGAGAACAGCTCACGTTGAAAAATCTAATTATAGCATTCCCAACAAATGTGTGACGATCTGCTCCACACGTCATCACCTCTGACTACAAAATCTGTGGGATCGGTTCAGTAAGTTCTACATCATCTCCAGGATAGCCTAGTTTACTATAACACTATTTCCATGATCTGCTCATCTACGATTATACTATCTCCTTGGATCAGTCAGCTTTACTTGCCAAGAAACCGACATATAGAAGCAAGTGGTTATAGGGAAGACAACGAAAGCTTTGGTTCGACAAGCAATTAAGCGTAACATATCTTCTCTATGTTAACAGAGTGGTTGTTTTGCCACTCGCCACCACCCGGAGCTAAATACAAGTACTAGGTACCCGGCAGCTCATGCAGTCACGTAACAAGCTGCATTTTTTTCTCTATGCCTTGTTTCGTCCTGTCTTAAGCTATGCGCATGCTAACCCTGGAAGCATGGGTAGTGCTCGTTAGAACTTAAAAAGCTGTCGGATTACAGCAGTGACGGCTACGGTACCGCGGGAACGGTAAGTGCGCGCACTAAACTACCAGATCTTGTGTACGTGCGTGACTTCGTGTATGATTGCACGCATGTGTGGTTGTGTATGTGCGTCGGTGAGCGCGTGTACACTTCGTGTGTGTGTGTGCTTGTGTGCGAGCGCGCGCGCGCGTGTGTGTGTGCGTGTGTGTGCGTGTGTGTGCGTGTGTGCGTGTGTGTGCGTGTGTGTGCGTGTGTGCGTGTGTGTGCGTGTGTGCGTCTGCGTGTGTGTGTGCGCACGTGTGCGTGCGTGTGTGCATGTGTGCATGTGTGCGTGTGTGTGTTTGTCAAAACAAGATACATTCGCCCGTCATTTCCGTCAATCGCCGTGAATGTGCATGCGTCTTAGCGTTGGTGTGTATGTGGAAACGACCGATTCCTGCACAAAGGGGCGAGTTGGCTGGCTAGGTTGACACAAATTAGGTCCACATCTGCTGAACAGCCTGGACGGTGCCAAGAAGAAAGGTGCGACTTGCGTGGCATTGCGGTTGGTTCTGTATAGAAGTTAAGCTTAGACAAACTGAACTTATCACCAACGCCTGTCATTTCCACACGTTTCGCGAAGTTGAGATGGTGGCAAGGCTTCAAGGAAGGTTAATGAATTTTGAATAGAAGCTAGAATTAGTTCTCATTCAAAGGTTCCTGGAACAATTGAATATAGAAGAAATACTTGGGTTTTTTTATGTTCCCTAAGCACGTAGCTTGGGAACAGGTACGTATTGGCCAGGTCACAGACTGTTTGCGTGTAGCAACTGTCAATAATGGACTGTGCGTGTGGATTTGCAAATAATGCATGCAAGGTTTTTTTTTTGCGGCTTGAAAAGTGCAGGCGTGCTTCCAGAATAATATTTAAGCCTGGTACTATAAACCTGAAATATTAGTAGTTTTTGAAAATAACACAATGCCATTGCCGCTGTTGAAGTTACTATATTTGGCCTCTGACACACGGAAAAATTTAACCCATTTAAGGTAATATTATTCCGCACATGAAACGAAACGCAATTCCACGAGGTTATGCATGGCGCTGGATAATGCAATTTGCATAACACTGCAATATTGTCCAAAATAAGAAAAAAAGGAATCTTTTCTCATAAGGCTCACTAATAAAGTATAATCGATATGCTCGTGCAGTCAGCTATTACATGATATTTATCCATACGGTGTCGAGATCAACCTCTAAGTAGGCAGAAATTCAACAAGTTGTCGTCAAACGTGGCCGATTTGGAGGAGGTATATTTGTTTCGCGGTTCTTACTAGATTAACACATTCGAATGATCTCCTCAAACTTATTCAGAGTCGTTTCCTTTAAGTTACGACAACAAACATCGGCGTGTAATCATGGTTTATGCAAATGTGGATCGATGCAAATGACTTGAAATCTTGCCGTGTAAAAACGGTATAAATCATGCGGGCAGTATACAAATAATCTGCTTATTGACCCTCGACGAACGAGGGATGTCATGTGCTCGGTTGATGTTTTGTCAGTCATAAAGAAACCTTGCATTAGGAATATAAGATCCTGAGCACACAGCAAAGCCTCTCAAATACTTACAACGAACGGCTGGTTCTTTGTTTTGCGTGGTATTTTAGCTATCTTGTGTGCGTGGTGTCAGGAATGAGAGGTAACACAACACCTCAGCCGACAAGAAAACAATGGCAAAATAAATAGACGAATTACTTCATTCTTTCCTCCTTTCTTTTCTTTTTTTCTGCAAAACAAAATCAACGAAAGGCAGTATTTACTAAGATATCTACTGTGCCATCAGAAATAATGTGGTTTAGAGGCGTTATTGCTTCAGCTTTCTTGTTCACTGCTTATCACGGAGGAGCCCAAGGTCATTCCCCGCATCCCCGAAATAAATTATGGCTACGGTGACAACAACATGCGGGTCCTCTTACTTTCCTGAAGCGTTTCATCTGCCATCGTAATGCCTCTTTAGCCAGTCGCCCCGTTGACGAAGAAAATTGTTGTTGCGCAAAGCCGCATTCAGTTTCACTCGCAAACAAACCTCAAGCATTGTTTTTAAACTTCCTTGGCTGCGTCGCATACTGACGTCACTTCTGCATTAAATTTCGGCGTGTCATGCTACAACTAAATGCAGGGGGTAAGGGTTTCACAGCAGACGACGGTTAGTAACCTGATCCTGGTGGCCGCATATCAATGGGGGCGAAATGAAAAACAAAAAAACAAAAAAACATTCGTGTGCTTACATTCAGGTGCACGTTAAAAAAAAAAAAAACGAACGTGGCCAAAATTATTGCGAAGTCCACCAGCAGGGCGTACCTCACAATGAGGTCGCGGTTGTGGCATGCAAGGCGCAGAATTTTTTTTAAATTTTAATTCATAGTGTCTATTTTCTGAGAGGCTCAGTGCATGCCGAAACAAACACCCACAAAGCATCTCGACGGCGCGCGACATAAAACACGTGCTTTACAACACCTAATAGAAATGACAGCGACTACTTAGACTTAGGCATAAAGAGTGTCAAAAGAGCATGAGCACAGAGCATCGACACGCAAAAAAAAAAAGAGCAGAGTGGGGGCTAGCAACTACATGCAGCCAACTGCCATTGGCTGCTCTCTCTACACAGCTACAATTTGCTGGACAAACATCGTGCAGAGCCTTCCTGAAAGCATATCGTCTCTTGGGCTTCATTGACATGAACTGACTGCAATTGTACAGTATGAAAATAAAAACTGTTGTACATATTGACAAATGTACTTGTCTTTATCGGGTCACACGTTTTCACCGCCTAACAAATTTTATCGCACAGCGCAGGACGCGCCCGCATCTTTCGGAAGTTTCTGGAACGTTATCGATGGTTCTATCCGCTGTCTGTTGTCGACGAACCTTGCATAATCTGATTGCATGTATGCACGACACGAATGGCGTAGAACCTTGAGGAAGGCACGCGGGTACCAGCGATTACTCTGGAACATTCGACGACTGATGTGTAAAATACGACGCGCTTGACCCGCTGATCAGATTTTCGACGATCGCCGAATGTGTTCGCCGCTATCGTTGTACTTTGAGTGTAGCCTGCTTTTCAGGGCACAAGTTCGCCCAATAAAACGCTGGTTTCGTTAATCACAGTTTTGCTGCCGTCTGCGCCGTCACAAGTGCGTGACAATATCGCATTTAGTTGTATTGCGTTCCAAGAAGCCATTCAGTAAATCTTTGCTTCGAACAAATTCTTACATGTGCTCCGAAATGGCACGTTCTGTTACTAATATATATATATATATATATATATATATATATATATATAGTCATGCATAGAGTTTGTATGTCTACCACACAGAATAATATAATCGGCGAGGGCACGGGGTAGCCGCAAGTTGCAGAAACGGGGACAACTTATTTACGGTTCGCCGAGCGATATTCTCCGCGTGAACAGGCGGCAGTCCGCTGGCAGCTCGGCAGGCTCGGAGGGGTAAGGCCAATTTAGCCCGGGCGCGGCGTTTATGTGGACGGGAGCGGCGTGGCGCCGACGGGCATTGTGATGCCGCAGCAGCCGCCGCCGCCGCCGTGCGTGAAAATATTGCAGGGACGGGGAACAACGAGAGCGGCCGTCCTCTCTTTCGCAGCGTGGCCGCCGCCGCGCGCGCCAGAAGAGCGCATTCATTTGGCACCGCATGCCAAACTAATGGCCGACTCAGAAGCGGATCTAAAGAAGTTAAAAAAGAGAGAGAAAGAAAACAGAAAAGTTGGTCAGCGCGCGCCTCCCGCGAAAACTTTCGATATCACTATCCTTTATTTCTACCACCTCAGCCAGGACGACATTCCTGCGAAGCGCGTCTGTAGCGCCATCTGCGGCGTTAGCGGAAAGGCGTGGCGAGCGTTGCGGGGCGATGGGATTTTTAATCCCCGCCGAGAGAAGGAGCCTCATTGCGGCCGCCGGCACTTCTCTCGCGATCGCGCCGGATCGCTGCTGTGAGAAAGTGCGTAGACTGGTTAGACGCAGATATAGCATCGCGCGTGTATTTTACGTTAGCTGCAGCGGCGAGGTAAGAAGGCGTGAGTGTAGTAATGAAGGGTCAGAAGGGAACAGAAGCTCCCTTAACTATAGGTAAAATAGTTAACTCGCAAGCAGGTAAAATGAAAGAACGTTCTTTAAGCCCATAAATGTCCTGGTGCTCCGCACAAACCGAAACCTGGGCCCCACTGACTGAACTGCGAAGCCGCAGCATCATCCCCAGGAACGGAACCTCATACCAACTGAGGAATCACGGAACGCTTTGTTATTGCGGCGGCAATAATTTAGCTCATATTTACTAGGTCCACCTCCAAGATGGAGCCAATGCTATTCAGGACAAAAAGGGGACGCGTGGTACCATTCGAGAGCATTCAGAGTGCTTAAGCTTCCCGCCTTCCTTCCTTGTTCCCTACTACCAAAAAGAGGATGGAAAACTCTGCTTTACTTGTCTTATGCGTGTGATTTTGTGAGTTACAGGAGTCTGCCAGACATATATATAGGACCCTTGCTCTCCGCTAAAGAACTGCATTTTGCGATATGCGGAAACTTTGATATTATCCTGAAACAAGTTGTTCCCTTTTTACTTATTTTGTGGGAGTTAGTTACATAAATAAAGAAATAGTTAAGCAAGTAATAGCATAGCCAGTGTAAAAACGCGTGAACAAAGAGAGCGAAATTCAAAACTACGGAAGTGGAACGGCGACCTAACTGAAGCGTTCCCGGTCGCCAAATAATAATAATAATAATAATAATAATAATAATAATAATAATAATAATAATAATAATAATAATAATAATAATAATAATAATAATTGTTGCCATCTTACAATAATCGTACATCACAAGGCAGGCCCGTCAAAGCCAACGAAGTGGCTTGCGTGACTTGGCCCGGCATGTGGGCAAACAAAGTAAAAATGGCAACATGTACAGAAATGACAAGCTCGGGAAGTTCATCACACAAAATGAAACAGAAAATCAGCTGAAATCAGTGACAAAAGAAATACAAGAAACAAGAAAAGAGAAATGTAGTATTATACATATCTTACAGTGCCTTCAACATTTTTTTCAAGTTTCGTTTCGAAGTTGCAGTAAATATATGATCAGGAAGGTCATTGAATATTCTTGGGACATAAGCACACCTACTAGCCTTACCAAATCTTGTGTTGCAGTGCGGTACTACAAAACGCAATGTGTTCCGCAGTGCACGGGGAGCAACATATTCTTGTTTGAAATCAGGGTTCCAAAAATGTCTTACCACAACCGTTTGAGTGAACAAAGTTTTAAATGACGGAAGACCCAAATGTATAAATAAGGTCACATTGTCGGCCGAGGAAGAGTTATAAACAATGGACTTCAACATATTTTTTAGAATTCTGTCAATTCGACAGAGCCATCGAGATGAGCAAAACCCGAACAATGTAATGCCATAACGTAACACACTGTATGCTAAGGCGTGCATGATAGTGATTTTTACAGGCATCGGAACAATGGATTTAATATTAAAAAGCAGCGAGGAAACACTTCTGAGCCTGCCGCAAAGATACGTCATGTGATCATTCCATGAGAGGTCACTGTCAAAGAAAACGCCAAGGTATTTCATGGAGTTAATAATAATAATAATAATAATAATAATAATAATAATAATAATAATAATAATAATAATAATAATAATCTGAACGTACGCGTAAATAAAGTCTGTAAATTCGAGGTTCCTACCAAATTACGCCAATTTCATAGCGCGGACAGTCAGCGATATTAAAGCAGCAATGCTGAAGCGTGTTTCGTGTTTCCTTAGCTGAGCAGAAAAAGTGCAGGATAGCTATGTAAGTTCAACTATATTTTAGGCATGTGAGTCTGCTCCAAGACTTTAAGAGTCAAGCCCGTCTGACGCATAATAACTTCACGCAATTTATTTTGCTTAAAACAAATAAATTCAGATTCCGAAATCATTAATTACTGATAAAGGAAACAAAATAAATTACTTGCATTTGCATTGCCAGTTGCAAATATGTATGTGGAAGCGTACGCATTTCTACCTTAATTACTCGACCAGCTGACTTCCTCGTTAATATTGATTTATTTATTTAATTTAATTTATTTCAAACACTGCTGTGCCACCTGGCTACGGGTATCGCAGGTGTGGGAAGTACAATACAGAATGCAAAATCAGTGGTTCAGAAGATATGTGGGGGCGCATCGGAAAGTCTTTGCCCCCATTTATTATTACTGAAATTAGGGTACATACACGTAATTACAAATATTCATTATTCTACGTACCTTAGACTCCACTTTACACAATGTACCCACACCTGTTCGGACATTTGTCCCCTCGCAGCACAAAATTTGAGATGCCCCTGTGGTAGAATTTCACCGGCTGACTGCGGAACAACCATCGGACTGCTGTCTTGGCTTCATCGTTGCACGTGAATCGCTGTCCTGCCAGGAACTTCTACAGCGGACGGAAAACATGGAAAACACTAGGGACGAGGTCAGGACTACGTGGTGGGTGGTCCAAACTCTCCCAGTGAAATGAGCGGGGCTTGTCGGCGGAATGCCTCGTAAGGGTATACGGAACTCAAGATTTCATAAAAATCGGACATGAAGGGAAAATACGTCCCACTCTTAAGGTAGTGCGCGCAGACAATCTATATTTACACATCTCAGTGCGGTGATAAAAATAAGCACTAGTAGGTCATTAGTCACATGTGCGCCGAAAGGAACAGTACAGAAGCTGCAATTGTACTGACATCAGTAGTGGAACGTTAGGGGACGTTGATTGCCGGAAGCTCTGTCGTTTTTATGCTAACCTTAGGGGGATAACTTCTTTCCAAATCTTAAAAAAGAGAGCCTCAATTACAAATGCTTTTCTAACGAAGAGCTTTTCTTTCGCTTTTTCGCTTATATTCGTGGTCGGCGATTGGTGGTTAGTGAAGGTCAGACCTTCACCGCCGATGCAAAGGCGGCGTGCTCTCGCTATACCAGGTTGTGGGGTGTGGTCGCCCTGAACGCCAACGATGGAATAATAATAATAGTACAAAAACCACTTCAAAACTAGGGAAACTGAGCATGGGTGACATTGGCGAAGGTGGATGTCAGCTTCGTTATAGACACGCCTTGGTAACGCTGTCGGTTAAGCGTAACGAAGTTGGGCGGGCCAGGCGAATAACCGGGTCCTCAGGCACGCGCTGTCGTGTGAGACTTTGGGGCATTGGACGTTGTTTTCGATGCGGTGGTGGATCGCTTGGGAAGTACAAGCCTCTTCTCTCCCGCTGGCCTCTCCCCTGTGGTGTCTGCTGGAGAGGGCCCCGGCACCCCTACCGATGTGCTAAGTAATGACTGTGTTCTCTACAGAATTACGCAATAAATCAAGATTGAGCATACATTACCAAAAATCAACAAACGTTACCAGCATATCCTTATTGCAATAAATACGTGCGTTTAAGAGCATCATTCCTTTAACAAAGCGGATAGCTTGGTAGACGCCTTCGGCTATTCGCTTACATTGACAGTCATAGTCAATAGTTTCTGTGCAATTTATTTTTGTCCTTCTTAGCAACCAGTCTGCGGCTATTAACAATATTTATAAGCACATCAGCACAATACGTGCCACATAAAAAATGCTATTTAGAGCGTGAAAGAAGCCCGCGAATGCACGCAAATTGCCTCGAGCGGCAAGTCGCGCGACAATTTTGGGTGATATTAAAGTGGCTATATTGAAGGTAACGCAATAGTATGCGCCATTACTGCGACTGCCATATTCATATAAACGCAACTGAATATCGTCGCGCCGATGTTCACGTACGCGAAACGTTTTCTTCAATCTTTACTGCTGACGTAACTGCACAATAATCATACAAAAACCTCGTTAGGATCCCTTCAATACACGTCCTACCAATGTCACTGCATGATACAGTAAGTACTATGTGAAAACCGTCGGGGAATAACGAGTCTCACCGTGTGCTTGAAACTCCCGGCGCACGAACTGAAACGTACCTTGTTGGGTATTCACGCTAGCGCAAAGGAAAGCGCGACTTCGGCTGTGCTTTCACTACATACAGAAACTGGTGCACAAACACAGTAAACACAATTACATGCGTGCACACGGCTGTATATGGAATCACCGCTTTCACAATCGCGCAACCGTAGTTCGAGGCTGTCGCCGTGCGCCCATATAATGAGAGTGATTAATTTTAACCAGTTGGATCTCTTTAACGGGCACCTAAATTTAAATATACGCGTGTTCATGCATTTCGCCATGCTCTAAATCCGGCCGCCTAGACCGGGAATGAGCCCGCTACGTCGAGCTTAGATGGGCAACACCACAGCCACTAGGCTACTGCGACGCGTGTGCGTGTGATTAATGGCTTTCGCAAGTTTTGAAATGTTTTCGTGAAGCTGTTATCACTATTTGCGTCATTAAAAAGATTGTGTCTCGCTATTAGGTACTTTGCACAACCACTTAAAAGCAATTAACGTTTCAAGAAGATATGGATACCGCGCATGGGTTCAGAGTTAACTAGTCGCGTAGTAGGCGGTTTTGTGCGCAAACTAAAAAGACAAAAAAATACTCAAAATTCTTTTTTTAATCGGGTGACGTTGAATTACGTGAAATTCGAATGCTTGTGACCAATTGTATTCACTTGGCGCTTCAGGATGAAAGACGGCTGAATACTGAAACCTAATACAGAGTTTAACATTTGATTGCAGTAGGCAGTCTTTTCTCAAAGCGATCGGACTGCAGATCGCCAACCCTCGAAAACATTGAAAACTCTGCATCTACATTCTCCGAAACATTTCGCTCAACTACGTTCACCGAGCGCGTTTACCACGCGATGGTGAAACCAGAATACGTTTAACATGCGCGAGCGAGGTATTCGGCGCCGAATATTGAACACGAGAATAGCGCCAATGAGCGCAAGAAAAAGCCTCTCTCGCCTTTCGCAACACCCAGAGCCCGCAGCACGCTACAACGTCGCTTGACAGGCTGCGAGACGTATTCGGATCTTGCCTGCCGTTCTGAACTAGCGTCGTTTGTCAACCGGGCGGGGGGCAGCCATTCTCGCGGAGAAAAACGACACGGCCAGCAATCGGTTCGGCAACACTGGCGCGCTGTCTCGTACACTACACCTGACGCCCCTTGTTTATCCTTGCTTTCGCGCAGCCGCACCAATGGAGAGGCCAGAGATTCGCGAACGGTGCCGGGAAAATTGCAGCTGTCGAAAGAGCGCGCAGCGTGACAGCGTGCGCTGCATCATGGAAGTGCATGGATTGCCGTGACGGGGAAAATTATTCTTAAGTGGCAGCGCCAGTGCTCCGCTACGAGTGTTGCAGAACAAAGAAACGTATGGTATGTTCGTTTGAGGATTGCGAAATCTTAGCTGGCATATGCTTACTGCGGAGCGAACCAGGTTTTAGTCTTGATCGCCTTGCCTACACTGCAGCTTAAGTGGGCTTTGCAAAAACCTGGGCCGCTGTCTTGTACACGTTCGAAAAGCCGACGTTCGATTTCGCTTCGTGCGATTGTCCAGGCTGCGCGGATATTGCGGCCTAGGCCAATCTAGTCCATTCGCGTGAGGCGAAATCGAACGTCGGCTTTTAGAACATGTACAAGATAGTGGCCCTGGTGCCGTCAGCAAATTCGACCTTGTGAACTATCGTTCGTCGATACGAATTCAGTGAGAGAGTCAACCAGAGAAAGTTCTGCATCACTGGCCGAACCATGTATCTCAGGACCTCTAGTCAGTCAGTCAGATCATAACAACTAGGTTATCAGCTCAGTGATGTGTCCAGTTCCATCGAGAAAGTGGTGTCCCCTCAAGGCCGAGTCGCGTTTTTATGGCGGTGAGTTGTACGCAGTGAAAACCCTTGCCGCAAACAGGCGTAAGATGGTTCTGAGTGACAGTGATGGTTACACGGGCGACAACTCCTCTATTACACAACACCAGCGATTACGATGCCCAGTAGCCTCGGTGTGGGAGACTCCACACAAGATGACTCATGATGTGAACCTGGCCAAGATATGTAAACCAGTTGATGTTTGTATGTTATACAGCTAAGCGAATGGTTAGGAGTTTGTAGAGCTGCTTGTACATCACGCGGGTACGCAATGACCAATCATAAACATCGGCGAACTTTCAAGTTCACTGGATCCTCTACCTACGTGTGTGTAAAAGTAAAACTTCTGGACCTGTTACTCTGAAGGAACCAATACAATATGGTGATTACTGAAGACTGATCCGATTAAGGGAGGTTGAACCGATATAGAGGAGGAGGAGGAGCAACATTTATTAAAAAGAAAGGGCAAGCAGGTGTCTTCTGCTTGTGCGGGAGGCGCCCTTAGTCCAGGGCTCCTGCGGCTCTTGCTGTCTCCCGGGCCCGCCGCACCAGTTGCTGCTGGTTACGAGGGTCCGAACTAGTCAGCACGGCCTCCCACTGCTCGAGTGTGGGGTTGGGTATTTGCGGGGCCGCCTTCACGTTGGGGCATGCCCATGTGGTGTGATATAGCGAGGCGTATTCATTACAAAGGGGACATTTGTATGAATATAGTGTAGGGTGTATTGCGTGTAGTCTGCTTAAATGGGGGTATGTGTTGGTTTGTAGTTGTCGCCATGTTACGGCATCTTCACGTGAGAGGGTCTTGTGTGGAGGCGGGTATTGTCGTCTGTTCAATCTGTGGTGTTGTAGTATGGCGTTGTATTGTAAAGGTACGGGCTCCATGGATGCGGCCGTATCCCTCTCTTGTGGCGCCCGGGAGGCATGAGCTCGGGCTACAGCGTGCGCACGCTGATTTCCACGGAGGGACTCGTGTCCTGGAGTCCACACTATTTCAACGTCCGGGAATTGGGAGGCTTGTTTGAGGAGTCGGTGGGCGATTGAAGATATTCTGCCTCTGGCGTAGCTACGGCAAGCCGCCTGGGAGTCCGTAATAATTGTGACGTACTCGTTGGTTGGACTAGAGGTGATGGCCAAGGCGATGGCTGTCTCCTCCGCTACCAGGGCGCTGGCGGTGCGGACCGTCATCGAGACCACCTCTTGTAGGTTATAGTCGACAACGCTGGCCGTCATGGCTGCTTTTTGGGGGTACTGCGCAGCATCTGTGTATAGTGTGGTGGGGAGACTGCCATATTTTGTCTGTAGAGTTTTTGCGCGAGCTTGGCGACGATCGGCATGATGTTCCGGGTGCATGCTTCTGGGGATAGGGGGCTACCTTGATGTGTTCCCGGAAGTTGGGGGCCAGATGAATTGCTTGTTCGTGGCCTTTGCCGTGTGTGGGGTAGCCTAGGCGCGCTAGGACTGCTCTTCCTGTTGGTGTAAGGGCTAGTCGTTCTCGTTGGCTTGTGAGGTGGGCGTCTATAATTTCTCTTATATTATTATGGACTCCTAGGGCTTCAAGCTTGAGTGTCGCTGTTCCCGGTGGAAGGCCGAGCGCTTGCTTGTAGGCTTTCCGAAGAAGTACGTCTAATTGATCTAGTTCCTTGGGAGTGAGGGGCAAGTACGGGGCAGCGTAGGCAATGCGGCTGATTATCAGGGCCTGGACGAGCTGTATAATGTCGTCTTCTTTCAGTCCGTATTGTTTGGTTGTGATACGGCTGACCATTCGCATGATTTGGAAGGTGGTCTGCTTGAGACGTTGGATGGTGTATGCGCCTCCGCCGTCCTGTTGTATGTGGAGTCCGAGAATGCGGACGCGGTTTACTGTGGGTATTTCTTTGTCGTCGAGGGTCAGTGTGATGTGGGGTAGTTCATTGAGTTTTCTTCGTGATTTCTGTCGAACGACTAATAGTTCTGATTTCTCGGGGGAGCACCGGAGACCACTTGTTTTTGCATATTGCTGGACGACGTCGGTCGCTTGTTGAAGGGCGTCTTGTTTCTCTCCTTCGGAACCAGTGGTGGTCCAGATAGTGATGTCATCGGCGTAGATTGCATGCCTGATTCCTGGTATTGCGTTGAGTTTGTCAGGTAATTTCATCATAGCAATATTGAAAAGGGTGGGTGATAGAACAGCACCTTGTGGGGTTCCTTTGTTGCGAGTAGGTAACGTCGGGGTTCTGAGTGAGCCAATGCCTATTGTGGCCGTGCGGTTGCTTAGAAAGGCGCGTATATAATTGTAAGTATTACGACCACAGTTCGTGAGGCTTAGGTTTGTAAGGATGGTATGGTGAGCCACATTTTCGAAAGCGCCCTTGAGATCGAGTGCTAAAATCGCTCCGGTGTTGTGCGGTGAGATGTGTTCAAGGACTTGTTCCTTCAGCTGAAGAAGGATGTCGTGGGTAGAAAGGTGGGGCCGGAATCCGAACATTGTTTCGGGAAAGAGGTCGCTGGATTCTAGGTAAGGTTGAAGCCGGTTCAGAATGACATGTTCCAGAAGCTTCCCTAGGCATGAAGTCAGTGAGATTGGTCTCATATTTTCTAAGCTGGAGAGTTTGCCTGGCTTCGGAATGAGAATGATGTCCGCGTGCTTCCAGTCTGCTGGTAGCGTACCCGCTTCCCAGTGATGATTAAAGAGGTCAGTAAGAGATTGAATGGTGCCATCATCCAGATTGCGCAGGAGCTTGTTATTTATTTTGTCCTTGCCTGGGGTGGTGTTTCGTGTGAGTGCATGGAGTGCTTGTTGCACCTCCGTGATAGTGATCGGCTTGTCGAGGTCGTAATTGTCGCTCCCGCTGTAGGTTGGAGGTTGTCCTCGTGGGGGTTCGAAATCGCCTATGTACCGCGCCCGCAACTCCTCCAGGATTTCGTCATCAGAACCCGGATGGTTGTGGAGTATACGTTGAATTGTTTGCTGGCTAATTGCCTTGCTTTGTGTGGGGTCAAGAAGATGGCGTAGCAGCGACCATGTTTTGGCCGTGCTAACATTACCCTGCAACTTGTTGCATATTTGTCGCCAGTTGTGACGGGTGAGCTCCCCAGCATAACATTCCGCGGTTGCCGTGAGTTTCGCTATACGTAGTTTCAATTTACGATTATGTTTTTGGCGCTTCCATCTCCTAACAAGGCCTCGACGTGCTTCCCAGAGGTGAAGAAGGTGCCGGTCTACGGCCGGTATATCTGTGGTGAGTGTGATCTGTTTTGAATGTCTGGCTACGTCTTGTAGGAGCTCTCGTACCCACTGCTCGAGATCCATAATACCGGTTGAGGAGTCATCCGCTCGCTCTTTGCGAAAAGCTGTCCAATCTGTGAGCGTTGTCTTTTTTATCGGGTGGCGTGCATGCGTAACGTTCAATGTGGTGGCAAGTATGCAGTGGTCACTGCATACTTGCCACGCAAGTATGCAGTGGCCCAGAGTTTCCTCCGTGTACGATACATTTGGTCTAATAGTGCTAGGCGCCTAACGTGCGAGCTTTTTTCTTTTTTTGCTACATTGTTGCTAAGAGGAAATCCCATGACGTAAGCGTTATAGTATTATCATCTAAAATGTCGCAGTTCCTGCCTTTTGAATGAAATCAGGGTGAATTCACACCATTGTATTTTTCTTAGTCACCGTTGCAGTTAGGCTAGTACTATGGAATTACAAAAGGCTTTGTATCTAGTTATATGATTTTGCAGTTTTTCTTGTAGCGCAAAAAACACTAGGACGTAGTAGAAAAGAGACACGCGTCTGTGCGTTTGTGTTTTCTCTTCTACGTCCTTGTGCTTCTTGCGCTACATAAAAAACTGCAAAATATGACACCATCAAGCCCAAATATCTACTCTGATAGTAATAACTTTTTCCTTGTTTGAAGTAGGAGCGTTAAAGGAACGCTTCCTTAAGTAGGACTGTTACATCAACGCTGATAAGGTATTGTTCATACAGAAAAAAAAATCCTTAGCCGAAAACACAGGGACACGATCTTTGCGTAATCAGATATACGTCAATAGATAGACATATTGTGTTGCTCTGCAAGAAGTTCGTGACCTGTAGATAACTTTCTTGTGCTGTCTGCTATTTAGAGCGTCGTCAATACCTTCGGTATTAATGAGATAGTATTTTACTGATAAAAGGTATTTCGTAAATTGTCCAGGTGAAAGTCAGCAGTCTTGTACGCGTTCAACATTACGACTAATGGCGAAGCGCTGTAATTTTGCGCACCAAAATAAATGTACACTTCTCTCTCCCTTCTTTCTAGTTCCCGGCCTTTTTATCCAGCGTAGCGTAACCAACCGGACTTTTGAATAATCAATACCCCTGCCTTTTTATGTATATATATCTCGTATCCCAATGGCCAGGCTTCTATAGTTACGGCATATCTCCACCGCCTCTCGTACGCGCAAAACGGATTCACACAAGTAGAGAGGACTGAGCCGGGGCAGGAGGAGGGAGGCGGGTGGTCTCGAGAAAGAAAGGGTATGCTTTGCCATCTTGAGCTCTCAGTGCGAAAGAACAAGGACTGGTATTTCTAAGACTTACGCGTGGGCTCTCCGAACACATCCGAGAGCAACTCATTCCCAAGCTTACGAAAACATCTGATCAGGCTGGTTACTTTCACACAGTTAAAAACCACGCGTTATCCGATCATTTCACAGCCTTTTGCTAGAAGTCTCCCTTACATGTAGTACCGCAATATTGGTTTGCTCACGTGAATAGCCTTACATTGGGGCAGTAGGAGTGCGTCGCTGTCTGTCAGGCCCTCACTGTTCTCCGCGGTGCACAAGAACGATCCAGTCAGGTTGGTCTTGAGCGAAGAGCGCGACAGACGCCTGGAAGGGTCTCCCTCGCGGACAGGACGCTGGTAGTCCACTGTCCTCCCGTTCAGCTTCCATGTGAACCGGCTCACCCGTGGGTTGGCCTTCGCCTCGCAACGCAAGTGCACGGCAAACGAGCCCACCTGCGACCTACCGCATGAGGATATCACGCGCAGGAACACCTCTGGCTTGTCTGCGGGTGAAAAAAGTAGCACAGATTATAGTCCTGCCCCCCTCCCTACACACCGACCTGCCCCCCCTCCCTACACACATGCACACTTTCCTGAATCTTGCTGGAGATCTGGACTCGAAGCTTTACCATTGTAACATTCGTAGTAGGCGCTTTGCGAAACAGTTTATCACCAGACTCAATCCAACAAAGCTGTGAGGAAATATATATTGATGACAGTACTGAATGTGGTAGCACAGCCTAGTTCCACGCACTTTCCTAATCCTGGTCAGCTATCTAGACTAGAAGCAGTAGCACCATAACATAAGAAAGACCGTCTTCATTAGTTGAGTTCGAATCAGGAACTTCACTACAGTGACACTCAACTCAACCATCACGTTTAAATTTTAATTTATTTTTATTTCCAGAAAAACAAGTGTTCTGGTGGATACGAAAGGCTAAAAGCTGTTGGAAAAACAGCTTGACTAGGCCGATGGTCCGTTATAAGGCATACATGGTGGTGGCATCAAAATCGTAACATTGTTAGACACTCAGAATAAATCATTTACATAAAGGCACAATAACAAGACCAAAAATAATATCGAGACTAGGAGAAAAACATATTTGATGTATCAGAAAAATGAAAGTATGTGCGTAAGGGTTACTAACCAAGATGACAGAATTCACTCTGATATACAGACTAGGTAATAAATACTAAAAAAACATATTCTACACACCGGAACATGCCAGAACACCAACATACATGTGTATGGGTTACAAAATCAGTAACACAATTGTCTCTGAAAAACGATAGACAATCACTGATCACATGTTTACAAAATGCATTCGCAGTTTCTTGGATGAAGAAGTATATGTACTTTGATATTTATTTAAAAATTTGGTAGATTATGTTGTAATGACTGCAGGCTATATTTATTACGAAAACACAGAACATACCACGTATCAATATTTCTTGTATTGGAAGAATTGAATTTTGGTGTCAAAGGTGAACTAGACCCTAGGAAAGTTTTGACGGCAGTATTTGAGAAATAAAATGAATTTAGAAGGCGAGAAGTGCAGAAATATTTTATTTTTATAATTTTACGCTTTAAGAACACTGGCCGCGTTGTCTTCAGATAACCCATGTTGTCAATGTACTGAATAATTTTCTTTTGCAAAGAAAGGATTTTCACAATATTTTTCTTTCCTGTAGTGGCCCCCACTAAGCTACAGTAATTTAAATGGGAAGAAAATAATGCATAATAAATGTTCAGTTTTGCTTTGGTTGGAAGAAGACGCCGACATCGAGACATAACATCTGTGATAGCAGACATTTTAGTGCAGATATTTTCAATATGTTTATCCCAAGTAAGGTGTGAAGAAAAAATAAATAAATTACGGGGTTTAACGTGCCAAAACCACTTTCTGATTATGAGGCACGCCGTACTTGGAGGTACGGAGCTTACTACTTTAGTTAATTGTGACAATGGTATTGAGTAGCAGGTTAGAGCCTGCTAGCTCAGGCCGACCTCTCTGCTTTCTTTCAAATAAATTCTCTTTCTCTTGACAGTTGTATTATTTAGAGACGACATACTGTGTCAGACATGTTGCAGTCTTAAGTTCGTGAAGCACAAATGCACAGACACTTCTCTAATATTGACAAGGTATCACTGTAAAATATTTAAAAATGCGATTATATAACGTGGCAATATAGCAAGCATTAAGCTAATCGCAGGTTCTCTTCAGTAATGCCTTGTTTATTAAGCTTCCTAGAACATTAATAGATTCTGAGATTTCTTCTAACGTTCAAATGTAGCAACCTTCCTAGCAAACGGACAAGCATATGTGCATTTAGTTCGTTTATTTTACGCATTTCTCGTTGTCGATAGTTACCACGAAGTGCACTCGCTTGAAAAGGCTGCTTATCTGTTAGTATTGTTTTGAGGCATCACTCATTCCTTCGGTACGAGGGCTCTTTCGCTGTTGTTGCCTCCGTTTTAGAAGTAAGATCGTAAGTAAGAGTATCGGACTTGATTTCGAAATTCTATCAATCACCTATTCACTGTGGAATAAGATCTGGTGCACGCATCTACCTTCAATGGCGAGTGCGGAGAACAGACTACATTGCCCAAGCTTCATGGATTACAAATGATTTCTGGTCCCTTGTTCGGCGAATTCCACGAGACTCAAGCGAAAGAACGCGACCAGCGGGGTGCATAGAAGTGATGAGAAAAAAAAAAGAACAAGTCACTGTGGAGAGGGAACAAACATCTGGCATGCATCTATTTGTTTCAGTGCTTTCGATGTTGTTCCCAGAAACGAAAGAACACGTGCGCAGACGCCGCCTCTTTGCAAGAAGAGATTTCCTTTCGATCAATCAGTTGTTCTGCATTAGGTAAAACCAATTTGCCTTTGCTCTTGTCTTTTTTGTTCTTTGATACTAAACAAATAAGATGCATAATGTGATGACAGCGGCACTGAAATATTTCACAGCGCACGGTCGGCAGTGCGGACAGGAAACAAAGTATTGCTGGAAGTTCCTAAATCGTTTGCTCGCAGCTGCACACTTCTGTGTGTATAGCTCGGTGGTTCAATACTAAACCGAAAGAGAGAGCAGTTAATCAAGAAAAAGGGCAGAAAGCGTATCGGCATGGGAAAAAAGCGTTCTGTAGCAAATAGTTGAATGATGTACGGCAGTCTTAACAATACCGAGCTATCTAACATTAGAAGTACATCATTGGGAAACGGGCTTTGCCGGAAGCATTAGAAAAGTGACCCCAGCATAGATGCTGTATAGAAAATCTGAACAGCTGACTAGAAACCATTGATATATGGCACAGATGGCAACGTCTGGCTGCGGTTATCTCGCACACGAAGGAAAAGTGTGAGATGCAACCTTATGTAATTATAACAAGTGAATGAGAATCCCTATATATGAAGTTTGCGTTTCCATGGCATGTGACATCTTGTTAACAGGTAAAAGTTGTCCTTTAAAGCTGTGTTTAAGGTCCGTGCTACCAAACAACACAGCAATTTCTACTGCTACGCTTCGGTACAGTACCGACAAAAAACATGACCTTCGATTGTAGCGCAAATTGACATGTATAGACACTAGAAGCAGACAGGACGAGTGCTTCTAGTCTCTGTCCGTGTCACTTCGCGCTACAATCCAAGATAATGTTACCGTGCCACCTCGCCCAACTGTCTATCCTTTTGCATGACGAAAAACAGCTGCACGTCCAAACTTAAAAGCGACGTCACTTAGGTGAGCCCATTAGCGACAAGATAAGCACAAGTACTATATCAAAAAAGAGGAATAGCTGGCGCGACATGTAGGCGCCAACATCTCTTGAAGTACAGTTAACAAAAAAAGTTTGCTGCACCAAGAGGGAAGTTGTGCATGTTACTTGGACTCCTCGAGGGTTTAAGTGCTTTGTCTTATGTCCTGGCTATCCATCTACTTCACGACATATTTTGCTTATTCTCCTGTTCGACCATCAACCAATTAAATTGTCAGCGTGGCCATATCTGATATAGTTATTTTACCCTACGCCATTTCAACCTAGTATAATTTAAAGTGTGTGCAAGATTGCGGGATATACCAGTTGGAGATGTGCAGCAGCAGAGACGCGAGAAAGACGCAGTCGAGGGATTCAGTGCGCGAAGTCAAAGTCGGCCACTGGGTAACGAGGCTGAAGAAACAGTACTTTTGTTCAGGATGCTTGTTTTGCAGACGACCGTAGTAGTCGTACTTTCGTAGGCGCTGTGTGCAGTGAGCATGGGAGCCTGTACATTAGATATACCTAACGTGCAGTGGTGGCCCACTAGAAGGTTAAATAAAAGCGCCGCATTTTGCAATATGTCGCTGTTCAATGCTCAAGCAGGTAGATCTTTTATTCAAATCCCTTTCTGAAATAACTAACTCGAAACGAACAAGGCAAGCCACAGCCTGTATCCCACATTTCGGCACTGTTTGATTTTTTTTTCTTCATGCACTTTACCCTGTGGCACACAAGTTTACTTAAACAAAGTGCGGAGGCTCCCTTTAGGTAGATATTGCAGCAGCGCATTAGCGAGCTTTTCTACCAGAGCTAACGTCTATAATTGTTTATCTGATTTGTTAGTATCATCGCAGCTCCTAATACCTCTTCTCAATTACTTATTGTTCCCAGGCAGAAAAAAGGCAGAAAAAAAACCCCGACACATGGTCAATGTATACTCTAGACTCCGGCGCTGCAGCACTTTCAACAGTTCATTGAGTCTTCAGTCGCCGTAGTTCAGTTCCAAGTGACGGAAAAACTATAATAGTAATCCTTGGGACATTCTATGATTTAATCTTCGTCGAAATGCTTTTTGTGTGCAGTGTGTCCTCTCTTTGCCCAAATTCTTTATTCTTGCGGAACCCGCCATGGTTGCTTTAGTAGCTATGGTGTTGGGCTGCTAAGCACGAGGTCAGGGATTGAATCTCGGCCAAGGTTGCCGCATTTCGATGGGGCCGATGTGCGAAAACACTCGTGTACTTCGATTTAGGCACACGTTAAAGAACTCCAGGTGGTCCAAATTTCGGGAGTCCTCCACTGCGGCGTGCCTCATAATCATATTGTGGCTTTGGCACGCAAAACCTCATAATTTATTTTTTTTTGTGCTTGCGGAAGAGACCTTTTATACTTGCTTGTTTTCATGTTCTCATTTTCTTACACGTTTACAGGCCTTATATTCTAAAGTAATAATCCCACTTTTGTTTGCTTGTGTGGTGCAGACGCCTGTGATGGTTATATTGTGACGCGCAAGACATTTCTTTTACGGGGTTTCCCTTACATTGGTGTAGAGTTTACGTATATAGTACGCCAGCCTTATTACTCTGCTTGTCTGCAGTCAGCATCGTAGCGTTATTCAAACAACTTGTTAGACTTTCATTAATTACCCTTTAACCTGGAAAACATTTCGACCCCGCTTATAAGCCGTTTCATGAACTAACCCCCAAAAGTAGTTACTATTCTTACTCTTACTCATCTTTCGTCTACTCGAAGGTCTGAATAACAGCAGCCTCGCATATTAATCTAATTCCGGCGAAAAGCAAGCGTGCGGTCAGCACACTAACATATAGGTATTTCAGAAACTCCATTCCTGTGTCGCTCTCAACGAAAAAAAAAGCTCTCAAAAAAGGTTTTCAGCGAAAAGCCTATCTCTTTGCTCTTTTCTCGGTATTACCAACAGCTCGACCAATATTCAATGTGTGCTGAGCGTTCCGATAAGCTGGCCTTCCATGGGCGTGATAAAACACCTTACGTCGGCAAGAGAACAGTGTATACGCCTTCGAAAAGAAAGAACTGACCAACTAAAGTTGACTCAGCGCTTCTCTACAACCAGTTACTTTGGTTTTAGGTGCCGATGACGAATATTTCTCATTCTCCGAAGCGATAAATAGCGGAGCAGACAGGAGAACAGCGATGAAAATAGCTAAAGTAAAGCGCCACTGATTCGGGAGCAAAGAATGCTACAGGCACGGAAGACTTGGGGGCACGTCTACTTCCGGAACAGCGTCATCGATCGGCCCCTGTCGGCAAAGGAAGGAGTAAGTTCTTTATTGTTGGATTTTCACTGTGTGCAGGCAGATGTCCCAATGTTTGCTTTTACGTCAGGAGTTCCGATGCGTCCATGGCAGCGGTCGTATCATGCACGAGAGCACTTGCTTTGGAGCTCAAGAAAACATAAACATGTCGGCTATGCATGATAAATACAAACACGCGTACCCAAACTCAGTACAATAAAAATACGCAATAAAATAAAAAAAAATAAAATGTTCTTTGCGAGCCTTGATTACATACGTAGTATAAATGAGCTAATACTCATGGCATTCGCCTTAATTGCGGCTACATATAGATACCATACCTGAATGTATGCAATTATAATCCATGGAATTCTTCAACCTTATGAAATACTGCCTAAACAACACCATCATACTTCATCAAGGAAGAAATAGTACAGTGAGCAATAATACGTAAGTGGCGTGCGCATATCTGGCTAACACGAAGTTACCTTTTTCTAAAGTTAAATTCCTGGGCTTCTGGGTGAAAACCACGACATGACTATGAGGCACGGCGTACTCCGGATTAACTTCGACCACCCGGGGTTTTTATCGCACACCCAATGCATGGTAGCCATCGGCCGTACCATGCTGAATACGCCGGTTCTCGTCCGATCCCCGAAGCTAAGCAGCTTTGGGCTCGGTCAGTACTTGGGAGGGAGACCACCTGGGAACACCGAGTGCTGATGGCAAACTTCTTTTACCTGCCGTGGTTGCTCAGTGACTATGGTGCACGTTAGGCTGCTGAGCACGAGGTCGCGGGATCGCATCCCGGCCACGGCGGCCGCATTTCGATGGGGGCGAAATGCGAAAACACCCGTGTGCTTAGATTTAGGTGCACGTTAAAGAACCACAGGTGGCCAAATTTCCGGAGTCCTCCACTACGGCGTGCCTCATAATCAGAAAGTGGTTTTGGCACGCAAAACCCCAAATATTATTATTAATGCATGGTACACCGGCTTTTTTTCTTTTTAGTTTTGGCCCCATCAAAATGCGACCCCCGCAGCCTTGATATGATACCGCGCCTTCGGGCTTAGCAGCGCCACGCCAAAGCCACTACACGGCAGGTACTTCTATTTTGCTGGTACTTCTAAATTGCTGAAACGTCGGAAACCTTTACATGTGACACATGTAAAGGCTTCGCTTGGTACAGCCAGTTTTAAAAGTATTGTTTTACCGGCAGTGCTGCAGAAGGAGAAGTCGGAAAGAAAAAGACGGCGGCTCTTTGTTACTGCCAGCATTGATTGAGGCATCCTCATTATCATCATCATCATCGCCATCATCATACGATCTGTCGAGAGAGAGAGAGAAAAACTTTATTGGTTCTATCAAGGAGGTTAGCGGTGAGCCGTCTTGCGCTTGCTGCCTGGCTTCTCAGCATGGGTGTGCCCCTATTCCAGGGCTCCACTGAGCCTGGCCACTTCGCACGCGTGCTGCACGATCGCCCTTTGGGCGGTGAGCTCGCTGCTGGTGAGCAGGCCCTCCCATTGCTCCGCACTCGGGTTTTTATGTTTATGGAATGTGTAGTTATGCTTACATTCCCATGTTATGTGGTAAAGAGTTGGTATTTCTCCGCACCATGGGCAGGAGGTTCTGTATTGTGTCGGGTACATTTTACTTAATATGTGTAGATTATAGAAAGTTCTGGTTTGTAGCCTTCTCCAGTCGGCTGCTTCCTGTTGTGTAAGTAGTGTGTGTGGCGGAGGATATTTGATTCTCTGCCCTCTATAGTAGTTTAATATTTCCGCACACGTCAGCTCCACCGTTGTAGGGTTCTCGAGAGGCTCTATCTGTCCAGCTCGGTATGTGATCTCGCGAACTAGACTGTCTGCTCTCACGTTCCCTTCTATCCCGGTATGGGCCGGTATCCAGAAAAGTTTGTGTGTCACTTTATTTCCGAGGGTTCCTGCTCCGAGGAGGATTCGCTGTCGAACTCATTGCGCGAATCACGCGAGCCTGCAGGAGCAATGATGGCAGATTTTTCAAACAGTTGAGCCGCGGCCGAAGTGCTTTGATATGAGGCCTTCATGAATGAACTTGAGCATGCGTGGCACCACGGGAGCGTCAAGGTGCGCACGTCTGCGGAAAGATGCTCTTAATTAGTGTGCGCAAAAAGGGTTGTTCTGTGTGGCACTTGCTCGTAGTGCACATATGTATAGTGGTTAAGCCATGGGTTCCCTCTCGAAAACATAAGCGGATTGCTCTGTGTAAACAATGGCACAAGGAGGAGGCAACAGTTACAATAAGATGACTCGTTTTTCCCTTGTTCTATCTTAACAAAGAATAACAAGAAGAGATTTGCAAAGAGCACGTCCGTCGTGCGACAGGCTCTCTCTTGCGTAAATTAAGCTCGCTACAAGCTTTTTGCGGGGGCTAAATGGTTATACACTAATCTTCTGGTATTAAGCCCCATCCTCACATTATTTCTTTCTTTTCTTACGTTTTTTTAATGCCGGAAAAGGTTTCGTTGTGCAGAGCTAGTTCATGCTATAGGATGCTCCAGAGACATAGAATGGAGCGCATTATGGACATACGTCGGAGCATCATTCTCCTGGCGGTATAATAAGACCCGTGAAAGCCACAGATGTCGCAATATGGTATAGCTAACTTGCAAATTCTGGAGATCAGACAGCAGTTAAAGGCAGTATTGATAAATCTTGAATAAATTTAGATATTTATCTTCACCTAATAGAGATCAGTTTGTTTTCTGTATATAAATATTGATTTTCAATATTCAAAAATAATTTGAAGGCTAGTAAAACATTTGAGCTCCTAAACTAGCGTAGAATGCTGAAACAGAGAAAAGACTGAAAGGCGCAGAACGGACATGCAGGGAGAAAAGGTCGTCAGTTTCGGGCGGCAACATGCACACGCCAAATAATCGCTTCCCTGAGAGTGCTGATGCGGACTGACACGGAAAGATGGGCGTACAAATTATTATTCATTGAGATGACAGACACTTTTGCACTGTTGGTAATGTCAAAAGTTGCTACTTTCTTTGTGTCCGGCATGGCACCTCGAAAGACTGATGATGTGATTAGACAAGAAGTCGCAGTTTCACTCGAAAGGCAAATCAAAAGGCAAAACAAAGTATTTCCACCTCGCCGTAGAGCTCGTATGCGATGACGACAGGTGCCTTACGCTTCTAGCGTTCTTAGAAAAAAAATCTTTACTGCATAAAAAAATTCACCGACGATTATGATACCCCCTAATGCGAAATTTGAGCACAGCTCTATACGGATATTTAATTGGCGATATATTGGCTGACGCGGACAATCTGTCTCATGTGGTACGTTCCAGAAAGAGCGAAGTGTGGCGCAACTGCCTCGTTAGTCGGGAGATCGCGAGAAGCAGCGGATGGCTGACGCGTGGTAGCGATTCACAGCAGCCGCCGCAGACAGACCTGCGCTCATGCAGCGCTTTGACTAACAGACGACTCGCACCTTCGATGCGCGCGCCACCCCGAACGGAGCGGAGGCGAGCGCATCGAGGTGCTCTAACGACGCGCTACTTTGGCGCCATCTCGCAGCCATCGTCACCATAGTCGTTCTTGCCCGGCACTACACTTTTCTTCTCACGCTTTCGCCATACCTGCCTCCTCCGTTTTTCACCTCATGGTTCTGCTGCACCCTCCTCCCCCGCTTTCCTCCTCGCGATATCTACGTTCTTACCTTCTTTCATCGCCCGCTGCGCCCACGTTCGCTCTCATCTTTCGCTGTGCTCATTCACTCGGTTAGGAGGTTCGACGCCGATGCTTGCCGCAGGAACGGGTGCCTATAACTGCGCTCTAAAGAACATCCTGTAGAATGATGACGGCTACTCATCTACGCATAATAGTGACACGTGCACTATTTATCCTTTCCTCGGGGACTGAATTTCACCAGCTAACAAAAATAAAGTAAAATAAAGTTATCGGTCAGCGCAAGGCGCACCTGCAGATTTGGAGCTCACTCGAAGGTTATCGTTGATTCTAACTGTTGTGTCTCTTGACACCAAATCTTGCGTAATCTGATTTTGTGTGTGTGATGCTAATTGTCTAGTACTTTCTGGAAGGCACCCAGGTACCAGCGATTAGCCTTGAACCATCTACGAGTAATGTATATATGCTGACGTGCTTGACCGGTTGTTCAGATTTTGGACGATCACCGACGTTGCTCGCCGCTATTCCGGTGTCAGAGTGTCGCTTGTTCCGCTGGGAGCAAGTTCGCCTGCTACGGAGTTACGTGATTCACAGTTGTCGCTACTGCGTTCTTCACCGTCACTACATCGTGACAGTAGTAACAATTGTAACTTTAAAAACTGTAAAAATAACGTCATAGGTTTGAAAAACGTAGAGCATACAGTCTTATACACACACAGACGTAGATAGATAAAAGCATGCTTGCTCTCGCACCTGCCACGCATCATGATACCACCATCATCCCCACCATCACCACCATGTTCTAGCGGCTCAGTCTCCTCGTACTTCGTTTTATTCAGCATAACTTGGCGCCGACTACAGCGACAGTGAGAACACCCCTGGAGCTTCCTCATCATTGTTAACGCAATATAGACTTAACTGGGATATGAACTAAACTGGGATTTGCACGTCAAAACTCCGTGCACGAAGGCCTATAATTAACTGTGCCTTTTAGGATGGAAGCTAAAAAAATTCTCCCTTAAATGCTAAGCTTGAGGCATGTTCACCGAGTATTTGAGTGCGTTGCTATTGTGTGGAATCCGTGTTAATCGAAAGATATCGCTAGGACTGAGCGCGCACAGCGTTTTGCAGCTGCAGTGATACAAACTACGCGACAAGACAGGAGCCAAGAAAAAGACAGACGAGCGCAGTAATTTATTTTATTTATTTATTTATGACCTACTGCAGGCCGTGAGGCCCAAGCAGGAGTGGAATATAAAAATATAACGATGATAAATTGTAACATCCAAAGTGAAGCAAAACGAGCAGTAGGAAATAGCTCTTAACAATACTAATTAAACAACATGGTCACTTATAAAATCAGTACAATCCACACAGTCAGCCGGCAAGGAGTTCCAATCAGAGATTGCCTGGGGAAATAAAGAATGCTGAAATAAATTAGCCTTAGCAAAATACGGGGCCAGAGAAAGGTGGTGAGAATGTCGGGTTTGTCTAGTTGTCGATAATGCTATGTACAGTGAGAAATTTAGTTAATGCTTCTAGTTAAATACCAATTATAAAAACTTCAAAAGAAAAAAAATTTGCGGCGGGACTGAAGGGTTGCGATTAAATTCGATTGCATTATTGCTGAGACGGAAACGGCTCGACTGTGCTGCGAAAAAAAGAAACGGACGGCTTTGCCTTGGATTTTCTCAAGTGCTTTTATGTTAGTGGTAGTATGTGGGTCCCAGAAAGTGCACGCATATTTTAATTTAGGCCTTATAAAGGTTTCGCATGCTAGTCTTTTAACCTGGATTGGTGTATCTTCTAGTTTATGGCACAACAAGCAGAGTTTATGTAAGGCAGAGGAGCAAGTATTAGAAATGTACGTGTTCCCGCTTAAGTTGCTTGTTAGTGTCACACCAAGATACTTATATTCGTTTACCTCTTTAATTAGTCCTGAACCCAGATGGATGGATGGATAGATGGATGCAAAACTTTAATAAATCTGACTCCTGAACCCAGAGAAACAGCGAATTTAAATGGATTGAGTTTTCTAGTAACGTGTAGTAGAACTGTCTTTTGTAAGTTTGGATTCATACCCCATCTATTACTCCACGTGAGGATTTTGTTAAGGGCCGTGTTTAGTGCAACCTGATCATCAGCTGACTGGATCTGATTGAAGATAATGCAATCATCCGCATATATGCGAATCTGCACATGTTCGTTAATCACACCGACAATGTCGTTACAGTACATTAGAAATAGCAGCGGCCCAAGCACACTGCCCTGAGGGACGACAGATGTGACAGGAAGGGTACGAGATTCTTCAACGTTTATGGATACATATTGGTTACGCTGTTTTAAATACGTTTAAACAACTAGGCAATAAGAAAACTGGCAGTTTTAGATCTGAAGTTTCTCGATTAATTTTCATGTGGTACAAGGTCGAAAGCCTTGCTGAAGTCCAAGAAAATTAGGAGTACCTGGCCGGCCCTGTCAATGACGGACGCAAGGAAGTGAAATACGGTGACTAACGGTGTAACTTCCAAAAAATTGTTAAGCGTTGCTGCTCTGGGTACGCACAATACTTTTTATGTAAGAATTTTATATAAACTTTGAGCAAAACACCGCTTGTCCACAGTAGTAAAAACAGATACCACGCTGAACAGTTGGACTTTGAGTCATTACGTATAGTGCGCTTTATTCGTCAACGTTAAAGGAGAGGAAGGGAGGGAGCAAAGTGAAGCCACTCAGATGCCTTTGCCTGTTTGCAGAGCGAGTAACAAGCGGCACAAATGCAAAGGAAAAACTGCACCCTCGGAGATATGTAGGGCTTGTAAATTTATCACAACCGATATTTTTATCCTGTGAGTTTGCTATGCTAAATAGAGACTTTGTTCGGACACCCGAAGCCGTCTTTTATCTGGGTATTTATTGAACGAATTCGAAAGCATGAGTCGCTTCAGTAAACGTGCAAGCACATTTACCCGAGGCAGGGAAACGAGGAAATACAACGCTGTTTGTACAAGCTCACTGGCGCCAATGTGGAAGCACTTATACAAGGTATCACTCAAGTATGGTTGCTAAATGTTTACATGTTACAACTGTCGCTTATCAAGAGAATGTTTGCTGAGCTGTTCCAAATGAAAGCAGTTTAATTTGTGTTGTCCTTGTTCCATTGATCACTCCTCCCCCGGAAGTGGCGACATAGAAAGAGTTCATTTCTCCAGAAAGGCCCAGATTTCCCTCTGGCACTTCTTTCAGAAAGCGACATCAAGATTAGTTGAGTGCGTGCGAAAAATCTGTCAGTATTACTGACTTAATACCTGACGCCCAAACCAATAAATGTAGCAAATCTTGGCAACAGAAAAACAATGATTAAAGAACGATGACTTGTAAAATTTACGGATGAATTATGAAGGCGACAACTTGGTAGACGTGTACAGGATAACCCAAGTCTGACCACCGCGTCGCTTCCTGCTTTCAACATGGCGAATGACCTAATTGGAGCACGTTTGTTTAACATATTTGTTAATGTTACCGTGTGCAGCTGCAAAAAGTAATCTGTATGAGATAGGCGTTGTCATACTCTGATATTATTTGAAAATAAGGCCCCTTAACCCTATTTTCGTTCTGTGCAGCATTGTCGCTTGCTTTTCGCAATGCAGCGTAGTAAGGGCCCTGGCTCCAGTTCGTTGGAATATTCATTAGGTGGTTTTCCTTACAAGCCAATGAGTCAAATTATCGGTCACGCCAAATCTTTGACGATCACGCTGAACGATGGTACTTATTGCGGTATGGGTTTGTAGTAAAGTAATCACACGCAAAAGGCTCTGGTGCCGCTTGACGGTGTCTCACCCATGGGTAATCTGCGACCGCTGAAGTTACGTGCAGCGCCAGCGCTAGTTAGAAACAACTGACGATGTGTGTGCTGTGCTATGTGCTCTCTCTCTCGCCCTTCCCCATCTTTCATCCCCCCTATCCCGCTCCCATGTGTAAGGTAGCAAACCGGTTAAGCTAAACTGGTTAACCTCCCTGCCTTTCCTTCTCCGCTTTTTCCTTCCTTCTTTCCTTGCCGCGGGCATTCAGCTGCATGCTGCAGGACGTCAGTAGGGCGCGTTATCTTGAACTTACTGAAAACTCATGAGGAATTCATGTTTTGTGCTGCATAATTTATGAACCCCATATAAGGGATCTTGCACGCGACAGTTACCAGTGATGCGATGGAGATTGCTGTCACGTTCGCTCATCACCTGCAAGTCGTAGTCTGTGTGAGTGACAATTTTAAGCGACGTCTCCCCGGTGTTGCCGGTATGATGGCTGCAAATACGCATCGAAACTAGCGTGACGCGTGCTTTAGTAATTTATGTTGATGTACCTAACTGTAAAAAGTGGCATAAAATATTTCTCAAGGTCTTGCGGTAGTTTCTTATCCTTGCACATATAAAAATTCAATCGTTTGCTTGTTCCGCGTGATAGTCGGTAGTATTTGAGTGATGTATACATCCAGTTCCGGCTTCGCGCTATTGGCCAGTCGCTCATGGCTCCTTCGGGCGACGAGCGACGAATTCTAGATTTCCAGAACCGAGCGATCTGTTCAAGCGATGGCCCTTTTTGTCGCTCGAAGCCGTCGCTCGTCGCCGTCGCGCACAAAATCGCACTCATGGGGTTTAGCCCTAAGACTCAACTGCTTTTACTCATGTATTGAAACGGTGTGATTATATGTCTGATTTTATGTCTCCTGTGGCGGTTTTCGAGCAAAGTGCGAATCTGAAAGGATGCTTGAGTCTACGAACTCGGTGAATTTTCAAGCAGCGATTCATGCATCGGCATCGAATGTAACGGCTGCTGTGTGCAATCACAATTGCGGGGGCGCTTTGCATACGCTTATTGTTTTGGACATGCCCATGCATTTGCTAATATGAGTTTGCGTTTCAGAGTTATGTCATATCAACACCTAAGTCTCCGTTCCTCTGGCGGGGGTTACAAGCGTAATGTGTGTATCTTGCTACTGCATGACACATCAAAATGTGTGTATTGCTTTAATATTCTTAGTGAAGAAATAAAGCATCCAAATAAAACCTTGCTTTGATTCCGCGTTACCAGTCGTCTGTCATACACAAAACAAAGAGTTGGTCTAATAAACCAATAACTGTGGTCTAGCTGCAACTTTTACATGCCTTCAAGAAATTAAAATGATAAATTTCAAACAGCAGCAGTAGTCGAGTCGGTCAAAAATGAACTCCATTGTGAACTTCATAAATGAAAATAAGTTCATGCCTTTTAGTAAGCTTAGATGATGCCGCAGTGAACTTTCTTGTTAGTATTCAAATGTGGGTAAGCTTGCCATAAGAAGCCTTGTTGCCCTTTCTTACAGGCACATCCAGTCATATCCATTGAACTGGAGGACCATATTTTCATCCCTACTGAGCATCATCTTTGCAGATATGATCCTCACATTATGGCGTGAGCAGTGACACAACCAGAGATGGTGTGGGTGGCACACTGCGCACGTACTTAGGGTGTGTCACAAGGGGTCTTTGCGGCACACCAGACTAATGAAAGACTTATGACATCTCACAATGACCAGTATTCTATTACTAGGAGTATGTTAACATTGGTGCTGAACGAGGATGAACTGTCGGTTATTTATCTTTTGTTTAAATCTCAAAATTGAAGTTGCTTTATCAGTTGACTGTTGCAGTCAATTGTTTTGCATGTATTTCAGCAGGAAAACTAAGAGCTAAGACTTTCTTTTAGTGCTATGACCTTACTTCTTGACTGTCTTCATGTTGCTTTACACCATGTCCTCGTGAGGACTTTTGCAAACGATATTTTTCAGGCACCCGCTTTATATAACCGAAGAAGGCAGCTGCAAGTACACAAGGATGTCAAAGACCCAGCCCAGCACGAGTCCACGCAGTGCAGAGGAGCGCACGCCAAAGAGCCAAAATACGTTGCCACGCAATTTGGAGGTGAAAACTACAATGTGATTATATTGGGTGTACCATTTGACTAAATGTCAACAAAACTTTCAAAATGCAGTATGTCACACAAAGATTAAAATTCTCAAGCGCTTTAGGCAGTCATCTTAAGCAGGGTGTGAGACCGGGTTAGATGGTATTCCATGCTTAAGTGACTAGAGCAGGAGTGGACACGGCACAAAAAAAGGCAACAAGGACAAGCACTTGTCGTTGTCGCCTTTTGTGTCCCCTGTCCACTGTTGCGCTAGTCACTTCATCTTAGCATGGCATATTTTTGCAATGTCTCTGATGGGAAAGTCCAGATCAAGTATGCTCTCTGGAGACAAACACATAGAAGTAAGTGGCATTGAAAAGTTAGAAATGACTATACAAAAAGCTGATTAGTTTTGTGAGAAGTGACTGCTTTTTGTCTTGACTCTCAACAGATATATCCATGTGATAAAAAATAGTGGTACAATGAAAACGCACATTTGCTTAGCGACATTATACATACTTGCAATGAGCACGGTGCCTGTGTTCCCTATAAAAAGCAAGGGCTCATGCTTGGTTAGGTGCTTACATACATTTAACAGCTTTAATAGCTTACATTTAACGGCACGTGAACGCAAGGGTGCGAATACGAACCACTGTGATTCTATTTTAAATGCTGCCATGAAGCAGGCAGATTTTCATGTCTTCCTTTTTTATCAATATTTCACACTTAATTTTAGAATTATGGCTTCCTTTTAGGTTCCTGAAAGGGGAAGGATTGGCGGCAAAGTATCTCATGTTATGAAGTCATTATAGTTTACGTGCACGCTCACGAAACCAGTTCATTAGAACCGCTCGTGCCTCCCGAAGCGAAAGCAAGGAGAAATAAAAGCATTTAACTGTGTACACCGTGGTGCACACATTACGTCTTCGAAGCCGGAGAGTCACTTGGAATTCAATATTTTAAAAGCGTAAAATTGTGGTTTCTCTTTCTGTGAAATAGTCATATAATAGCTCCTGGCAGGTATTTGATATTTTGATTAGGGTGACTCAGTCTACTTGCCAACCATGTATGCTAGTGGAGGTAGATATGCGTTCAATGCAAAAAACTGAGAGCATCTGAGTAGAACACTTGTTCAACAATTGGCGGATGTGTACATGCAGTGTTAGGCAAAAGCACCTTAGTTTCATGACTTCTGTAGACCTAATTTTTATAAGAAAAATGAAGTTAAGCATTTTTACACATGATAAATTTCTGGACTTAAGACAGAATGCACAGTGAGGCGACTTATTAATCTTCCCAGACACATATATACTTGTTTTGCGACGAAGGTTCTGTGAAGTGCGATTTTTATTGCTTTAGCGCATCTTCACCCCTTCAATAGGAAAAAAAGCTTTGGTTTCAGGTAGTTGGCTCATTGTGCAAGTATATGCATAGTCGTGTGCAAAATGTTTTCAGGCAAACCTCTTGTTGGATATGTCAGTAATGAAGACGGCAAGCCAATGGTAAATAACACATTCGAGTTAAAAGCTTCGTGAATTCTGCCCTTAAAGCGTCGGATGCTTCAGAATCTGCATTTAGTGGCAAAAATTAATTATCGGCTTCAAGCAGGACTTCCAATATATCCGAAAGAGTTTCTGATAGGAAAATATTGAGATAGAGCCGGCGAATGAAAACCAGGTGCTCAGTACTACGGGCTGAGGGAGTGAATTATGTACGTACACAGCTTTCTTCCCCCACCCACATTGGTAAAATAGTTCACTTGAATACCAGCGCTCAGGCGAACTACACAGAGAAGGACGACGCACACTGTTACACATAGGACACGTGGACGCGCATAGTAAGATGACAGAAGCCTAAAGGTTCAGGATTAAACGTGTTGTGCTGTGCTAGTGACGAACAGGAGTAAAAGATGGGCTGGAGGGGATAGGGGAGCGCAGCATTCTTTCGCGTGGTATCAAAAAGTTTTATGTGAACAGGCGTATCCCCGTGCAGGCAAGCCTTGTCAATCTTAAGGGCCTAGTTTTTTGTGGCAACTGGAAGTAAGAAGAAATATACTGTTTTGACAGTCGAAAAATTAGCAAAAAAGAAATCAGAAGACAAAAAATGTATCAAATGCATTCAAATGCACGTAGCAAAAAATATCAAGTGCACGTAGCAAAGTTCACATGATATAGTATAAGTTCGAATTATACATATGCACGTACACCATTACCACTTTCTAGAACTTACGCCGCAGGGAAGGGCCGCCTACTTGCTCGCCAGTGCACCACGTCGCAATGGAATGTGCCAAATTTCAGAAATTGCCGACTATACTCCCTTGATCCCACAATAAGCCTTGGAGTCCGATCAAGGCTTCGCCGTGGAGACACCACGCTTCTGTATCGACTGTCTTTAGGCGTTACATTTACCAGAGCCTATGCGGAACGCATAGGCATGACCGACACCGCAACCTCTGACCACTGCGGCCATCAGGAATTGCCCAGTCTAACAGCCTGAAGATTCCTTCTAACGAGGGAGTGAATATGAACATCATCGAAGAGAATGTGTCTCCTTGCCTGACCACTTTCTTGATAAGCATTTTTTCCACTTTCATTGCGGATAATTAAAACATGTGAAGCCAGAAATATCACTGAGGCAGAGTCGAAGCGAGTCTGAGGATTTGCGGATACCCGCGGTGCGGCTTAACTTAAATATGGAAGTTTCACATAAATGAAAACATTTTTGAGTTGTCAGCTTAATGCTACAAGCACAACCGCGGTGATGTGAAGCGCATTCAACCCTTCAGTACAATCCATACGATATGCACCTAGGCGGCTAATGAAACACAAATGTCGTAGCTTCGGCCAAACGAACTGAATTAAGTAATAGAAATGCGTGCCGCCGGGGAGCACAAGAGACCATAGATGGAGCGGCCCAAATCCTTATCTTGTTGACGCAGTGCGGATTATCGACCACACTTAGCGTCGTGAACGCTTCGCATTACTCACTTCGCAATAGCAGGCCACAGTTGCCGACTTTTTCATGCTGTCATTTGGGCCCGACTACTCAGCAGAACACGCCGAGCAGCATTATAACGCCTCCGGCTGGGAGTTCTTGCAATGAATTCACAAACGGTTATGAAGTGTTAAGTAATGGGGAGAAAAGATAGAAATAAAATCGCACGAAGTGACTGAAAGACGTGAATGGCGTCCTTTCCCGAAGGACTGATGTTAGGCTGGGGTTCAGGATAACCTTCTCCAGCGAATCAGTAGACGACAATGGCTGTCATCTGCTGTCAAGTTTCTTCGTCGTCTGATTGTCCCATGGCTTGTTGCCTTGTTACTAGATTTTCGCATGCCAAACAAAAACGTAGTGGCGTCTTTATGAGTGTTAGTCTGCGCGCTTTTTGAAACCAACAAACGAAGTGTCTCCCGTGATACGCGTCTGTGTGGCTATACATAGAAAGGTGTGTGTGTGTGTGTTTGTGTGTGTGTGTGTGTGTGTGTGCGCGCGCGCGTGCGCGTGTGTGTGTGCGTGCGTGCGTGCGTGTGTGTGCGTGCGTGCGTGCGAGTGCGTGTGTGTGTGTGTGTGTGTGTGTGTGTGTGTGTGTGTGTATGTGGTCCGTGAGGTGAATCTTATTTCACATTACGCTTGTTGGAGCTGTCCACGTGATTTTCGTATGAGTGGTGTACGTGATTTTCCATTGCAATGCATTGACGTCCCACTTTATATCAAAGTTAGGATTGTCGTTCGTCGTACACATACGTTCGATCACACCGTAGGACAGAGAATGAGCATTACCGTGGTTATAGCGTCGCTTCGACTTAGTACGGAATTGAAACTATGAGCAATAGTATAGTAGAAGGCTGAGGCTAACAGCACGAAAGACTATACTGAATTGTAGAACAGCCACAAGTTTTGATAATTAGAAACGTATAAGTGGTTCTTTTTTTGTTCTTTCATCTCGCATGGTGGTTTATAGTCTCAAACGCGTCGGGAAAAATAATAAAACTACAGAAGTGTTCAAAACCCCAAAACACATCATTGAAATACCTGACGGTTGTCAGCGACGGACACCACTCTTCTATTTGCTGCCACCCATAAGAGTGCCTTAACGAGTAGGAGAAGTCAGGCAATTTCTCGCATAAAGAAACGCAGCCTATAAACCATAAGCAGAAGCTCGTAGCGCAGCATTAAGGTTACTGCTTTCCACAGCCGCACACACCGAACAGAATTATGCATTAGAACTGCTCAGTGCACTTCGAAATGACAAATCAGAGCGCGCCACAAATATATAAGGATGCGCCATCCTCAGCTATCAGTTGTGGTCTCTTGCCAATCGGCTACGACGGCGCGTTCCAACGCTTACCCGCGTCAGCTTGAGCGGCTCAGATAGATATATGTACGTTCGTAAGACTGCTACCCCTATATCCTAGAAATTCCTTACGTCGGCAGCTGCGACAGCTGTTGAGATTTTGTGCATCGACTTACACTTCCTATTGGCGCAAGTACTTCAGTTTTCATCAATGCTAGCATTACACACACGCCTTTCCCCGACCACAGCGCTCGTCTTTGCAGCGAGGAGCATCGCACGCTCGTGGATCTTACAAACAGTTTTAGTTTCCTGAAGACGCTTTTTTTCTTTCGCAAGGCTTTTCTTACTCCATAATTTGTAAGTTTACTTAGTGACTTCCACCCCAGTTTTGTACGGTATAATAATGCATCTTTAATGCGTACTCGTCACTTCGATGAGGAGAGTTTTCGCGCTTTCGTGACGTCACGCGACAAGCATGCGAAGTGGGCGCAGCCCGAGAAATTTTTACCAATAGCGGAAGGCTGTTGGTGAAAACGGCGTAGAATGTGAAATATTCAATTTACTTTAGTTCTGTCTAATCACGGATAATCAGTGTGTGCATACAAAATCAGATGAAGAGTTTTCGCAGTTTTCCTAACCCGAAAGCTCGCTGTATAACACGAAAGCTCGCTGTATAAGGCTCATAGTAGGATGACGAGGGAGATTGTAGACGCCTACGAGAGAGCAAAATTAGAGCAAAAGTGCGTAAGCAAGCCTTCGATGTCACTATCAGAAAAGGAGATATAATTCCTTCGTTTGTCTTTGTGACGATTGCAGTACATGTTTTTAGAGCGCAGCTCTTTGGCGTCCGTTCCTGGGTTTCGCGTCGGCGTTGTCGTCGGCCTCGTAACCAGCTCCGCCCCCCTTTCATCCCCCCAGCGCTAGCAGCGACCGACTGATACCGCTGGATGCCGCTGACGCCGCTAGAGAATCAAGATAACGTGACTGCATAGAACACCGTCGCCGCCATGCAGAAAGAGGAGGAAAGGGTCCCCCCCCCCCCCTGGTTCTTAGCGCTGCGGAAGCGAGGGTATCATATTGTTTGTGTCGGCATCGGCGGCGTTGTCCCTGAAACCAACTCCGCAGCTGGGGTTGACTCACTATCGGCGTCAGCGGCATCAGTCAGTCGCTGCTATCTCTTCCCTCCTCCCTTTATCGTGTTGTCCGCTTGCTGCACGCGCTTCTGCCCCCATCGTTTGCCGCTGGGTGTACACGCCGCCCCCCTCCCACCCCTTCCTGCGAGTCTCCGGTTGTCAAAGCGCCGGCTCGAACTTTGAAGTTGGCGAACTGTGCGCCGCAAAGTTGCCCAACGGCTTGCTGGTAGTAGCTGCCTACTTCGCCCCTACCGCACTCACGAAAGACGTCGTGCACTTCCTGCAACTCGCATTAACCGTCCATCGATCCACACCGATGTTAGTAGTGGGGGACTTTAATGTTGACATAAAGACAAACAGCAATTTCCTAACACTTATGCGGGAGAACATCCCGTTCCTCTCGCTCGTAACGCGTCCCACGGCTGTGACAACCTCGCGAGGCACTTGTATAGATCTCGTCTTTGAGAATCAAGCATTGGTGTACCAAGTCGAACATATATCAGTCTATTTCTCCGACCACAAAGCTTCCTTCATGACTGTCAAGAACTGTTAGTGGAGTCTTTGTTAAAGGAATACGTGTGAAAAATAAAAAAAAAATTCTGTGATAGCGCATACATGTGTTGCTCGATTTCTTTGCCTCAATCTATCGAAAAGGTGAAACAGCTTATTTGCTGCGCTCAAATTTCGCATTAGGAAGTAACGTAATCGTCGGTAATTTTTTTTTCTTTTTTCCCCTTGCCTTGCACACGTGTCCGGTTCAACGAAATGCACCACTCAATGTTCTTTTTCGCTGTTACGTTTATTTTCGCTCGCACGGTATATATTTATCGATGCGTGCGAAAATAAAATCTATTGTTGAAAGTGAAGCGCTGTGTCTGTGTATCTGTTTCTTTCTTCGTCCTCGTCCAGTCGCGCTTATACACTCTACCATGTTTCCTAACGCGTGACAGACAAGCAAGTTGGGGGTGGCCCCCCAATATTTTGGCTGATCGTAGTGGTCTGGTTCCACTAGTGGAATAGAAAAGTTCGTAACAGCTTTACGTTATAGCGCCCCTGACGTGGAAGTGTACGGCACACGAAGCGTCGCGTAAGAAGCTCGCGCCTCCGCCATGAAGAGGCCCCGAGCTACGGGGAGTCGATTCGACGTGGGGACGTCCCACCAGTCTGTCTCTCCTGGCTCCCACGGCCATGGCAGATTGTTTCTTCAGAATCTCATTTAAAGTTTCTTTATTAGGTTTGTGAAGTTAACAGTGGAGCTGCCTGTAATCTGTAAATAAATTGTGAGTTCAATAAATAGCAACCGCATTTCTCATGTGATGAGCTGCATTGCCTTTCGGCTTCATGTACGTCGAGGTATAGTCAGGGTTCACTCTCCGTCCTTTTCCTACGGGGGATTTCGCAATGCCCAGTGCGTATTGTCAATGTGCCGTTCTACTACCTCTTCCTCTTTGTTTCTCCCTTGAGCCTAGCCGACCCAAACTGACTCCTGAGCCGCTGAATCCGGAAACAAGCTACATGGCGACGGGAAGTACCTGGCGAAGTGCATTGACACAGCGCCAAAGAAGTCCAGTAGAATGGCCCTGAAGTAAGCTCCTCTAGAATCCAATATCCATAAAAAATTTTCAAAAATAACTTATCTCAAGGAACTAATGAAAATCGCGTATCACATCTATTATCACGATATGAGTGCACGTGCCTTCAGAGGTATGTTCATTAATATCACTAAAGGCTGATTTCCGCTCTGTGCGTTGAACACGGCTGTTTACGTAAGATAAAAAATTCCTTTGCATCAGTTGTTTTTTTCCCCTGCTCTAAAGTTCATATATAAGGTATCTTTTGCGCAGCTATTCGTATGTCCTATTTATCTCTTTATACGTGTCTTCTTTCTCATTACCCAGTCTGCAGTCGCGAACCGCGTGATATTTTCGGCATTCTCAAACTTTCAGACACACTTACGAAGAACTTCTGTGACATTCTACTTCATAAAAAAAGCAGCGCGAAAGAACCGTAGATGCGTAAAATTTAGTTCGTGGTGTTTATAACGGGTATAAACGCCAACGATATGTACTAACTCTGCCATTCCTCTCTTCTACGCCCAAATCTCTTAGTGTATTGAATTGTACGTGCACATGGGTAAGCGCGTCAAAGGTTCCGCCCAATTCCCGGTTCTGCGTTTTGCGGTTCACTGGAAGCGACATCGATAAAGCGAGAATAGACAAAAAAGAAGGCATAGCCGTTCTTACAATAGACGACGAGCCTCCACTCGTCGAGGAGTGAGCTGTTCTCCAGCAGCGGATTGGCAGCCTCACACGTCAGCAGCTTTCCATCGTGTTCCCGCCTGGGTGTGAAGCTCACCGCCGACGTGGTCGAGTTCTCGTCCGGTGAGACAAAGAGGTAGGCGTCGGAGAGCAGCTCACCGTCCAGCTGCCAGGTAATTTCAGCCGGCGGACGCGAGCCAGAAGTGATGCACTCCAGCTCCACGGACTCGCCTTCAAACAGCTGGCCTCTGTTCGTGATGCGCGTTACCTGCGGCGGCACTTTGAGAAGAAAACAATAAATAAAATCTGGCAGAAGACGTCACAGGTGATCATCGATGTCATCGACAGCTTTTTTTGTTTTTCTCGGCCGGCTCGTTATCACGATGCCGTCTGTGAATCAGCAAACCTGGCGGGCACATCAGCAGACACACGATACGGCAATCTCACTGGCAACGATAATGCCACAACATATTACAGCTTGTTGTAAACACAGAAACCCAGTGAAAACTGCAATAGCCCTCATTATCTATAGCATCCTGGCTGTAACTTTGTTGCTGTAGCTATACACCAAGCCATGTGCTAGGCGCGGAAGTGTCTGTTGCCGGTGAAGATTGGCCAAGAAAGCGCACATACCAATATCACATAAACAGTGCCGAAATTGTCGGTTCAGCCACGTGCCCAATGACGCATATCCATTGGCCGAAGTTGCCCACTATAGGGAAGACAGAAGCCAGCAGCAGGTTGTCTATTCGGCACATACAGTGCTCGACGCTGTCTACTCGCCAAGGCATCAGCCAGCACATACTTAGTAACCCACATTGACTCTCGTTCCACAAACGGTCAGAGATGCAAAAACCACAAAGTGAAGGGCAAGAGCCAAAGAAATCTAAAGTTTAAAAGGAACGACTCACTTCAGCAAGAATTGGGAAAATGCATTTTTAGCTGGGCATGAACTTCGTTCTAAGGCGATAGCGTTAAAGATCCCGTGTTGCAGAACCTTCGGCGTCGGTGTCGGAGGAGTTGTCTATGAGCGAGAAATCCCGTATATATTTCCCGTATATCTATATGCCACGCCATGCTATATGACATGTGCTATATGCGGCTTATATTGCAACACCAATTTATCACCAAAGTTGCTCACACCTTGTTTTACATCCTAGACAAAGTTATTCCACGAAATGTTGAGAATGACATTTGAAAGCATGATTGACTCCTTACTTCACGGCTATAAGTGGTACACATGTCTGCGTTATCTGGACGATGTCATAGTCTTTTCACCAACTCGCAAGTCACCTAACGCGTCAATCGGCTATTCTTGCTGCTTTCCGGCCCGCCGGCAATTGAACTCATCCAAGTGCCCCTTTAGACGACATCAAATTACCGTTCTTGGCCCTCTCGTCAGTGCCGCTGGCGTTCAACCTGACTCTGACAAGATTCGCGCTGTTCAGGGGCTGCTTGCACGAACGTTTATTAACGGAAATAATAACTAGTTCAGGAAGGTGTTCTTGAATGTTCCATTGACAACGCCTAGTTCGCACAGGAACGCTTTCTTAAATGGTAATTATTTTCGTTATTCGTGCAAGCCGCCCCAGAATTTTCACGTTCCGTCTTCTGCAAGAGACGTAAGAAACTTTGTTGGGTTGTGCTCGCATTTCAGTCGCCTTATCAAGATTTTCATCGAAACCACTCGCCCACTCACCGACTTACTCAAGAAGGACGTTGCTTTCACATGGAGGCTTGCTCAAACCGAAGCCTTCTACGCCCTCGTACGCTTGCTCACGGCTTCCCCATTGCTGGCTCATTATGATCCATCTGCCGCCACTGAACTTCACACCGATTCCAATCGTCATGGAATTGGGGCTGTACTTGTTCAATCACAGCGTAACGCAGAGCACGTAATTGTTATGCAACTACGCGCTCTGCGCTACGCTGCAGGATTGCGTAACGCAGAGCGCAATCCTGCGTAACGCACAGCGGAACGTTCCTGCTCCGTGACGGCTTTCTCTACCCTCGCATCTTAGGCCCTGAAGGACCACCACTTTTACACGTTGTACCACGCCATCTCAGGACATCAGTTCTTGAGCAGTTGCATGACGCCCCTACTGCAGGCCACCTCGGCGATTCGCGTTCATCTGATGGCGTACGACGCCGCTTGTACTGAACAGGCATTTACACCTCTGTGTGTTTAGCAGTGATGTCCCAAACTAGTTAAGCGGGGCATCGTTAATCTTTGTTTTAAAAACGTTCTTCTAAAATCCTGTGATCACCTGGTACGCAGAAGCTTCGAAAACCAAGTTTCGCACTTAAGCGCAGCTGGCTACCCCTTTCAAAGGCTGGCAGCATTGGCCGGCAGCATTTTAAGGAAACGTGGTCACCTAGATTCCACTGTCCAACAGAGCAAAAGTAGAAAACTGGTTGTCATGCCGCACTTGCACGAAGCTAGCCTTAATATTAAGAAAATTGGGAATCGTCTTGGCGTTTACGTCATCTTTTCAGCCCCTTTGAAATTATCGGGTTTGTGGGTGAAAATTAATTATACTACAAAGAGGAGCCGTGACTGCAATAAAAAGCACCGAGAAGCGTTTGTTTCGTGCATGGAAGGAGTGCTGTACCATATTCCTTTAGACTGCGGGAAGGAATACATTGGTCGGACGGGAAAGTGCCTCAATGACGGAACATTCTAACAATGTTAATAATCTGGTAAAGATTAGTCATCTAGCTGCACACTACTTGCGTTGTGGCTTTAAAGCCTTGTTTGAAAAACCACAAGTGATATGTAGGAGCCCAGACCATGTCCCTAGGGTAATCATCGAGGCATTTGAAATGATCAGAAATGATAACTCTGTAATCTATGTTCCTACCGCAGTAGCGACCTATGGTGGATGATTTTTTCCTGAAACAGATTTATGTGCGATAGGAGCTTTTTTCTTCCAGTCGAGCGATGGTATATATGTGGTAACCACGTCCCAATAAAAATTCAGTTGTTAGTAGCGCTTTGTCTTCGTTGCCTTCTCTTGTCCTCATGTGTTTTTTTTTTTTGCGCGTTGCCTCTAGTTATGCAGTAGCAACCACAGCCCACCAATCTGTTCTCTTCTAAGTGAATGCATTATTTTTTTTTCTAGCATGTCGGTAGTCCAGGCACGAGCAATAGATCAAGAGCAGCCAAACACGTTTAATTGAAATTGATTTATTTACGTTTCTGAAGCCAAAGCATTAAGGAGCAGCGAGAGCTATGAAATTTCTTAGATAAGGTGTCCTGAAATTCAACGTTAGAAAGAGCTTGTTGGCCTAGTCGGAAAGACTTCAACTT
The DNA here is from genome assembly GCF_038994185.2 of Dermacentor albipictus. NCBI lineage: Eukaryota > Metazoa > Arthropoda > Arachnida > Ixodida > Ixodidae > Dermacentor > Dermacentor albipictus. The sequence continues at coordinate 127,050,686 of NC_091824.1, read as the reverse complement.
GGAGAAAATGACGCAAATGAGGACATCCGGAACCCTCCCTGTCTTCTAGTATGTTTTGCTCTCGCCATTGATGCTATCTTTTGTTTAACATTCGACGAAACAGCGTTCGCTAAAATTGCTTCGATGTGGCTACTTTCGACGAGACGGCATTCTATACAATTGGCGGAGCCATAGTTACGTCTTCATCGTTTTCAAAGTTACGGCCACTTCCTTCAAATGACGGGCACAGCATGAGCTGAACATTTGCTTACTTCTACGGTGACATGCACTAGCATGGCCCGTAGATTTAGCATCTACATAGGAAGTGCTTGCGCGAATGTACACACGCTCACCGTAAGAAACTAGTTTCTGTAGCAACATTGATTCAGTTTATCGCCTCAGGCGAAATGTATTTAATGAATAAGAAAGTGTAGTTAGTGCAACCGCAATTTCTTGTGTTTCTTTTAATCTTTTTTTTAATTGTAGCAAATAACCTTATATGAGGTGCTGAATTCAAACACAGCTGTACTTATATTCCTCATTTCTGAGTTTCCATTCTCAGATGTAATGTAACTACACTTTGTTCATATCATATACCAGAGCTTTGACACTGGATATTCCGCTATGCTTGTACCTATAATGTGGAGTGTCGAAAGATTTGTAATTACCACAAACGTCAACACATTGACAGGTACAGTTCAAAAAGATATAACTCGGCAGCTTCTAATGAATGTTAAACTGCTTGTCCTGCAACTGCTTGTCCTGTCCTGCAAGGGAATAGTGGGAACGTGTTACCCCAGAAGCTGCACTTCATAGGTAGAAACAACTAGGAAATAGCTCATGTTATGTTTAATTTCCTGCGTATTAAAGGAAACAATCCTTCTCCAGTCCTTTGCGCGTCATATATAGGCAACTTTCACGCGATTAGTAGTTTGTTTGGTGTCGACACAGCTGCGCTTTCTTATACCGAGGAGGCATGAAACAGCTAATCAGTTTCATTCTATTTCGATACAAGAAACAATTTAGTATATCCTAGGCTATTTATTCTAAAGACACAATGGTGCTTGTTTGCCTCGATAAACAATCTCCTTTATCCGTTTGCAAAAGATACCTTGCAGCATCATTTGTGCCCGCACACCACCTAGGCACCTCGCTTGTTGCACCGCGTGAAAAAGAAGGCAACGTCTAAGTGCACCTACTGTGACACCTTAGACGCTTCTGTCGAGCACTTCCTCATAAACTGTCCACAATATGATCAACGTTGATTTCACTTTCGCGATAGGTTGAGCCACATCGACAGATGCGAATTTCCTTGAAAATACTTGGTCCATGGTTATGCTTCGCTAAACATAGATATGCTTCAGGCCTACAAGATTTTCTTGAAGGCAGTAAACCAATTAGTTTGATTTCTAATTTCCTCTAAACTCTATGTATATTAAGTACTTGATAGCAGGCTTACTTGAAAAGTGACATTCGTGTAGTTAGAGGATAGTTGTGTTCTATTAAGTGGACAAGAAATTCCTTTATTTAACGCAAGTACATATGGACGATTTTCATTTGTTGAATTTTTCTTTTGTTCACATTAACTTTTACAGACAGCATGTTTGTCTTTCTGTGATATGTGAGTGTGTAGTTTTTGTGGAAATGGGTATTTAGCACTCCTGCGTATTGGAACAGCCGGCTTTAATGTAGCCTACATACCAAACACAACAACAAAGCGGGATTACATCCTGCTAGGTCTTCATTGTTTCCTACTTCTTCCTCGTTAGTTCGCGACCCATGATTGTAGGAGAAACGAGCTAAGATTATCTAGATGAACATTGCTGGCAGCTGCTTCCAGCTGCCATTTCAGAGTGTAAATATGTACATACCCGTTCTCATAATGGCTCAAGTCAGGGGGGAATTTAGTAAAACCATCTTACAGCATGGTAACTTAACCTGAGAGAGGCGGCCAAAAGTTACTTTATTAACAGCATTTTTCATAACGATTTAGTTGGAGTGTAATGCAATGCACAATTAAGTTTACATTAGCCTCAGCATTTTCATTCCTGTTTAGCGTGAACTGGTAGAGAGAAACTGCTGGAAACACCCAGTCATAAAAAGTAAAGACTAATTTATTTTACTCTAAACACATAACGTGTGAAAGTTCCTTTCTTTTCTGACAGTCTTGAGCCATGAGTTCGAATTTCCGCAAGCCGAGCACATATAAAGAACGCTCACGTCATTGTTCTTGCACTAGTCAGCTTAGCAAAGAGTGTTCTTAGACGAACAAGACTAAATTCGCAGTTTGAGTTGAGTTTTCGAAGTGCGTCCAAAGCATTGAAAGGCTCGGTGCCTGCTTCGAGTATGAGGCGCATTTGCATAAACAAATATACCCGCCGAACCAGTATCTTGTTTCTTCTTCGCACTGCCGCATCTACACTCCTCCACAAAAAATACATCAACAATTCGAGATATGTTTACATTTATATATTAGCCTCTAAAGGGAGAATCGAATACATAATGTACAATAACCTTCTTAGTTTTAAAAAATAAATATATTCCCTTATATTCTAAGTGGATTTGTGGAAGCATTAGGTCAAATAGAACGCGTTTGTTTTGCCGAGGAATGTATTGCCACGTATTTTTAGGTTATGATTTCGAAGTACTTCTTTTGAGCTGTTAGCATAAGAAATCGTGTTTCAGAGACAGTGACAAAAATTGCGCAAGGAAGGCAAAATATATCGAACAGCAAAATATATTTTTGGAACCTGGTAAATACGCCGCCAGAACTCTGACAATTGACAGGCAGCGCCTCTCTCTAACTACTGCTAGCTGCAAGGTTTTTAACATAAAAGCAGGCTCAAGAAATGCAATATCTGCGTTTGAATTTGAATACAATTTCCCGAAAACGTATTAAAAGCAGAGCAACTTTACTGTCTCTGTCGTACTACACACACACGCGAAAATGCAAAACAGGTAAATCCACACTATTAAAATCCGCTATTATTGGGTTATCAACTGTAACAATACTTTATATTGATCTTTTAGAATAATTGTGATAAATACAAAAGTGAAGTAAACCAGTGCTGAAGGTTTGTTTGCATAAACTGCATGGCTTCTACAGAAGCACACGGTTTGAGAGATGGACCTACAAATGAGGCGGCGATAGAGATTAAATTACATGCATTTTCTTGCTCGTACATCTCACCGATGGACGACAGTGCAATCTCCAGCGCCTATGTGTTTCATATTATATTTTTGGAGAACATAATTTAATATTTGCGAAAGTGAATGCACTGACAAGGTGGGAGTAATATAAAAAAAAACTCTTGAATTTTACGCGCCACAACCAAGATATGATTATGAGGCATGCCGTAGTAGAGGACTGCAGATTAATTTGGACTTCCTGGGGTTGTTTAACGTGCACACAATGAATGGTACACGGGCGCTTTTCCATTTCGGCCCTTGGAAACGCGGCCGCCGCCGCTAGACCTGATGTCCTCAGGCGTAGCAGCGAAGCGCCATAGCCACTACGCCACCACGGCGGGTACCTGATATGTGAGAAAAAAATCCCAACAAGATGACGGCACCTTGAGTTACTACGCCTCTTCTCCATTTTGTCCTTATAAGGCACTATTATTTACTACTCCCACAAACAAATTCCAATTTTTCTAAGGAAGATTTAATGACAAGACTTTACCCGAGGTACTAAAATTCGTCTATAAGTTCGCTGCTTTTTAATGTGAAGCTTTATTTGGCCCTCCCCTGGGCTTCGCTATGCTTCTTCATTGACTTTTGCGGATATATTGGTGGATATACCGGGTGTTTCTGCGAAGAGAAGTAATTTTTAAATATCGCCTGTGGCAGATAGCCTTGAGCCTGCCTACTCAAAAAGGCGGACCTTGCATGTATGACACAACGAAATGCGTAATTGACTAAGTAAAATTTTAAATACTTACGTTGCGTCACATACTTCTACTTACGAATTTCAGCTGGGGAAACTGCAAGGCGAATAAACTTGGAACGAATTCTTAATATGACACCAGCTTCGAGATATCAATTCTCAAACTTTCCCATGAAATACACTGGTCTCCAGTTAGTTCGGTGCTAAATGCATAAATGGCGTTTTTGTAAAGTAAGTGGACCGGCAGTGTCATCTTTAGAGCGAATTTGATGGTGCATATCTCGAAATTGGCGTCATTCGCAGATTGAGTTTCAAGTGGATATGTCTTGCAATTGCATCGACAATAATTTGTACATTGCAATATGTGCCATATGGTAATTCGTAAGAAAAAACGCTATAGTGAAATTTTGGTAATTAGTGAATTGGGCATTTGGCTTCTTGTGCAAGTAGTGTCCGCCTCTTCGAGTAGACCTGCTAAAGGACTAAATTCTTGCTGACTGCCACAAGCGAGTTTTGAAAATTTCTCGGTGTCTTTGCAGAAACACATGGTGCCGGCTATCGCATAAGGAACCGGTTGGGCAACTCGGTAGAATATAAGTAAAGCTCCCCAGAGCCGCGTAAGCTTCGCCACGGTTGCTGCGGTGGTGGCAGTGATGTCGACAGGGACACACCTACGCGCCATATGGGACAATGTGCCACTTCTATGTGCAGACATCTTCGGCACTGGGTGTTCGCCACTGGGTATGCGCCCATTCTTGATGAATCCCCCAGGATGGCCGCGTCACTGCTACTCAAGAAGAATGAAGCCTCCAATGGGGACAACTTCTGCACTGGGTATCGGCAGCTGGTTGTGTGATCATACATGGCAAATCATTCAGTGAAGATGTGCCACAGGGAGACCAGATGTATGAAGATGATGTACTAAAGCGAAGCTTTCTTTGCCTTGTCCTTGGGGTCTCGCTTTCGTCGTAGTTTTCGCGGCTAACGCATCACGCAACCACTGAAAACAGCTCCGCTAATGCGTGCATTTTCTGTGACAGTAGCGTATTATGGGAGTGAAGCTCATTATAACTGGCGAGGAACTTGAATCCAAGAAGGGGCGTTTTGATTAATAGGCACGTAAATGGTACAAATGAAACACGAGGGCGTGCTCGAGCGTAAACGAATTATGAAGAATCAGCGTGAACTGCATATAGAGAACTTGCGCGCTCATCGCATAAGCATGTGCCGCAGAGTAAGCGCGAACATCGTTAAATTACAGCATAAACTTGCGCGCTAACGTAGCCAACAACGTCGATAAACTTAAGCAGAAACATTACGCAAAGCCTTTCTTCACACTGATTCCTAAATGTGCGTTGGGTCCGCTTAATTTTTTTATTTCCGGTACCTCGATAGATGTGAAAAGTTAAGACTGGCTAACGTCGTGTCGACCCTGTCACCTGGCTCTCAAGAGCACTCGTGATTGACGAACGTAAGCCTTACTTGTGGCTCTTATTGACTCGCTCTAAACAAAGTTTTGTGCCAACACCACAAGTCCCCTCCCATGCCTCACGCTGGGGTTCTGCATTCCTACCGAAACATTTTTTTATGTGGGACTCGATTTACTTAGCCTTTACTCAAAGGCAAATGCTGATAGCCAATCGGCTAACGTTGCGAACTATTATGCCTCAAGCTACGCCATTACACGAGCCCTGCCCACCTGCTGCGCTACGAGCGTCGCGGAGTTTTTTCTGCACAACGTTTCAGTGCACCATGGTGCTCATCTGCGGCTCCTCACCAATCGCGGTTGCTACAATTTGTCAAAAGTGATCGATAGCATCCTTCATTCACTTTCTACTGCATGCCAAATCCCCACAGCTTACCATCCCCAAAAATGAGGCCTTGCCGAACACTTCAACAGAACACTTACCGACATACTTGCTATGTACGCTCCGCAGACCCCCTCCACTGGGACGTCGTTCTTCCGTATGCATATAACTCGTGCGACCATGACACCACTGGTTACTCGCTGATTTACGCAATCTTCGGCCTATATACCGTGTCGCCTATAGAAAGCATAGCTTTAAAGAAACACTAAAGGTAAATACTAAGTCAACGTGGACTGTCTCATTACCTTTCTATAAAACTCGCAATGCTTGTTTCGTGCAAATAAAATACTTAGTTTACGATAAAATTTCATCTGAAGGATTCGAATGCCTTTTCGAAATTCAGATCTCCCATCACCCAATCGGAGAAGTGGTGACGTTGCATACGCCATCACCAACCCCTGCTGCCGTCGGTGAATAAAATGGCGCCCGAAAGACGGCGGTACCGAATCAAGACAGAGCGGTGGATTCGCCGCTGCAACTGCTTTTTGTTCAAGTAGCGTAGACCGTTCGGGCATACCGCGACATCACATGGAACTAGAATTCTCTGCTACTTGCAGTTTGTGCGAGTTTCGCGAGCCAACAAAACCAGCGCAGCACTACCCGATCAGGGAAGTATCGAAACGTGGAAGCATGGGCAGCGCAGATACGAGCGAAAACGAAAACTTTCTACCACCCGCGTCGTTGTCTAAGGTAATCTCAATTATTTCTTTTTCTAAAAATGAAAAAGAACTGGACAAATAGCATTTTATTTCACCTTACAATACAACACAATGAAGTTTTTTTTTGCAACTACTAGTTGAGCATTAGTGACAAAAGTTAACCGAGGAGTGCTTTCGTCATCGGCGAGTGCTTGAATATTCCGGGGGAGTCTCTAATCATGTACTGCATTTACATCAATTTCTCAATTATTAAGGCTCTGTTCGCGATGACATTGACACTTCAGAGATTCTCGAGCACTAATCTATCAGTTAAGCTTGACTTAGTATTTGCCTTTAGTGTCCCTTTAAACAATGCAACAGATGAGGGTTAAGGTACATTATCATCTTTGATTCGAGAAAGTTAAATGGCACTTCAGTGCCGTGTGACATATGAAGTTTTAGGTAAGCTACTGCAACAGGCCGTTCGCCTTGCTCTTTCGCCAGCTTTGTCCTAGAGTTACACCGACTATCAGAGCCTTATTTTGGCTAAAGACTGTTAGACTAATGCTTGTTTCTCTTACACGTGTACAACACTTATGACGTTGTGTTCTCATCTTTGTAAATTGGCGTGATCACGCCAGGCGCAACACAACCACCAGCCGCCGATTAGTTAGGTCTTCCGAGCGCAGCCACTCTGACCCTTTTAATTCCTGGTCTAATGGAACCTTAAACAATGTGTATTTTCTGTCATCCATAAGAATTTGAAAAAAATTGTCAAATTGGCGCGATAGCGATGCCGAAATAATCGCAAGTGCAATAACATAACGAATAGCAAATATGGATGTCAAGCGCCTCTTGGCGCATGGGGTCTTAGATCATCAAAGTTAAAATGCATCCAGCATAACATTGCGTGCTACTAGTCAATTGTTACTGTGATCGGGACGTACAGGCTTTCCTCAAGTGAGCGCTACTGGAATATTTCTAATGACGCGTATTGTCGGCCTACTTGATAAGCTGAAGGTACGCTCAATTCTTGTACTCCCAAGACTGACGACGCGGCGTATGTATAGGATGACGGGATGTATGAACGTATGAACACGCGCGTTCACGGCAATAAATATGTGCGGTTCTTCTGGCCAGTGCCAATTCGCGCGTCAGGAAGACAATGCCAGCAGGCGCCGTGAAGCTTATACGGCATACGCTCTTTCTCCAGGACGCATTTATTTCCCAAGTACGAGACACACCACAGCGTTCGTCATCCCTTCGCCTCCCGGTTAAGGCGACGCCTCTCGATGTACATACAGTGCGCGCGCATCGTTAATGAGCTAAAAGCTCTTTTGCTAAGGATGACGTCCATTACAGAAGAGAAAACAAAGCCAGATCGATAGCGTTGTATACTGAGGCAGTGGCGTAAACCGGCTCGTCAGCACTGGACGCCGGGCAGACTGATGGGGCGCCGGTGGAGGCGAAATCTATTCGCGAAGCCAAAGGGCATTAAGCTCGCGTTAGCAGGCTCTTCACCGACTGCCGCATTCATCCCGCATCGGATGACAAAAAAAAAAGCGAAAGTAAGAGGTGGGAGTGAGCGGGGGGTGGGAGGGGGGGGGTGCGAATGTAGGACAGGGAGTGTTTGCTCACCCATTTGGACGTCGCGGCGCGGGACGCTGTGTCTGTGGGCGCAGCACGAGGCGGAGGACGAGGACGACGAGGCGACGGCGCCGTGTAAGTCGAGACGCCAGAGAATCAAGCAGAAGGTCCGGTAGCGTAGTAGCATGGGCACTGGACGGAGGAGTCCGCCCGCCAACGGGACCCGACGGGGTGCGCGGCTGTGCTGCTCCGCACTCGAGCGGCGTCGGCACTCAAGTGGACCGCCACCAGCCGAACCACAGAGGCACCACCTCGTCGACGCTGGCACGTAAATGAGAGCCGCACGCGACGAAGAGGGAAAAGGAATGAGAGAAGAAGGGAGAGTGAAGAGCGGAGTGGAGAAACGAAGTAACTGGCGGCGAAAGAGTTTTTGGTCGCGCCAGGCAACGAGAAGGGCGAGGGGGGCGACAGTCCCGCTCAAGAAGCACCAGGCGGGCTACGACTGAAAAAGAAAAGCAAAATAAGCCACGAAAGAAAGAAACGCTTTGAGCCACTCTTTTCTCGTGGCGAGCTGATACTCGCTGCTCGCTCTTCTGTTCCCTGCTCGTGCACGAAACGGAGAACAAGGGAGAAGTAACGGAGGGAGTGGTAGAGACAGAGGAAGAGAGCTGGATGCTTATGTCCTTATGCACTAATATAGCCGTGGTTCCGAACGCCGACTCGTTGCACCGGGAGTTGCAAGCGGCAGAGCGACCTGCGCGATGAAGGAGTCCGGCGATCTGCGTAAGTATCCGGCGATCAGTTGCCAGTTTTTCGGAAAGGAGCACGCACGCAATCTGCCGCCCGCTGCCCAGTGCTAGTGCTGCTGCTTCTGGTGCCTCCACTGTCGGTTTGCGAGGGCTGTACTGCAATGAGTGCTCGCTACCGCCGCCGGCTCATTGGAGCGATTGCGCGTGGCCGTGTACGTGTGTGTATGTGCGCGAGCGGAGAGAAGAAGGAATTTAAGAATTCCCGCACAAAATAGGGCGGCCAGGCGGTCCACCCCACGCTCCACCACCGCCGATGTGTTTGTGTGCGAAACGTTAGCGGCGGTGGAGGTTACGGTCATTAGTCGTCGCCGAGATGCAGGGAAACGACAGATGGCAGGGAAGTTCTTAATAAGGGTCGCATGAATTGATTATCAAGTGAAAATGATCGCGACCGGCGGTTCCGGCAGGGCGGAATGGGGTGGTCTCGAATTAAGAATACTGCGTCGACCGCCGGAAGGCGGCAGGAAGAGCAGAATGGGCGTTTTGGGGAGGGCGAGGGGAGTAAGAGGAAAGAACGGGGGTGCGGAGAGAGGCGAAGTAACGGCGCCCTTTGCAGCAAAGGGAAGTAAAGGAAACGAGGGCGAAAAAGGAGACGCAGAGCATTGGGGAGAGGGTATGCATTAGCGCAGCTTTCGCCCTTTCACCCACGAATAGAGTTAAGACGGCGACGCGTGGACGGGCAGGCCATCTGCTTGTTTTCAGCTTATCCGGCGGCCGGCCGAGATTTTCCTTCGCAGGAAGTATTTACATAATCGTGACTGCACCTCCCACTCATTTTCGGGCCCGAGCTTTTAGGGAGCCTTTTTCAATTTTAGGCGAATATTCATTTGACGCGTGGAAAGAACGAATGAGAGCTCTTTCCTTCTATCTGTTCCTTTCTTTTCATTTCAGCATCAATGAAGCCCCTTCGCTGTGGAGGCGCCCTGAAGGCTGCCTATATGCCTACAAACCGGCTACTGCGTGATCGTTTCTCGAAAGAATGGCACGTGCAAGCAGGCGGTGCCGAGCAACGCTTTGTATCATCTAATGAACTGTGTAATGAGCGCAGCTAAATTTTACAATCAGCATTCGTGCGCGTGCTTTAATTACTTCCACCCCTCGTGGCAATAAAGATCTAGGTCTTGATGACTGCCCCAACGATAATGACCGATCCGAAGTTAAAATAAGGATACTGCGTCGTTCGCAGCCGATTTAACTTCAATGTTTGAAAATGGAGCCGGTGTTCTCTTGGGCACGTAATGCGCGATCACTAAACTAGATTTATAAAACCAAATTCGAAGTTCTCCATCTTACAAAACACTTGTAATGTTTTCTCTAGTTGCGAACCACTACATTTCTCGCGCTTACATTAGGAATGTTTTCTAAACGTTCTTACATGTATTATAAAACCTTTGTATATATGGCAATCACCATAAGATTGTGCTTTGCGATGTTGTGCATGCCCTAGTTTTCACACACTTACAGTTTCTTCTTCCCATGGGTATAAATTGAAGTTTTAATACAATTAGAATTCTTTGGTAACTTCACCCCGTTTGCAGTTATGTTTGTTCGTATCTAATATCTTTCTCGACAACTTGGATAACTGGATAATCTATTGCCTAGTTCGCAGATCGTCAGGCTGCAGTACTGAGGGAAGTAATTTGGAGGCCAACCATCAGACCAACTTCGGTCACTGGTTAGGTGACAATGGGCATGCGCCATTCATCAATGAGCCTCTTTTACGCCAACTTGTGGAACTGAGCATGAGACACTGCACGCGTATGCGCCCCTCTTCAATGACAAGAAAATAACAGCAAACTTGTGCGACCTTTCAAAATCACAAACCCATTTTAAGCGAAGCTGTTTTGGTCGAGCAGCTCTAGTAAAAACTACAGTTGCGAGTATACTTATACCTTATATGAAAGCATAGCCGATATAACTGGTTGGTTTGAAAATGCGCGCGAAAATTGATTGAAGTGCTTGAACATGTAATTTATTACACAGGCCGTAGTTAACGGAAGCACTTTGAATACAGCCTACACATAACCCGTTCCATGACCCTTACTTAAGCCAAGTATAAACTTTGTATAATAGAGTTCTCTCAAGTTACTGGAAAACGTAGCCTAAATTGGCCATGTCAAGCTATTAAGTCATAGCTAAAAAAGTTTGCCGCAAGAGCGGTATCTTATCTACATGCATTTACCATAGCAAACAGATTTACCATAGATTTTCCCCCACTTTCATTAGATTTTATCTCCTTGGCATTCGTACTTCTCCTAGGGAAATTGGCGAAATTGTGCGTACTTGCAAGACACACTATTGCCATTTCGCAGCACTTGCATACGTTATTTATCGCAAAGATGAAATCAGCCCGCTCTTATCGAAGTTTTCCCAAACATTACCCCGTTACCTGGCCCTTACTGTCGCCAAACATGGAGAAGCTGCCTCTTTTAGTTAATTGAGGGCACTGGGTTAACATCGTATACCCCGATAATATACTGAAACAACGAGAATTCCCCAATTCTTTGCAATGCTCCTAAGCATGAAGCGTTAATCTTGCTTGGAAAATTGAGTTTAAGATGCCTCTCATTTCTATTAAATATGCTTTTTGTAACAAAGTTGTTTTCGGCTGATTTGTAGATGTAGCTGATAGCCACCACATGACACTTAAAAATACTTGCTTTAGAAAGGCCTTGTAAAAACAGTATTTATTCTACGCGCATTAAACTGCTGCTATCCTATGTACACCATATTTGATCTTGGTGTTTGTAGTTATGCCAGGGCAGTGAGCTCAATTTCGCGCCATTCGTCAGACAGTTCTAAAGCTCAATAGCACTCGCATATGTAATGTATTGCAAAGGCCACAATTAACCCACACGTACTGAAGTTTGTGAAGACATTACCCATAACGTGCCCCTTAATTTCGCTAAATATATTCGAGGTCTCCTTTTTTGTTTCAGCGACGGTACTGGAGATACCTATTATCAATCACGTATGACGAATGAAAATAGGAAAAACAACGAGGGTTGGTAAATATTTGCAACGCTTAAAATTAAACTAGACACGTCAAGCTACGCACCATATTACCCTCTACATCCCACCTATTTTCAATGAATCTCAAGTTGTTTTCTTGTACAAGTATTTTGGGACCGTGAAAAACGTCGTTGATAACGGCAGTATGACACACTTGAATAAGAAACTTTATGTAGCTGTGTCTAACCTCAACAGACTAAACATTTATCGTTCATCTTAAAAAAGCATACTTACTACTTGCACGACGTGAACTACTTGAACATAAATAAAAATATAAGCAACGTGCCTCACATACTTCCCTGGGACAACTGGGAAACGCGACTGGACGACTCCATTAACGCATAGAATTCAGAGAAGATGAATACACAGTAATTATTTTCAGAGCAGAGAAATACCGCACACACATGAAATTTGTCGTCCACGGGCGCGTTCAGCAAAATGACTCTTATTTTCTGTGTGTATGAAATTTTCATACTTCTTGGTCTTTCTAAGGGAGCGGGGCACATTTGTAAGCGTTTAGCATATTGCCTCTAAATGAAATAAAACAGGGTCTAGGACTTTTCATTTAACCCCTAAATTACAAGCACACTACAAGTATTGCTTGCACGTTGAAGCTAACTGTCTCCCCAATGGCTAAAGATGTCGATTTTGTGAGTGATTCATTTTTTTTTTTGTCGCAGGAACGTGAAACTGGCACCTAAAGTCGGTTTTAATGGAATTTAGCCGTGTGAACAGCTTCGCTGTAACAAATTCTTTAATTTTATTCTGTGCTGGCTGTAATCCAACCAACACACGAACACATTACATAGTCGGACAACCTTGTATATTGTGCCTTACAGTATATATATATATATATATATATATATATATATATATATATATATATATATATATATATATACATATATATGTATATGTATATATGTATATGTATATGTGAGTGCTATTGAGCTTTAGAACTGTCTGACGAAGGGCGCGAAATTTAGCTCACTGCCCTGGCATAACGGTTCACGAGCTATAATGTTCCCCCTAGTCCCCAAATTTGATCTCAGTGGTTGATAAAGTCTTTCTAGTATAACTAGGTTTAATCTACGCGATTCGTAAAATACGATTATAACATTCCGGAGCACTTTGATGAGCAAACTACTGCAAAGGTCGTACTTAAGTCAGAAATTTTAAACTTTGCCCACACGTCGACCGTACCCTGCCCCTTATTTTCACAAAATATAAGCAGTATACAATTTACCGAGGACAACAACACGCACTTCCTATAACGCATGTAAGAGGAAGGAAACAAGTGCTCAGTAATGTTTTGCAAAGCTCATAGATAACGCAGAAGCGTTAAAGTTTTGCCACACAGACAACGCGACAGCAATTGATCCTGTGTTTCTTTTTGTGTACCACCTTGGCACTGTGCACTCAAACATAGTGACACCAGGGATATTGAACCATTCCCTGTAGTTAGTACTGTGTAACCATTACTGTATTTTGTTTTTTCTTGCTGTCATTTTGCGTCCTTCTTAGTTACATTTTGACAAATTTGCCTAAATGGCTCTGTGTGCAGTTTAGTTCCGCATTTCTCTGCATGAGTTTACGTGAAACCATAAACTGTCATGGATACTGTGCGTTGTTCCTGCATATCTTAGCGAACGCTTTATTCCCAGCGGAACAATAGCTTTGATAAATTTTTTACACTCGCCTTAATATTAGCGGTGCGCTGCATGTAGTGCAAATAGGGTTATATATGATGACTAATACGCTACGGCCTATATTCACAAAATATCTCAGCTAAAATTATTTGTGAGATTCTTGCCAATCGTGCTACCGGACGTATCCTTAGCGAAGGCGGCAGGCCGATAACAAAGGCCACTTACGAGTGAAAATATTTGGGAATTCAGCCCTACATCTGTGCAATTTTCGCGGTATGGGAAACAGCGCTCGTCCTGTATGCTTCTAGTCTGTGTCCGTGTCACTACGCACTACAATCCAAAAACATAAGGTTCCTCCATCTTCCGGCAAAATTCAATATCGACACAGCCATGAGTTTTCTTGCAACTGGTGTGGACCGTTCCTTTCTTTTACTTCTCTTTTCTGTGAGCACACTTTTTCGCATGTTTAGTTATTTGGTCTGGAAAGGTAAATGTAGCGGCATTTTCGAATATCCTTTCAAACGGAGAAATTCAGCAATTCTCACTGGCAGAAAAAAAGTAACTGTCACGGAACTGTTAAACTTGCCCTCCCCCCCCCCCCCTCCTCCTCCACACACAAACTTTGACATTACCAAACTGTACCTATAGCAAAATTTAACAAGCACTCGCACGGGTTCAAGTAGAACACACTGTATCCAATGCTTCATTTATTTCCCTTGTCGCAATTTCTTCTCCTCCAAACTATAGATATGGGCGCGGACAGGAAAAGGAGGGTTGCTTTGTCCAGTCCAACTTGAATGAGGACCGCCATTTTTCTTTCCGTCCCCGTTCTCCATTCAGCGAACGCGCCTCACGCGATGCTGACAGAAGGCCTGTATCGCCACTCCAGAAAACAAGGATGATATGCGCCTGATAGAAGAGACGACGTCACATGGTTGTGGCAGACCACATTGAATGCTTGAATGGAAATGCTTTTGCAGCACAGGATGCAGTGTAAACGACCAAGCGTGAACCGAACCTTACACTCAAGAAAAAATGTATCTAGGTGATTTCAGCTTTATTCAATTAGTCAGTTCTTTTCACTTCTCTGTGTAGCTCTGCGTTGTTTGTCCAAACAACAGGTGCAGCGTCTATCCGCGACAATAACGTCCACGACAATAGCGTCCTGCTGTCTGCTGCAGCTGTTCGTGACAGTCCACAGAGCGATGCTTGTGCTTCTGGGTATAGCTGCGCACGTATCAGCAGGTTAAGTGTAGGCTCAAGCTTGCTAAAATGTTTCCTTGTACAGGATTACTGTTTTCGTACATTCCTTTGTTGTTTGTCGATACGCCCAATTTCCTCGAAATTCAACAAATTTGCTTATAAGCGTCAGAGCAGCGATGCTCGGCTTAATTCTTGGGACAAGCACTGCGAAGCTATTGAAGAAGAGTTGTCACAGTGCCTTTAAAGCAAAGTTTTCTTCTTTCCAAAAACTGAAAGATCTAGGCAGGTGACAAGATCGGAGAACAATCACACTGAGGGGTGGAAAGCTAATTAAAAGTTAGGCTGACCGCTGGATCAAGCGCTTGGCCTTATATATTACGAAGCGACAAGAGGGTTAGGGACAGAAAAATAAAAGAGGATTAAGAGTACTTTCACTTGTGGTGCTGATGCGAGAACATATGTTTTAGATGATTATTTCTCTGTCTGTGGGACGATATGTGTGCTACTTTCAATCTTTGTTGACAGTACCTTGAGAAAAGGAAGGCGCTACGGTACCAAAATTAAAACATCGGGTGATGCCGTAGGCGGAAGGTAATGTGACATGCTCTATGAAGTAATCACAAACAAGATTTTAGTCGTGTCTTCCTAATATTATAGTGTACCAGGAGCTTTATTGCTTTATTTGTCTGTTCACACACACACACACACACACACACACACACACACACACACACACACACACACA
This sequence comes from Dermacentor albipictus, assembly GCF_038994185.2. NCBI lineage: Eukaryota > Metazoa > Arthropoda > Arachnida > Ixodida > Ixodidae > Dermacentor > Dermacentor albipictus. The sequence goes on along the minus strand of NC_091824.1, from coordinate 127,035,310 downwards.
CACACACACACACACACACGTGTGTGTGTGCGAGTCTTAGCTATTAGGCCCAAGTTGATGTTATCTAGTCCACGTGAGAAGCATCCAGAAATCTTGTAGTCCCTGACATCTTATTAGGTTAATAAAATTATTTCCATATTTAAAAATAGTTATAATTGCGAGATGTCCATTCTATAACTTATCTATAGCAACGCTAAACGACGGGACAAGGCAAAACACCGCAAGGGCCCTTCGTTTTAATATTGATGGACAGGCTCCATTTTCAACCTTCCTCCATTCTGTCCTTGGAATAATGATAAAAGACATCTAATTGATATTTGCTTATTTCCTCATTGAGGATGTTTGATGGTGCTGCTAGCACCGATCTGCACACGCAGGTTTTTCTATTTCGCGTGTTTTGTTTACAAGCCTCTATAATTCTGGCTTCACTCATTTCCACGTTCGGAAGTCCCGTTTGCAGGGCTGCCGTTCTGTTTGCTGAATACGCCATGGAGCGGAACAGAAAGTAAGTGAAAACGGCTTGACAATACTACGCATAAAGCAATATTTTTTAAGCATGTTCATAAGATGCCCCAAGTTCGTTCAAGTTACGCTTATTGCGAAATTTGAAAGACATCTTACCCTAGGAGACTTCCTATCCCGCCATGCTATATATTGGACGCTGCAAAAGAAAGGGCAGGATGGTCAAATTCAAGTGCTCAGTGTAATTATTTTTATATTACGTTTGGAATGTTAAGATCCAAACAGCTTTATTTGTTAGAATGAACAGTTACTAAATTTGCAAATTAATGGTGTTCTAGGAAGGAAATCTCATGTGCAGACTTCATTGCACGCAATCTATTGGAGGCGACATTTAGTGAAGTGGTAAATTCTGTGCAACTAATGGTGGTGCGTACATTTGTGCTTATTAGCCTCCTATGCAGCGCGCAACCCCACGCAATAATAATGTTTAGGCACGACAAAGGTCCCAACTTTATTACCATGCAATTTTCATATTTGTGCATTACACGGCTCAAAAGCCATGTAGAAATGAAAGCGCCAATTTATTAGGATGCATAGTGTGAGACGCCTACACTGCGCTGTTACGAGGACGGAGGGGGTGTATGACGCTTGTTGAGGGAAGAATGGGGATGTAAGGTCTATGCGTAAAGAAGTGCAGCATATATCTAGTTACATTGAAGGACCCTGTACTTGTGTCACAACCCGCAGTGGTTGCTCATTGGCTATGGTGTTGGGCTGCTGAGCACGAGGTCGCGGGATCGAATCCCGGCCACGGCGGCCGCCTTTCGATGGGGGCGAAATGCGAAAACACCCGTTTACTTAGCTTTAGGTGCACGTTAAAGAACCCCAGGTGGTCGAAATTTCCGGAGCCCTCCACTACGGCGTGTCTCATAATCAGAAAGTGCTTCTGGCGCGTAAAACCCCATAATTTAATTTTAATTTTACTTGTATCACAGTGACAGTGACCCATACCCACTCTGGAAGATTAGCCAAGAGCGGGCACACACCCAGTAGGAAACAGTGAATCGATAAATCAATGAAACTAAAGTAAATGAAAGAAACCAGGAAATATATTTTGCCATTTTAATATCACGCTGGTGTGCTTTAGAAAAAAACATGACTCGCCATCCCGGCCTTGCTAAAGTGGATGTCCAGTGATGCTGTTGCAATACCACCACTAGAAGTGTTCAAGGGGGTACGCAATGGTTCACTAACGATTCGCATGCTTCTTTTTAGCTTGTACTTTAAGCAAACGTATGCTGTTCCGTGTGTTGTTTGGGTGATTTCAATGAATGTATGCACTGTTCGCTTCCCTTTGCTGAGTGCGTGTAGCCTCTGCATTACAAGGGGGGTGAGTCGCTGCATTTTTGCTTGATTGGCAGTGTGTAAGCCATTGCTGAAGATGATAATTTTTTTTCAGGAACAGGCACGAAAAATGCTGACTACCGAGAAGCTAACAGCTTCACTAAGATTTGCGATACTTCATTATATGTTCAGATTTCATGTTGGAATTTATTCTCTCATCGCGTACATAGTGATACTAGCTCTCACGTTCTTGTTGGCCAGCGTACAAGGGTTACATAAGTCCGCTCGTGTTGTACTAGCATTTGGCGCACATATAACATGCACATATTATATATATATATATATATATATATATATATATATATATATATATATATATATATATATATATATATATATATATATATATATATATATATATATATATATATATATGTGCGCTTGTACATATTGCTACCCGTTCGGGCTATTGCAGGAGTGGGTGTGAAAGGCAGAGCACTGACAAATAATAAGTACTCGCAATACAAACCAATACTATTCAATGACCGCCAAGAATAAGGTTAAAGGAAGAGAACGAGTAGGACCAGGCAAAGAATGCCAGTATTCGATTAGACAGGGAAGTAAACTGTATTTAAAAGTGTTCTTACGGGCAAAATAAGGTGCGATGTTTAGGTGGTGGTGACTTCTAGTATTAGATGGTTTTGCAGGAGTGAGGTAGTTATCTGAAAATATACGGCAAGAGGAGTTAATAATGCAATGCAACAACTTCAGTGATTGCGTGCGTCGGCGATGTGAGAGCTGTTCTAAGCCTAGAAATGAAAGCGCTGTATCAAGTAAAAAATCCCTATCGTACCTATGGCATATGAAGCGGATCGCTTTCTTTTCGATGGCCTCAATTTGAATAATGTCGCACTGTTTGTGCGGATTCCAGACAGGAGAAGCGTATTATAGTATAGGCCGGATTAGCGATTTATACATCAGTAGTTTAGTATCCCTTGGGGCTGTGATCAATGTGCGGCGCAGATAGTCTAACTTTTTCAGTGCATTTGAGTGCATTATTTCAGTGCATTATTTCAGTGCACTTTTTCAGTGCTTTATTAAATATATGGGCTTCGACCAAGGGATACCGGGTGTGAAAACAAGACCAAGGTATTTATATTCACTAACACTCTGAATTGGAGTATTATTAACTTTGTAAGTAAAAGCGGAACACGTGGTTTTATTAGGCAAAGTCATAACAATGATTTTACGGATGTTAATTGTCATTTGCCCGGGAGCGCACCAAGAGCTCAAATTAGACAATGAGTTTTGAAGCTGTAAATTGTCAGGAAAGCAGGAAGTTTTATGGCAAAATACACAGTCATCAGCATACATACGTATATTTGAGGTTATGTGGCGAGGCAAATCATTTATAAAGATCAAGAAAAGCAACGGACCCAGCACGGATCCTTGCGGCACTCCTGAGGGCAGCTCTGTCACACTGGAATTAGGTCTGGTAAAGGACACAAATTGAGATCGATCAGAAAGAAAACTAGAAACCCAGCTGAGAAGGGGGGGATTATTAAGGATGGCGTCAAGTTTATGCATCCATTTTGAATGCATCACTGTATCAAATGCCTTTGCAATATCAATGAAGATTGCATCGATTTGGTTGCCCGTGTCGAGGTTAATACAAATGTCATGTGTAAATTCACGTGGCTGTGTTAATGTGCTGAACCCGCTTCTGAAGCCGTGCTGGTCATAAGTAATTTATGTGACTCAAGGTACTCCATAATGCGTTTCTAAATAATGTGCTCTAACATATTACACGAATGAGAGGTTATAGAAATTGGTCAATAATTAGATAAAACGTGTTTGTCAGCGGTCTTAAATAAAGAAACGACTTGAGCCATTTTCCAGGATGAGGGTACTGTAGAGGATGCCAGGGACTTGCGAAATATAACAGTGAGGTAGCGACAGGCCCATAATGAGTATCGTAACAAAAACAAGTTCGGAATGCCATCTGGCCAAGCACACTTCTTAATATCGAGTTTAAATATTAAGTTAAGACTCGGTGTTGGAAATAAACTTCACTTCACTTCACTTCACTTCAACACACCTTCTTCGGTAACGTTAATGTCATTGATGGATCCGTCACGTCGAGAAATGGTGTCTGGTTGGATGACGTTGTTGTCCCGAGTGAAAACAAACTAGAAATACTAATAATAATATTTGGGGTTTTTACGTGCCAAAACCACTTTCTGATTATGAGGCACGCCGTAGTGGAGGACTCCGGAAATTTTGACCACCTGGGGTTCTTTAACGTGCGCCTAAATCTAAGCACACGGGTGTTTTCGCATTTCGCCCCCATCGAAATGCGGCCGCCGTGGCCGGGATTCGATCCCGCGACCTCGTGCTCAGCAGCCCAACACCACAGCCACAGAGCAACCACGGCGGGTAGACTGGAAATACTCATTAAATGCGTTTGGTATAAGAAATGGGCCATTAGTAGAATCATTGTTTATCACCATAGAAGTAGCGGTCATATCACGTGGCAAAACAGACGACCAAAATTTAGGCGAGTTGGACTTAGTAGGTCCTGCAGCTCCTTAGAAGAAATCCTTAGCGCAGTTAAGAAGCTAAGAAATCCTTAGCGCAGTTAATTTTCACTTTAAGCGCCTCTTTTGCTTAAATGAAACTCATCATGGCTGCCTGATTGTTTGAGCGCCTCTTACACCTTAGTCTATTTGCCCAACGTGTAGGTACACCTACACAACGTGTAGGTTTATGGGTAATCTGGACAAGGAAGAATAAAAGAGAAAAGGCAAGTAGTTCTCTATTTATGGAAGTCTCTTTCACAAGTGTTAAAGTAGGCCAATGAATGCCGGGGGCATTAAAATCACCCAAGCAAATGAGGTTACCCGTGTCTAGCTGTTGCTCGTTAATATAGCGACTAAGAGCTAGAACGTGGTCTACAGAGGAACTTGGTGGACGGGAAACGACGCATGTCATGACATGTACCTTGTCTAGATGAAGTTTACACCAGACTTATTCTATGTCACTTGGTGGTGACAATCGTGAAAACTTGAGCTCCTACCAAAAAAGCAACATAACGCCGCCACCTTTAGAGTGACGCCGATCTGCGCTAAACGCAACGTAGCCAGGAAGAGTGAACTCGGAGTCTAGTAACATCACGCAGCCAAGTCTCTGTGATACCAACCACATAAGGTGAGTGTGCGGAAATTAAAGACAAAAAGCCTCCGAACTTTTTAATTCGGCTCCTGGCATTAAGGTTTAAAATTGAAAGGTTACAATTGGAATTACGAGGCAGTCAGTCAAAGGAACTGGAGCAGTCACTCAGAAGGTTTAGCTGCAGGCGACGAATCGGGTGGTGTTGACAGGGATGTTCTGTCAATGAAGGGTTTGGAGTCTCTGATAAGGGCATTGGACACATCACCCCAACTGTAGCGCACTTTGTCGATAAAAATCTAATCATGGCGTAGCTTGACAACAGAGCCCTGTCTTCGAAAAGGTGCTGAGGCGTCCCAAATTTTTTTCCGGACTGCACGAATGCTGGCTGAAAAAACCTCAGTGATGTAATATTGCGATCCTTTAAGCTTCGAGACGTTTTTCATCACCGCAGACTTTCTCCGAAAATCCAGCAGCTTAAGAATAACTGAGCGCGGACGCTCTTTGCGCTTTCCGCCAATCTTGGGGCAACGCTGAATGTGTGGGGGCGTAATTTGCAGTATACCAGAAAATATCTGTGCAACTCCATCTAGCAAAGTATTCTCATTTTCATCCGGTTTTTCGTCGAAGCCATGTATAATAATTTTTTGGGCGACGGGATCGGTTATTAAGGTCGTCATTCTTGGCAACTAACTGAGCCACAGTTGGAGTTAGTGTTTTAACCTCGGAGCGGAGAAGATCGGAAACATTGCCATCAACCTTCTGGCCTGTTGTAGGCGATTTAAGTATACTGCTACATGGTTTTATATGGCATCAAAACGCAAGTTTACAGAAGCTTGTAATGTCTTAATTTTCGCAATGTCCTCAGCCATCAGTTTTTGTCGTTCACGAACCACAGTAAGCATAGCGACAATGCCAACATTTTCGGTAGAACATGCCACAGCAGCCGAATGTCGAGTGGCCATCGTGGAGCACGTAGAGCGTTCAGAATAACTGTCACTAGAATCATTACTTTTCAATGAAATGCGGAGCTTTTTTGAGGGGTCAACTTTGGGGGAACCAGGATTCAGCTCCTCGTCTCCACTCAACAAAAGGCAAATGATGCAGTACAAGGCATCCAAGCGTAAATCAGCAGCGTCTTGTGGCTAAAAAAACAGCAGCAATGATCGACTGTCGGATTTAAAGCATTGAGAATTTCTGAAATACCACACCTGCACAATGAAGAAACAGCGTTTTAGCATCGTGTCGCCACTGCTGTCACCCTACCCACTGACGAGCGAAGCCTGGAGCGCCGTCTTAAACCCCTGATTGGTGACGTCGGGGTATCGCTCCAGATATCGATGGTGTGCGCACAAGTACCAGAGTATGTTTAGCCAGTATGCCAACTGCTGCAGTACTTATTCCTAGTGGTGCTTTAATACCCTTAACTAGCTTGCTTCATTGAATACTTACTCGCGGGAAATCTGGTATTCTAGTAATATTAAACTTTTCGGGCTGTTTACTATAATTTTTTAATCTACTGTGCAAGCTAGAATGTCCCCGCCGGCAAGCATAGTTTTCAAACTTGTCCATGGGTTAAAATAGCAACACAACGCTCGTGTTGTTCTCCTTCTTCTTTTCTTTTCTGTGGTGGACAAGCAAGCCACCGATGTTTACCCTAAAGCATAATAAGTCCCGACTTTCTCCACGCATAATATTTGCGTTTTGGCATATTGCAGTACGCGCCAAAATTTTAATTAAACGTCTAGTTGACGTCGAGTATGTCACGTTGCCTGGTTATGACCAAATGTTTCTGTTGGCTGTCTTGCTATATCTCTTTAGCAGTTTTTTTATTGTTTTTGCTTTGGTTTAAATGAATAATGCTCTGTCTACTAGTATATGTATAAACGATATTTTTTTTCAGTGCGTCAGACTGTTCATAACTTGCATTGGTTATAACTTCCATGTTGCAATACATACGTCCACTGCTGCCGAAGGAAATGAAGTCACGTTCATTTTAGCTGTGTTGATGAAATAATGATGAGATGTGTGAGCCAAAAATTGTATAGAGGGAGCGCTTGCTGTGCACTTTCGTTCTAGAAACTAATTTGTCACAGCAACTGCTATTCGTTACCCTTGCTATATACGAAGGAAAGTAACACTCAACTGCTGGAGGAAATAATAAGCTCATTTATGAGCGTTCACAATAGGCTCGGATGGCAATCGCGCTCAGTCGTTCCCTGTTTTCATTGTCGGAAGTTATTCGGTGGGCAGCAACAAATATCTTGTTTGGCTTATTCGTCAGGGTTTGGACTCCATATACTGGCTACAGTCCTTATATTATCATCAGGCGCAAGCTTTAGGGAAAAAAGTGCCAACTCTGCCAAATTCGCACCATCTCGCTATAGCGAGATAGGCGATAGGCAACGTGTGCCTATCTCGATATAGCGAGATAGGCACACGTTGAAAATTCATTCTACTGAATGAATTATTGACTGAATTAATCAATAATCAATAATTCAGTCAATCAATTATTTAATAAGGTTGCCTGAAGCTTGCAACGCCGTGCAAGACTAGGTGTCGACTAGTGTATTACAGCTTAAAATCGTTGCGACACCTACCTAATTACATTAAAGGACAGCGCCATCACATCTAATCAATATATAGTGTGATCCTCATCATGTACATTATAAACAGCAGGAGGAGGAGAAGGAGGAGGAGGAAAAACTTTATTCTCGTCCTGCACAAGGTGTTGCCACCTGCCTGGCTAGTCCTATGTTGTAACCGGGAGGTCAAGCCTCCGAGCCCTATCACGGGTGTACTTCACACCCAGGACTTGAGATATATGATCGTGGGACCTAATCATTCCTAAAAACCGATTCCGAGAAATGCCAGGGCCGAATGACCCACACTCTCAGAGCATACGTTCAAGTGTGCATATTTCCTTTTTGCATGCTTTGCATATAATATCCTTGTCCGAAATGTAATACCATTCCTTTATTTGTGCAGGTGAATAATAAGACTGTGTCTGTAATTGCCTAAGTGTAACTGCTTGCGCTCTGTTTAGCCTATAGTGAGGGGGTGGAAACTCCCTCCTTCCCATGTAGTAGTGTTTTGTAACGTCATTGTATGTAATAAGCGTATCTCTCTATAGGTTCTCCAATCCAGCGGAATCAATACCATGTGTAAAAGCGGCCCAGTCTTTAAGTTCGCGGATGACGCTGTTGGCCGATGCATTTGGATTGACAGGAATGTCATCAAGTGAACCAAGGTGCGTCGGCAACCAATAAATGCCATGTGTAACACTTGTTTGTCTTATACTAAATATTCTCGCAGCCTGTTCGGCAATGTTTCCCCTATTGAAAGCCCTAATAACCGTTTTCAAGTCACTATATATTTCTGTGAATCTATCGTCTGTTAGTGCCAATGCAATTGTAACTTGATCAGCGACTTCAGGTTCAGCGACTTCGTGGCGCAGTTGGTGCATACGCCCTGGTGATCCCCAGCAGTGGGGATAAAGGGCATCCCTGCCTCAGTCCCCTATTGGTATCAGCTTTCTCCTCGCTCCTTATTCCTTCCCATTCAAAGCAAGGGGTATTTTCTAGGTAAAGCTCTCTGAAAAGCTGTAGACAATCGTCGCCGAAGCCTTCCCTTTCCAGAATATCCCACAAAATGTTGGGGTCTACGGTTTCATACGCTCTTGATTTGTTTAAAAAGGCCACATATAACGGTCTGCTTTCTACTCTTGATGATTCAATACACTAAAAACAAATAAGTTATCATCCAAGCGCCTGCCTATTCTGAAACCATTCCGAAGTTCTCCCAAAATGCCATTATTCTCTGCCCATGCTTGCAACTTTATATTGGTGCCTTCATTGCTAACCTGTATATTACCGAAGTAATGATCTACGGTCTATACGAGTGCATTCTGACTTTCTCCCCCTTACCTTCATAAATGAAATTCCTTCTACATTGTCGCCAACTGTCTGGTATTTGTCTATCTTTTAGACTTTTTCTACTGCTTTCAACAGAGCTTCCTTACTTTTTGGTCCAAGTTCATTAATCAACCTCACGGGAACCTCGTATATAGCCCTGTGACTGTGCTCTTAATAATTTTCTCTTCGGCTTTCTTCCAGTTGAAATTTGTCAACACCAGTTCTTTTTCCATATGGTTTTCTATGCCCCTTTTTTCCTCTCATCACCTCGTCATTGGCTTGGGAAGATTGGGCTGTTATTTTTTAGATGTAATTTAAAGCCGTATCCTCATACAATTCCTTTCCATCTTCGTCTAGGATATGTTGTTGCATTGTTCCAGACCACCTGCCTAATAATTTTATGTGGTTCCAAATTATTCTAGATGCGGCCCTTTTTTTTCTGACGTATTTCTGAGAACCAACGTGAACTATCACCTTTTATCTTTGCTTGCACCTGTATTTCAACCACTTATTTTTTCTCCGGGTGTATTTCCCATTTCGTGGCTACTTCAGCCTGCAGCAACTGGGCTTTCTTCTTCTACCTGTGCTCTCGGGATGCTTTCTGTCGTTCGTCGATCGCTTCTCGTACCTCCCTCTTCCAACAGCTTTTCGGTTTCCCTTTTCCTTTGCAACGAATATGTTGCTTCTTTCCATATTTCTGTTGTTATTACACTTAGAAGCTCCCTATATTCCCACTCCTTTGCTTGGCCACTTGCTAAGTTATTCCTCGACTGTGGTGACTATATTTGTTATTCGATTGCTGGTTTCCCACTTCCCACATGATCTTCCCTTTACACTTAGGGCCTGTATTTACGATAACCAGGTTATGGTGCTAACAACGATCCAGCATTCACTTCCCGTTGTTTGCGGCATAGCCATCTAGATCTTGAATGTGGGCATTCATGTCACCTAATAGGATAATTCCGGCGTCATTCCCGAAACCTTTAATATCAACACCTAGGCATTACACTGACTCTTGATTCCTCTCTGTGCAATTATTTCCGGTGTACAAATACGTTACGCCCAGCCAAGTTTCCCTTCCACTCATTATACCTGATAACCAAAGATGCTCTTGACATTTGGAATGTAGTCTATTCCATTTGGCTCCCTGATGGATGAGCATTCCGACTTCCACTCCCTTTCTTTCCGATTTAATTCTGCTGCACTCTTCCCAAACAGAATTCTGAATCACAGGTGACTCTTCCGAGTCACTAAGATGCTTTTCCGTAACCGCACATACCCCTATTTGTTATCTAGTTAACTGCTCGTCAGTCTCTGCCCACCTTTCCTATCTTCTGCCGCCCTGCATGTTTATGTAGCTTAATGCATGACAAGCTCCCTTGATTTCCTCGTTTTTTGTTATTGACGGCGATGCTACTCTGTGGTTCCTCAAGAGGACCTTCATTCCTACCTACTCTGGCCTCCTGAGCGCCCGTAGGCACCCTAAATAAAGCAACCGCGCGACCAACAAGTCGTCAGGCCACTTCTCGTCCAGACCTGTAATTGAACTGGATCCCGTCTCGTTCAAAACCACCACAACTTCTCACTTCGTTGTTTACTTCGACAAACTCAAAACCTTTCTCGAAGCTCACTGTCCATATAGTCTCAGTAGCAGCCACTACGGCTATTTGTACATTACTGTCACGTACAGGTACCTCCGACACCGTGCACACCACGATCTGCACCTGAGGGGACAGCTCGCGTCGCTGGCGCTGTTTGGCCTTACTTGGCGCTGGCGCCACTAAACATCACACATTCATTCATTCAGCTCGCGTCTAATGTGCACAATGCCCTCTGGAGATCCTGGCTCATCGCCACATTAGCCTCTCGACAGCTGTAATTATCCGTGACGCGCCGCCAGCGCTTACGTTACAATGTCCAAGTCCAGAGGGAAGCCATATAGAATGGAAGAGAGAGGAGAGAGAGAATGGGTAGAATCGATGCGGTCGCAAAAAGAGTCATGAAACAGCCTTGCCACTCTTCGCTCGCAGTTCCCATACAAATATAGGGGGGGGGGGGGGATGAGAATAAGGTGCCTTGAGAAGGCAAGAAAACGCTCGATAAACTTAAGTGCAAGGTATGGTACGGGGCGTTTCTGCTATTTCTAAAAAAATAAAACCGTGAAACTATGTTGAGTGTATAACTTACGCAGGGCGTTAAGAAGAAGATCCACGTTAATTAAAGCGCATCAACGTGATCAACAGGCATGGCGAAAAAAGCATGCACTTGTGGAGTAATATGACATTCCTCAGTCTTTCGCTGATTTTCTGCTCAGCCTTCCTGGAACGACGCATGATGACTCATGCTGTTCGTATCTGCGAACGCAATATTGTAACGCTACCATAGCAAATCAGCACTGCTGTTGGCGTCTTGTTAAATACGTCGCTCTGTTTTTCACAGGACGTAACATCCGCGGACTTACCATTAAAAGACTGGCCTCAACAATTCATGTTCAGGGTTTATGGCAGAACGAGCATCGATGTGTAGCATAATATTCTTCGGCTTTGCGCATCTTTGTTGTTACTTCTGCTTTATGTTAGAAATAGTCGTAGTTTACTCGTCCTGACATGCCTCGAAAAGATCGGTATAGTATTGCCTGTGATGTGTTTATGCAATCAGTTTGCTTCTATGGGGTGACGCAGAGGTCCATTTTGGTAACTACACAGTCTCAATATGCTAGTGCGCTTGAATAATGAAAGAAATAGCTGTCTTGTCAAAAGAAGGTGGAAGTAAAAGCGGGTTTAAGACCACCTGGGAGCAATATAAAATAAAGAGGTATCTTACATCATTACACGATTTGAGCATCATAAGCGAACCGCTCAAGTCTGTTGGTCACAGCACCTGCAGGTAACTTGCTTCAGGACAAAAATAAAGAACTTAGAAAGATGGAGTTGACTCTCCAATTTGTTTTCTTTTTTTGTGTGTACCAGAGGCTCGCAGCGAGAAGAGCGGAGTTGAAGTAGAACGAACTGAAACCCACATCTTTATTGAAAAGTAATGCTGCGAGCAATTATGTTGACAGGATACATCCATTTCGTAGACGTTGTCGAAAAACCCCACTGCCAATATTTTTCTAGTAAATGGTAAGTTCTGAAGGGTGCCTGTAAAATGAATGATGAAAAATATTTCGATCAAAAATAACTACCCGTTAGATATGCTCATAAATAGCATACTACTGTTGGACAGTATACTAAAGGCGACAAAAAATGAAGCAATAGCGTAACTTTGATAAAGGATGTGCTCGTAATGGATGGCATCATTTGCGCCTGCACTTAAAAGAACAATGCAGTAGTTGAGCTGCCCGCTTGTCGCGTCGCAGCAGCACTAAGGAGTTGAGGTCTCAAATATAAATGGTCGCTGAGGGGTCCATGAAGAAGAGCAATTGAAGGCGATTACAATGAGTGCCAAGAGAGAGAGAGAGATGTACATTTATTATGATATAAAAGTTGAGAGGTCCACCTGAACCGAACTATGATCTGCTAATCATCATTGCGGAAATGTACTAGGCGCAAACAAAACAGAAGGACAGAAAACTTTGCTGATGGGGACTATAATGGTGGTGAAATAAACTGAACAGCGAAACTCTTGAGGATGGTAAATCCAGAACGCCCGTTTGCAAAAATTTGATGAGCGCCTTTCGAACATCACGCCAATGACAAGGTTCAATCCATGGTCACAATAAAACTTTTTTCAGACAAAGCTTGATTTATGAACTTGGAAAAATATGTCAATGAGTGTCTTTGCACCGCATATTGTAGGCAGATGCACAAGAGGTGTTCTGCCATCTGGAGTATGTTGCACTCTTTGTTGTAATGACAGGGTGCAGAGCCAATAAGGTGTAGGTAGCGCCGAGTCCACGCTTCACCTAGTCCGAACTTGTACGGTAAGGTTGAGCAACTTTTTTTATGGCAGGCGGTAACTTCACTTGTGTGTGTGTGCGTCAAGTCTGTAAAGGCGGCGATGATTGTGCCTTGGATGAGCTCGTATGTTTCAGTATTTTCTTGCAGTAGTGCAAGGAAATTCGTACTGCCCTTCACAACCTCAATAGTAAATCAACCCCTGGCCCTGATGGTATTAGTAATAAAACGCTTACGAATTTAGACACAGAACCAATCGAATATCTCACACAATAAATCAACTGAATTTGGAAGCAGGGCAACATCCCCCTCGATTAGAAAACATCCCTCACCGTCCTAATACCGAAGCCCGGTAAAACCCTCCGCATAGATAACCTAAGACCGGTCTCACTCCCCTCGTGTGTTGGTAAGGCCACGGAGCACGCCATTTTCAACCACCTTACCAAACACCTAGAAAACAGCGGGATGTACCCACAAGCTACGATTGGCTTCCGGGCAGGATTATCTACGCAGGATGCTATGAAGCTGATCAGGCATCGTATCATCGGTCGACAACAACCCCAGAGACCTGAAAGCTATCCTAGGAATCAACTTCCAGCGGGCATTCGGCAACCTGTCATACGAATACATTCTCAATACCATCTCCAACCTCAACCAGGACCCCAGATTACACGCATATGTCAGCTCATTCCGTGCCGGCAGGATGGCAACAGTTAAGGTTAGTGGACTAATGTTGCAGCTACTAACGAAAGGCAAGAAGGGGCACCACAGGGGCTTATTATCTGCCCTACCCTTTTCAACCTAGCCCTAATAGGCTTAGGCAGGAAGCTCAGCGCCATCGAAGGCATCAATTACACAATCTATGCTGACAATGTCACTATATGGTCTACCGGTGGCAGCGGCGGCCACATTGAATCGACATTACAAAGTACTCTTCATACAATCGAGGATTACCTAGAGCCCACGGGACTCAAATGCTCCCCAACGAAGTCAGAACTTCTCCTTTATACACGAATTAGACCTGGACCCAAATAAACGGGCTGAGTCTACGCCAAAGACCAGGACATCAAACGTCACACTAAAAGCGGAGTAATGATTCTTATAGTAGAGTCAATCCCAATTCTAGATATGCCAATTGAGGCCGATGGCGCCTATACCAAGGCGATTGACAAACTTATCACCAAGACAGACAACGCCACGAGGCTAATCAAAAGAGTCGCCAATAGACAACAAAGTCTCAAAGAGGACGATCTACTCAGGCTGGTACATGCATTCACCTTATGCCACTTTACATATGTGGCGGCAAAGCTCAAATGGAAACCCTCTGAAAAAGCAAAGCTCAATATCCAACTTGGAAATAACAACCAGGCATTGGGTGTCCCGAGCTGCACGAGCACAGAACGCCTAATGCAGTTTGGCACAAATAACACACTCGAGGAGATCGCAGAGGCGCAAGAAAGAGGTCAGTTGGCTAGACTGGCGAGTACCAGGTTGGGCCGTGCACTGCTCCAAGAGTTGTGCTTCGAGAAACCTAAAATCAACTCACTGCCCACAGACATCCCGTTAGACACGCGTAAACGCTTCGAAGTCAAACCGCTACCTCGCAATATGAATCCGGAACGCAACACAGAAAGGCGACTAGCCCGGGGCGCTAGTCTTCTCTGCAAAATTCATAAAAAAAAAGCAGAGGCTTGTTTTGTCGATGCAGCAAGACACAGACAGAAACGCTTTCACAGTAGCTCTCGCGGTCAACACGGGCAAGACAGTCAACTCAGCCACGGTTATCACAAACAACCCAGAGATTGCCGAGCAGACAGCAATCGCCCTGGCCTTAACGGATCCTCGGAGGCCACAAATATTCAGTGATTCTTGTAGCGCAGTCAGGGCCTTTCAGAAAGGGGTAATCTCGCGGCAAACCTTAGATATCATACAAAATAGCAAAGTCCACTTCCATTCAATATGCTGGTTTCCTGCACACCTCGTAAACATCGAGAAGGCCCCCTTGAATCTCAACGATGTGGCTCATAAGAGCTCGCGAGAAATAACCCTCCGCAGCGCCACCCTCGCGGGTCCGGACCATCTCCAAGAGAACAAGGATGCCCCACTCACATATAACGAGCTCACTAAACACTTCTACCTTAAGTAGCCTAAGAGAATTTGCCACACCACATTCCACACTCAAGAGACCACAAGCACTCATTTTCAGACTACTTCAAATCAATACATACCCCACACCGAAACGTCTACACTACTACATGGTAGAAATATTCCCCTATACGCAGTGCACGAACTCTAATGAATCACTCAACTTCAAACATATGTTGTGCCCGTGCTACCGAACCACCAATGCCGATTACAATCAAGACCTGGCCAGATTCGAGGCTGCCATTCGCAGTACAGATATGGTTGAACAGCTTTGGGCCGTCCAGCAAGCCCACGACGCGACCACGAAGCTCCGTCTTCCGGTTCCGACGTGGTACTTGCCCACCTATGGGTCACCCCATAGCCTTGCAGGGCTAAATAAAGTTTTCAATACATCCATCCATTGCAGGAGCACATACACTAGAGCATAAGTGCCTGGTCCGGACTCCCCGTGGGTGAGTTTATTATCGTATAAGCCACAGTTCTCCGCAATTCACTGAAACGTGATGCCATGGCCAGTTCTCAGGGCGAAATTGTCCACTTCTACGAAATCTATAGCAAGGAGACCGTAAGGTCCTCGTTTAAGGTCAGAATTGGCTACTTGTAGCGCTAGCTCGCGTGAAAAAGAAATTGGAGGACGCTTAAGCTTCGCCTTCAAGAGTGATACGCGATGTCATTCAAAGATTCCTGACTGCTACTCATGCTTCCCGGAAAGTGCAGCTTAGGTAATCCGAATGTTTAATGGGAAACGCTGTCGGAGGACGCTATGCACGAAGGTGAGCTTTCTTGTAGAAACGCGGCCTGTTGCGGGGGCCGCCGATGCGCGCACACGAGAGCCATCTCGAGGCTTTGCAAGGAACCGGACGCGCCGCTTTATGAACGGTAGAAACGATAGAAAAGGAGTTTATTTTTTCAGTTTCCGCGTAACCAAGTTGTATGCTTTCGTATATTGGAAATACAATCCGACGCCGTCATGTCTGTAAGTTTTGTGTAAGTCGTAGTTTACGATTTTTTTGGCACATTTTACTTTCAGAAATTCAATGAGTTCAGTAACGTTTCTGCGCTACACGGAGGGCCTGGATGGTTGGGTTTGCGAGGTTCAGAATAATTTTTCGCGAAGACAGCCGACGCTGGACGCGGGGCGCCGCTGACGGATTTACTGCGACAAGGAGCCTTTAATATTACGTTGATAGAGTCCAGACCTGAGGCGTTTCCCCTGGTATAACACGAACAGCCTTACGGGCAGTTCAATATTAGAATACTTCGAATGTGAAGCAAATACTTTGAAGTGACAGACGCTGTACTTGGCGGTATTGAACGATGTTGTCGCCTTGAAGCACCAGGGACCTTATTCAGAAAACATTCTTACGCTACGAATTTTTCGTAAACGTAGATGTCATCCAATCCTGACGTCGGATATATCATTACTGAAGGTTCCCTCCGAATGGCAAATTACATTTATGAACAAAAAGCTTTGTCAATGTGCCCCCGGAAGCCGATTTATGCAGACATACCATATGAGCTCATTCTGCTGTCTCTACAGCTATATCAGCAAGTCAATTAAGGATTATATTGGAAAACGTAGTGTTGCACACGCATCCTAGAGAACACAGGGACCGACTTAATGATCCACAACGCTCACATTCATTTAATGACTGAGAATCAGTTGCCTGAGAAAATTACTGACGTGGATGTTCTCCAAAGCTTTCCACTTTTTGTTGTGGCAAAAATTCCTGAGAAGGTGAAGTGGTCGCACTGGTTGGTTAAGGAAGACGTATGAGCTTTTCCTGCGCGTCATATTGTGAAGCATGAAATGGTTTTTGGAAATTTTCTTCTTGGGGGCACTCGTTCTGCTGTCATCCGATTCACTACAGATTTGCATGTGTCGCGTGCACAGGTGTCAACTATGTCGGTCCACGCATGACGCGATCGTAGCAAAATTTAGCCTCGCGTGCGGAGTTCACAGAAGCGCCGCTGGGCAGCACGTTGTTGGATCCGAGCGGGAGTGTTCACGTTAGAGAATGCTCATTTTGCCACAGCAAGTATAATCCATCGAATTCCAACTGGTGCTCATCATGAGTTGCATGGCTTACATGTGTGTAATTTCTTGCAGAAATAAAACAATTTCTCGGCTACGGCGTCCCCACGTAGGTTCCAGAAATAGCGTAAAGAGACCCGGGAATCAATAAAGAGGGTTGCCAATCATCACCCACCCACTTTAACCCCGGCCGAACGTGTTTATCTCCACATAGAGCGTAAGTGAAGGAGAGTCAGGTAAGTGAAAGAGCCCCAGCCATTTACGAGTGCGGTGGATTGAAGTGGCGCACGGCAGTCTTGAGTGCCCCCAGTCAAGACTCTGTGCCTTTAATACAGGTAGACGAGGAGAACCGCTCATCAGCATTCACCAAGAGCATCCAGGGGCCGTATTTTGAAACGATCCACTTCTGCAATACT
Source organism: Dermacentor albipictus (assembly GCF_038994185.2). Classification (NCBI taxonomy): domain Eukaryota; kingdom Metazoa; phylum Arthropoda; class Arachnida; order Ixodida; family Ixodidae; genus Dermacentor; species Dermacentor albipictus. The sequence continues at coordinate 127,017,930 of NC_091824.1, read as the reverse complement.
ATCGCCTCGGCGATAGTTCGCCGTCAGGTGCGCGCTGGATTGGCTGGGTGAGCAAAATCAAATGACATAGCTTATACGATTTTGCTAAAACAACAAATCAGCACGCACCTGATGGCGAACTCTTCCCGAGGCGATAGTATTGCCGAAGTGGATCGTTTCAGAATACGCCCCCAGGGCACACCCAACAGACCATGCGTGGGACCACAACCAGAGCAGATTACGCGTGCACCCGAGTGCCACATGTGCTGGGAGTTGTCTACAGCGCGGTTCAAATTCGTCTTCATCGACAAGGAGTTCGCTCACAAGTGCGATGTGTTAAGGGAGCAAACGCAATTGCAAGATAATACCGTAGAACCTCAATTAGCAGCATGATAAGTTAGGCACATGTAAGTTTATGGTGACTCAGTAACTATCACGTGTATTTGGCTGCGTCATTTCATTACACTTGTGTACACACACCCGCAGCAGCACTCACAAGAGGTTTCACATACCCCACTGTGGCTACGTTTCCGATAGAGCCTACCCGATGTTTTCTCATGTCTCTTTTTTATCTCGTCTTTCCTACTCTGTTGAGATGGCAAGAAGGCTCAATGCTTGGCAACCTCGCCTTTATAAGTCTTTGCTCTCAGTTTCTAAGAAGCGCACTCAAACTGTGAATGCCTGTGGATACTGACGACGGACCGTCCCGACAACGGCGTGCAGCGAACTCAAAATGCATGTTTGATCCATCGTTCATAATTCGGAGCCCAATAATATACTTACGCCGTGAGTGCGACCTTACCGACGAGTGGGCGTGTATGTGTACTGTTTACCACCCTTCGCCACTGGTTACACAACATCTACATAGAACCTCTACAAGTGTGACTGATTGAGGGGCTCTAGCTGCTTGCCGTGCGAAAAATGTACGTGGCCTGTATAGAGAGAAGGTCTAGATGGCCGTCGACTTATCTCGCCACCAATCCTTTTTCTTTTCTCACCTGTATTATGCTGTTTTGTGCAGCGCTATGGGACTTGGTTGGTTGGCATTTTGCAGCGAAGCTGTATATGACTAGGGCTCCCTGCATTTTTGTTCTCCGTCAACACAAACTATCATCATCAATGGCTCATGCCTCCGTAAGCATTCGCACTCCCGTATGCAAACAAAAAATGCAGTGGCTCATAGTACCGTAACGCCGAGGCTACAAGCACTCACCAAAGTGAAGCGAACAGTGCTTAAATTCTTTCTAATCACGCATACAACATACAGAATAGCATGTGGAAAACTGTCATCATCAATGGCTGATACCCTCGAGAGCAATGGCTCGTGTAAGCAAGCAGAAAATGCAATGACTCATAGTCCCGTAAGGTTCATGGTTACTCACTTTGCGTGAATTAGCTGCGATGACACTACCCCTGTTACCGTTGTCGGTGATTTCAATGTGGATGTGGCGGTACCGAAAGGGGAGTGCTTTACGTGTTCCGTGTTGCAGACATAACCCTAACGATGCCACACCGATCCAGCCCAAACAAGTACCAAGCTGCGTACATGCATTGATTTGACATTGTCAAAGAGTGTGATTGCAGTTCCGAATGAAACAGTGACCACCGATCAAGACAATAAATGAGTTCATACCTTTGTTCAAAATTATGTGTCACTTCTGTGTCGTGCGCTAAACAGCTTTGCTGGTCGACCACCCTCACAGACTGGAAATGGCTCACTATTTTTATATATACAGGGTGTCCCAGCAAATTCTACCCAGAGTTTAAAATTTTGCAGATGCCACGTAGCTGGACAGAACAAAAGTAATGTTGTTGTCCGTTGCTTGGAGATACTCAAATTATTTTTTCCATTCAGCCTAATTAGATAATTATTCTCAACTAATTATTTACTTCTCAAATACTATAATTAGATGAAAATTGTAGAGTGGCAAGAAAAACTCCCGATACAGCTCTCTGTTGCTCAATACTAGCTACATAAAAGTTTTTCCAAGCCTGAAAAAAGCCTGCGAATACACGCAAAGTGCCTCGAGCGGCCAGTCGCGCAGCAATATTGCCTCAATTTGCGGGCTTCTTTCACGCTCGGAAAGCTCTTATGTACCATATATTGAGCAACAGAAAGGCGTACTGGCAGTTCTTAATGTCGCTTTACAATTTTCTCGGTGACACTTTTTGTATAATTATAATATTTGAGAAACGAATTAATTAAGACTAGTTATCCAACTACGGCGAATGAAAAAAAAATTATGTATCTCCAAGCGACTGCAAACAACATTACCTTGGTTCTGTCCACCTACGTGGCATTCGTATAGTTTTTTAACTCTGGCTAAAGTTAGCTGGGACACCCTTTATACATACATCTCGGTCTACTGACCCAGCAGCTTAGAAACAGGAGTGACAAAACCTACCAGCGAAGTCCATGCACATTGTCTCTCTATTGCCCAGAAGTCTGTGATTCGCTGCGCAGTGGTATTTGCTTTCTACTTCGTGTGACGGCGTTGCAGAGAAAATCATTTCCCGTGAATGCTACAAAGGGCCCTATAACGTAAAACTATTCCGATATCTTTCTATTCCAATCTCCTGACGTCAAATTTGTGTAACCGCCGACGTAAGCATCGGGCGGTGATCCGCAGGGTTGTCTGAGCAGACCAATCAAACGCTCTCCCCGCTTGAAGGAGGTCACTTTTGTTTGCTTTAAAAACGAATAATATTGCCCACACTGAGCGGCTTGTCTTATCTAATTGGCTGAGAAGAGGCGAGTAGCACGCTCAGGTGGAGAGGGTTTCAACGGGGTCGAGCCACTGCACTTAAGCTCAATAACTAGATGAAAAGGGCGGTCCCGGCTACTGCGATTGGTCCGCTTTCTCTTACTTAGCTTGGAGTGGCTGATCGAAAATCGCGGCGGCATGCAATGGCAGCTTGAGAATGACGCTAAAACAGATCCTCAACAAAGAAGAATTGGCAGAACGAGGTCGTAAACGTGCCGAAAGTGCTCGAAAACGTTATACGGCTAAGCAGAAATGTTTGTTATACGAAAAAAAAAACCCATGCTCTCCGGCAGGTGCGAGTCGCCGGTACCTGAGTACTCGCCGGCAGCCATCTTTTATACCTTTCGGAACGGGGCAACATGCGGCTACTCAAAAGAAAATTCAGCTTTGTTCGGCATGTTAATGCATCTTTAACGCTTCAATGTCATTTTGACGCAGTGAGTTTTTGTGGTTTTGTTACGCCGTGTGATAGGCAGATGAAGTGGGTGCTGCCCGAAAACTTTTGACCAGTAGCCGAAGGCTAACCGCGGAAAGGCGTCGAATCAGAAATGTCTATTTTTTCTTTTGTTCGGTCAAATTTTGCATAATCAGTGTGTACACGTCCTATCAGATGGGGAGCTATCGCGGTTTGCGTGACGTCGCTTGACGGGCAGGTGAAGTGGGGGTGGCCAAAAAAAAAGCTTTTGACCACTCGCGGAGGGCTGATTGCAGAATTGAAATAGAAAAGTTTGGAATAATTTTACTTTATAGCGGCGAAAGAGTGTCAACGAATATGGGTGCTGAACTGCGTCAGATTATATTCTTCTGACAGACCTATTTGGCCACAGGTACCAAAACACTACTTTTGCTCCCAATCTGTCTTTGAGCATTTCAGCATATGAGGGATGTTAGGGCTACATACTCGAAACGAGGAATCCACACAGCACTGCCAAAAATGCTAAATTAAACGGGCAGCTTATGGACAGCCAGATGCGTTCCGAAGCAGCCGCTCAGCATTTTAACCTGCCAGGTGTCAGATTCAGAGAACATAAATTTTCTATCCTACTTTCGAACTTTCCCTTTCATAGAGACAGAAAATACAGAATTCTATTTCACCAACAAATTCAAGACACTGCGACAAACCAGTGTAAAGGCTTCGAAGGGCGCTCCTGAATGTACGCGTCACACGATAGGGCCCGCTAGAACTCTGAGAAAGGCGGGTATCACTTGCGCTACATGTCTCTATATCTTAGTTTCGTTAGTTCAGTAGCACCTTTGAAAAACGGGCATCATTTGTACTGCACATCTCTACACCTAAGCACCATCACTTCAATTGAACTCGTCAAAGGTGGGCATCAATTGCGCGACACCTCTCTGTGTCAAGTTAACTAATAGCATAATTCTGCGATATTGCATTATAGTTACATTAATGCGCATGTGACAATTGTGACACATTGAATGACACATTGACAATTGTGAAACATGTGAACCTCGATTCAGTAGGAATATTGTGGCTAGCATTTCATCTCTGACTTGAAGAAGTGTCACAAATAGCATTTGTTGCTGCAGACAGTTCGGTCACGGAGCGTGCTATACGTTCACTTGTACCGTCCCCGGAATTTTCGCATAGATATCCGGTTGCTCGGCTCTGTTGCTATACTCATTACTGAGCACACGGAGGGATGCTCGCAGGACTGACGGCATGCCCAGCGTCACCTCGAATGATTCATCTTAAAACAAAACAGCTCGCAAAAAAAGTACGGATAGAACAAACGACGCGCTCCACAAGCGCTTCTTTAAATATGAAGCAAGATGACGGATTGCCAATTCGCCCAAGTGGCAGCTTTATTGCACAGAATTAAATGCACTCAGCATACAAAGGGTGTCCAAATAACACAATCAGCCAGGAGAGGGGCTTGAAAAGTCTATACAACGCCACAGACCAGAGCTCCTAACTATGTGAGAAAGAATAGCATGACTACGTTAGATTATTTTGTTGCATATAGCTACAGGGGATATTTACGTTCATGCTCATTAACACGCCTCGACGCGTCTTCATGTTACTGCACTCGAGTGCCCTCGATTAAACACTCAAAACACTTAATCACGAAACTATACTTAAGGAACTACCAAGCAGCCTTTTATCTACATGGAACTACCTGCGTCGGCAAGCACTGCATTTAAATGGGTGCAGATAAGCCCGTTCGTCAATGTAGCCGTTCGTCTATTTCAAGTAAGTATTTTGAGACGGTAGTTGGAACTGACAGTCTAAGGCAAGTATTTCAAAGATATTTTTTATTGAAATCTTTTATAAAAATTGCATTAAACAACAACGCCAAATTCTTTTCTGTGGCAGACTTCAAGCTCACTAACGCTCGTAACGATAAAAAAAAATTTAAATATTATAAGCACGTGTGAAAACAGTCACTAACAAACCTACGACAACTTCTGAAGGGTATGACTATCGCATCTCTTCTTCCATTTTGCTGTGCTTCTTTATCCTCCCAAACTACGTCAACGTATCGACAACTGAATGGAATGAATGAAAATGTGAGCAGAAAGAATTTCACCTAAATGCGTCGAAAGCTAACGACCATCCGGGACTGTCCCGTTTATACTTCGCGCGAAACGACTCTTGTTAACGATCTTTCTTGGAAACATTAGGGAGACGCTCCTTCGTTTACAACTCAGCGCAATGGAGAGCCTCGAAAAAGGTGCAGTTCTTTGACTTTGGGATCAATCTTCTGCGGGAACTTGCTCGAGAAACTAGATAAAAGAAGAAGTTTTCCGTGACGCGGCGTCAAAGAGAGAGCCCTTGATCGACTTTAGATCAAAGAGTGAGTGCAATAAAGAGGCAAGTGACGCCCTACGGTAGTGTTGCAATACGAAGGATCCAGAAAACTGAAGGCTAAATTCTAGGAACCCTCGTCGACCAAACTGGCGAGCACGGTATCTGCAGCAAGGGCTCAATGATTATTCGAGGACTTCCCGTGATGGGTGTTTCCGCTTCTGCAAGACAGAATTGCCTGGCTGTACATTTTTGCGCACGGCGTTTAGGCGAGAAGCAACACCAACTGCTTATATTCTGCAAGGGAAAGTACTTTCATAACATGGTGTTTTATAAGATCTGTAACCATCTCTATCCTAAGTGCGATAACATCACGTACACATCTCCGAATCAAGGCTCCTTTTGAGCAGTCTTGATCCGGAGATGTGTGTTCATGAGCAGCTTTTTTGTGCTTTGAAAGCTGAAGCTGTTTACATTGACGAAGATTTCTCTCTTACAACAAAAAGCCAGATTTAGACAAGTAACTAAGGCCTATATTTTAAGGCGTTGTTGACTGTCTTGCCTAATTTTGAGTGGTTTGGCGCTTTGCAAACGTGGTGGTGACGTAGGGTTAACGTCACGCTTAGAAAATTTGACTGTAATGGTCATTCGTGCGGCGCAGCACAGCAATGGCACACGAATGTGTGCACTGCGCCTACTGCTTGCAGTGGGCAACTTCAAAAGCAGGTGCCTAAATTAAAGCAAAAAGAAAAACAAAATAACAACAAACCAATATTAGTCCGAACAATGCACGCTTCTAAACGACCCTTGGTCTTCCCTTTGATTTCGAGCCAAACAGCGCTCAAAGTGCCCTTAAACTTTGTGAAGAAGGATGACCAGTGAAGCTGTGTATGTGGGCCCCTTAATGGCGAACTGTAGCTCTGCCGCGGGTCGGCCCAACATTGCACCATCTGCGGGATCGGCCCAGGTATGGGGAGCGCTTAATACTTGCTTCACCTCCGCCGTGGGCCGGCCCAACATTGCACTATCTTCGGTATTGGCCCAGGTCCGGGGAGTTTTTTTGCTTACCACGCCAACACACGAAAATTTCCTTGGACGGTAGAGGTATGCAGCTTCACTGTAAAAAACCGCAAGACCGTGACCTCCCATTTTGATGAAAGTTGCAAGAGAACTTTGTATAAATGGCTGCCAACACAGGCTACTTCCTTAAAACGGACCCACCTTCAGACATACGCGACGATATCTTCTTGACCCTACTCTAAAAACTTTAAGTTAGCACTAATATTGTATCGAGGAGACGCGACCCTTTTACGTACACTATGGTTGGGCGTGGTGTTGGCCAGTGTTTAAGGCTTCCGCATATAGAAATGACCAACACAACAGCCTGTCACCACTGTGGTGAAGGACAACAATCAGCCCTAATTGCTCTACTCGACACAGTACATTGTGTACGGAGACGTTCAGTTCACTCCCCACTGTGCTCAACACGATTTACGACCAAGCCCTGTCTCAAGAGAGAATCCTCCAACGTAAACGAGAATCGATACCTCAGAAGACTTAAGGCATTGTTACATTGTGTAACAGGATTGTGTAACAGTTACCAATTCTTAATGCGAAGCATTCTGGAGCGCTATAACGTTAAACTATTCCAAACTTTTCTATTCCAATTCTGCAATCAGCCCACCGCGATAGGTCAAAAACGTCTTTGGGCCCCATTTTACCTGCCTGTCGCGCGGCATCACGAAAACCGCGATAGCTCCCCATATGATATGACGTGTACACACTGATTATGCATAATTTGACCGAACAAAACAAAAATAATTATTTCTTATTCGACACCTTATTGCCATTGGCCCTCGGTTATTGGTCAAAAGCTTTCGCGCTGCACTCACTTCACCTGCCTCTCACGCGACGTCAGAAAACCGCAAAAGCTTACCGCGTCAAAGTGACGCGTACGCGTTAAAGATGCATTAATATGCCGAAGAAATCTGAATTTTCTTCTGAATAGCCACAGGATGCCCGTACCTAAAGGAATGAAAGATGGCTGCCGCCGATCACTCCAGCACTGGCTGCTCGCCCCTGCCGGAAAGCATGATTTATTTGCGTGTAATGAAACTTTTTGCGTGGCCGTGTAACGTTTCCCAGAAATTTCGGCATGTTTACGGCCTCGTTCTGAAAACTCTTCTTTGCGTCATTCTTAAGCTTCCGTTGCGTGCAGCCGCGATTGTCGACGAGCCACGGCAAGCTAAGTAAGAGAAAGCGGACCAATCTCAGACGCCGGCACCACCCTCTTCATCCTGTTACCGATATTCAGTGCAGTGGCTCGGCCCCATGGAATCCCTCGCCCCTTGAGCATGCTCCTCGCCTCTTGTGAGCCAATTAGATAAGACAAGCCGCTCAGTGCAGGCAATATTACTCGTTTTTAAAGCAAAGAAAAGCTACCTCCTATGAACGAGGGGGGCGCTGTATTGGCCTTTTCATACAACCCTGCGGGTGACAGCCCGATGCTTGCCTCCACGGTTACGCAAACTTGACGTGAGGAGATTGGAATAAAAACATATTGGAATAATTTTACGTTATATGGCCCCTGGTAACATAGTGGGGTTTTTCTTCAATCCACCATCTGTCTAACCCTTTTCATGAGCAAATCCCTCAACTAATGCAGTCGAAAGTGTCACGTAGTAGTGAGGGTGAAGAAAGCAGCAATACTGTGAGTGACAAAACTAGTGTTTTATTGCGCGATCCTGTACCCTCAAGAACAGGCATCACTCAAGGAACAAGGACAATGGGGAACACATTCGGCGATCTTCGAAAATCTGATCTGCTGGTCAAGCGCGTCGACCTTTATACATGATCGAGTCATCGACAGTTCCAGAGTAATCGTTGGTGCCCACGCGTGCCTTCCAGAAAGTTCTATGTAATTCGCGTCGCACATGTAATTCCATTACACAAGCTTCGGCGAAAATAGACAGCAAATAGAACCATCGATAACAATCTAGAAACTTCCGATGCATACGGGCGCGTTTGTTAGATGGCGAAAAGCAGTCACCCGAAAACGATAAACGAATACACTGTCAATATGTGTCACTCCCAAAGGTAGTGTCGTCTCGGTCTTTCGGGATAACGTGCCGGTTTTCTTCCACAACTGGCGACTGTTCCTGCCATATGCCTGACCATTTCGTGCAACCTGTTTCCCGGTACTCTTATTTAGATAAGCAAAAGTAGCTTTCTTTTTTTTTTCTGCTGCCCTGTGCGCAATCGAAATGATGTCGAGTGTGTTCCTCAATCACAGCAACCTGAAACTTCAGCCTATTGCATCACGAATGACTCCGTGCAGCCGAGTTCGAGGAACGCAAGCGTAAACGCGCCAAAGCTGCTCGTCATCATTACCCGGCTCAGTCGAACGAAAATGGATCACGGAATGTGAGCGCTATACCACCCAATTGGAGCAAACAAAGTTACTTTAATGTGGATAAAACATTGCAGCTTCAACGACCATTGTCCCTTCCGTTGCACATACAACGAGCTTGCACGCACGTTAATGCTGCTGTCGCCACTTCAGAAATGTTACACGAGCCATAACAACACTTCTTCCCATTAAACAGTAGCTCGCATTGTGTCGCGCTGAACTAGTTGTGGCTGATGGAATTTTTTTTGTCTTTTGTCTTCTCTTCTTTCTAAGCCCATTTTCCCCAAACCACGTGCACGGTAGGAAACTGCAGACATGCGTCGGGTTAATCTGCGTCTGGTTAACCTCCTTGCCTTCCCTCTCTTTCTGTCTTTCTCTCTGATGATTAAGTAGGCGAAGGTTCCATGTGCTGAAGTAAAAAGACCTGACATGCCTTCACAGAGAGTTTTCTAACTTTGCTAAATTAAGGAGTAAGGTGAAAGCTCTATGAAGAGAAGTTAAATAAGCTAAATTCCGCCAAATAAACACCTACGCAAACGGTTGACTCGATAATGCAGCAAAGGCTAATGATAATGACAAATCAGACGAAAAGTATGTCATGTATCTTGGACCAGAAGATGGGGAATTATATGTTTACACGTAACTAGATTTTATGATTTATGATAGTGAATATGCATAGATAAATGTTTTGTGTTGCATTTTATTTCTGGAGCGTTGTAAAAGAAACGCGGACTTTGTATTGAGTGAATCGTCCATTAGCTAATGAATAAACTATTAGTACCTGTATTCACACCCCAGAGCTAAAAGAAGGTATTGCTCGTGGGAATATTTCAAAAGTATTTCTACTGCAAAAGTATTTTGACCAATATCGCCAATAACAATGTCTGTATAAACACGTTTATTGATTCAAACAAACTTCTTGTATGACTTTTACTATAAAGGTAACACATGATCATTCACGAATAAAGCAAATATTTCTAATTATGAGGATGAGATCAGTTGAGAATCAAGTCTCGCTTCGACCATTTCCGAACTGCGAAAGGCCTACATTGGGCACGCAAATCCTGTTCTCGCGCACTTTGTTTACTCGTTGTAGCTCATTAAAACACCGTCTGAGGCCGAGTTGGTCGTACGAAGGATCTTTGAGGTGCATCACGGACAATAGCCCGTATGGTCTCTGATGTATCTGAAAGATATTTCATGCGACCAACTGGAGAAAATTTACAAAGATAGAAGCGGGCCAATTGTTGTATTATGTAGTGTCATTTAGTGGAAATACGGGCGGGAGGAAACGTAGTGGAAGGACAGACGCTCACCTACAATTTAAGTTTAATGAAGCGTTTTCCGGGAAGCGGAGAGCCGTACATGCACAGCGACAAGGCTGATACAAAGCTCATGCATATTCACATGCAAAAGTTGTCAAATGTGCTAGCGGTCAAGGAGATAACTAATTCCTTTATCCGTCAGCGCAACTGACGGGACGCTGAGACACGTGACAGATCGTGCGTACACCTGACCAGCCTGAATAACTACCCTCACCAGTCTGTCATTACACTTGTCTAAAATGATTGCATTTCTTAATTGCAGATTGCACTCGCAACATTTTATGTGTGCATATGGTGCATACGGCCCGCTACAGCCTTTGAAGACGCTGGGTAGTCCCCGAGTCGGTCGCCAATGCACGACAATGCACTACATATGGCGATCAAGGACAGATTTCATGTCAAGTTAGTGATTTTTACAGAATGGTTATAGTTAGGAGAAATCCAGTCGAGTTATTTTGGGCCATTTCTCGAAAGTAAATTTCGCTTTCTCAAAACGAGTCCTGAATTAGCGCGGCGCATTCCAGTTTAGAGCGCATAAGTGTTCTTAACATGGTATTGGTAAGTCTTTGGGTAGCGTGAAAAGTGACCGCCAAGATAGGCAAGTACTTAGGCGGTGCCGGTTATCATGGAATTGATGTCATCATGCCCTTCAGAGGTTTCCTGGTATGGCGAAGCCGATATATTTTCTTTATTAAGAATACTACATCTAACAAATTGTTCTAACTGTAGTATACGTCTATAGTTACTGAGGTACAGCCTACCGGTCATCTCCAACATCTCCAGAACTAACTTGAACATAATCCAAAGCGTCCAAGCCCACGCCCTCAGGATATGCTTTGGTCTACCACGGAGTGCATCGACGGCTGAATTTATTGCAGTCACTCAAGATTACAATATTAAAACGCACTTTGCCATTGAAACAATGCGTGAGCACATAAGACACCTTGCTCGGACCCTACCCACCACCTCTGAAGTCTCCCAGCAGAAAGACCCCCCACGACATTCAGTTCGACTGTCTTCGCGCACCGTGCCACTCTCAGGTCAGGTTACGCACCTGTATCAAGACCTTCCATTCCTCTATGGTGTGTGCGCCGTACTCAAGTAAACCTTTCAATCACAGGACTTCAGAAAAAGTCGGACTTGCCGTCATCAGTACTCAAGCAACTAACTTTATTTATCTTGTATGAGAAATATAGCGACTACACACACGTCTATATTTTTGGATCAACTACATCAACCAATTCCGGTGGTGCTATAGTTATACCAACAATGAGAATAACCCAGCGGTTCAAGACTTCCCATGTCACTGCGTCTACAGCTGCAGAGCTCGCGGCTCTCCGCGACGCGCTTCATGTGATAAATGCTAAATGTCCTCAAAAATGGGCCGCCTTCTGCGATTCAAGGCCGGCCTTGCAATGTGTGCAGTCGTTTCTACGACATGGAACTCATGGCCAGCTCACGTGCGAAATCGTGAAACTTGTCCATAACTTGAAAGAAAAAGGCCATGATATCTTTCAACGGATACCAGGTCATTACGATATCATTGAAAATGATGACGCAGACAGGACAGCTCAGACGTCAAACAAAGGAGACCGCTGCGTCCCCCTTCCTCTCTCAAGGACCGACGCTGCGAGACTCCTTCGCATTCTAGCACGCGCACTCTTCTTAGCAGAGTGGAACACCGCACAGACAAGGCGCACAAGACTGCACAAACTAAACCCTTCACTGCAACTCAGACCTCCGGCCGGACTGCACCGACGCGAAGTGTCTCTTCTGTGTCTGTTGTGGCTTAGAGTTGCCTTCATGGAAGCCTACTTAACGCTAATTGGAATGGCTGATAGTCCTGCATGCGATGTTTGCGGATGCGAGGAGAACATTGACCACTCATTCTGCCACTAGCCTCAATTTCAAGCACAAAGACAATCTTCAAGCAAAGACAATCCAGTACATTGAGTAAATTGGATGATCGTCCTCTGAGTGACTAGACAGTATTAGAGCACCGTCCTCACCGATCGTTAGCTCAGAAGGCAGTGAAGGCACTTTAGTGCTTTCTCAGAACGCTTGGTTTGCATGAGCGGCTTTGACTCAAGTACTAAGCGTGCACGTCTCTATACCCTCCCTCTCTCCCTTCGCTGTCTTCCCCTTCTTCCTTTCCCCCAGCGTAGTTTCCTCAGGGCTAAAGGTCATCTGTCATGCCATGCTGAATAGACCACCTATCAGAGTGAAAACTCGCCAGCACATCATGGTGGTGCTACCATGACAAAACTGGCCGTAAAGTAATAATTCAGAAAGCGCCAACACTGCGATATTTTCCGTGTGGTAAAGACGAGCTACGTTTGCTCCTTGATATGCAGTACTTCGACGGATTTCTTGTTCGACATAACAACTTAAAACGTCACATTCGAACAGCCTCGAAGACACCATTTTCCAGAGCATATTGACAATACTTTGCGCTATATAAGCAAACTCATTGGCTTTTCTTTTTTTTTACGCCCACAAACCTCCTCGCACCTACGAACATGCGGGGCTAGTGAGAAATGTTGCTGTTAGCGTGGTTCCTCTGCTGTCTGTGTGCGATGAACATACTTGTGGAAAGGTTGGAAAAGAATTCGGACTGACATGGAAATTCCTTTTACATGTCCTATGCCCTAAATAAATGTATAAGCACAGCATAACATAGGAAAAACCCGGCATGCATTCTAGCATTCACGAGAGGCAAGCATTAGCTGCATTCTTTCCATTCCGTCGTTCTGTTCACGTGGTTCTAGCATGAATGAAGGCGAGAGTTTCCAGTGACTTTGACAAAAGCGTTCTGTCCAGCAGCACTTGTAGCAGCGACTTCCCTTTGTAATTACGCTGACGGTACCGCTTTGTTTCAAAGAAAAAAAGAAGCATAAACAACCTCCAAAGAAGCTAAAAGTAAAGTAAAGCAGATGTGCAACGCAGCTGTGTTATGCTAAGTTGATTTGGGCGTAGAGTGCCAGCGAAACCTAAACGCTCGACCTGGATACCACCGAAGTTCTTCTTTTCCACGACATCCCCGTCGCGCGTTCTGCTTCCTGTTCATACACGTTTCCTTTTCTGGACATCTTTTCTACGAACAGGCCACTCGGCTTAACAAGCCTCCGGATGCGAGCGTTAGTGCGAATGCGCTCCCGAGATATGTCGCATCCCCATTACGGCGTAACTACTTTGTCTGCGAGAGAGCCTCGCCCGTCCCCGCTGCCTAGCCTGCCCACCACAGAAACGACGCGCTTCAAAGCCCGCATGGACTTGCGGCAATGTGTGCCGGTGGATGCCAGCTCTCGCGGAAAATAACGAGGCGCTTATCAAAGAGGGCCCCGGCACTTTCCTTTGTGTGGCAAGACCTTTCTTTCATTCCCCTCGCTGAGTGTGGGCTCGCCGTCCTCCTATCAGTGAGACAATCACACCGGGAAAGCATTTCTCGAAAAGGGGCTTTCCGCGTATAGGCACCTTGGCGGATCACTCCAATTCCAAAAGCCCCACTCCCATTCTGCGGTATGGATGGAAGGAGGAGACCCCAGAAATAATTTGGTGGATGAAAATGGATTTTGCTTCTTGGTTTAAGACCGTAAAAACAATTTTTTTTGTAAACATGAATGTAGAAAATTCACGCCAAGTCCATTTTTTTCTTGTTTCCTTCTGAGGTATCCTAACCTTAATGAAACGCAGGTTTACGGCGTTAAAGGAGCCGGTAATTTAGTCAGGTATACTTTTCATGTCACGAGAGGCGCAACCATAAATGGACGGTCAGCTAGGTAAAGCGTGTGAAGAATCGCTGCGCTATGTGAAGCATTTAAACTAAGAAAGAAAATCTAATGAAGTTGCAGGATATAACGTCTGAAAGAAACACACCCGCCTTAAGCGGCTTCGTATTGAAGGCCGCCGGATTAATTTCGCGTACGCGGCATCGAACTGTTACCACGCACCTAAGTCTAAGTGGAAGAGCGTTTCTGAATTGCATACACTCCCTCCCCCCCCCCCCCCCTATTCTTCACGAAGTACGGTCTCCGTGGCAGGCTGCCGAAACAGCGACCACCATGCTTAGCGAAATAACACCATAATACAGCGCACAGTGGTGGGTTTCAACTACGAGCGTACGCTTAACAAGGTGACAAGCAACAATACCAAAGAAGGAGCGCAGAAAAAAATTTGCAAGTGGCTTTCACTTTGTGATTATTTTCACTAAACGTTGGCTTAGAGAATAGCGTATTGGAAACGTGATAGTTAACAATGTGCTCTCCCAAATCCTGCACTAATAATAAAGCCAAGTAGGAACTATGAAGGCGGTCAAACAACTTTCGAAATTACCGTTATTCTTCACTACATAAAAACAGCAATTATTTCTTACGGCCCAGCAACCATGGATACAAAAGGGCGCAGGACACAAAAGACGAGCACTACACCCACGTTTCTTTTGTGCGTGTTGAAAAAGTGAAATCGTAAAATAACGACTAGCCCGGTGCATCACAGTGCTAAGCGTAAAAAAAAAATAGGGCCGAAGCAATACTTGTTGATTATCCTGTCATGGGAAGCATTTATGAAAGTTATAAAAAAAAGGCAAGTTTGTGCAGAGTGACAACTACCGTGTGACGATAACCACATGACGATCACGGGATGATGACGCTAGAGTGACAACCAAAGTATTAATATCATGGTGGGACGACGGTGGCGTGATGGCCATGGTAGGACGACAATATTGTGACAACGAACGCATGACGACCATAAGATTACGAAGCTCGAGGGACGAGGACGGTGTGATGACAGCGGCATGCTGATAACGTGATGCTGATGCTGGAGCGCTGTCTATCGGATGATGATGTTAAAATGATCGCAAAGGTATGACGACAATGCTATGGCGACGACGGTATGTCGACGACGGAGTGTTGGTGATGGCATGACGAGAACAGGATGAAGAAGGCTGAATAACGATGACGGCTTGAGAAAGAATGGCATGTCGACAGCTAGTTAACGACAGTGCAATCGCCACGACAAAATAACGAGCACGACGACATGACGGCGAATTCGCGATGACGATGCGATGCCGACAACGGCATGGCGATGGCGGAATGATGACAGTATAACGACGATAGCTTGAATATGGCGTGATGACGACGATCGCATGACAACGTAGTGACAACAGTAGCGTAAAAAATTATGCAAATTAAACGCACATGTTAGAATCTGTGTGAAGCGAAGTTTTCGTGAAGTTGTTACGAAATGCTAAAGATATGCACATTTCATTCATGCGTCTTTGGTGTAGAGGAGACTGACGAGCGCGTATGCACTCGCGTATCCGTACTAAGCAATGTGGCGAATCTTCCTTAGGCTTAATTTGCGTTTCTTCATATTTATTTTAAATCGGCTGGTCACTTTTTCGCATGTCTAATAAGCGAAGAACCATAGAACCATATTATGAGAATCATAGTCATCGCCAACACTCTGCAATCCACTCTAAGTGCTAGTTGGTGTTCGCACCATATGTACCTCCTGCTTCTTGGCCAACCATCTGCTGTGTTCATGTGTGATTATATGGACATTATCATCATCTCAGTACTCACCTAAGGGGCAGAAACCTGGAGGCTTACGAAAAGGGTTCTACTTAAATGAGGACGACGCAACGAGCTATGGAAAAAAGAATGATTGTTGTGACGTTAAGCGATAACAAAAGAGCACATTGGGTGAGGGAACAAACGCGAGTTAATGACATATTAGTTGAAATCAAGAAAAAGAAATGCGCATGGGCAGGACATGTAATGAGGAGGGAAGATAACCGATGGTCATTAAGTGTTACGGACTGGATTCCAAGGGAAGGGAAGCGTAGCAGGGTGAGGCAGAAAGTTAGGTGGGCGGATGAGATTAAGAAGTTTGCCGGGACGACATGGCCACAATTAGTACATGACCGGGGTTGTTGGAGAAGTATGGGAGAGGCCTTTGCCCTGCAGTGGGCGTAACCAGGGTGATGATGGTGATCATCATCATCATTGTCGACGCGTGGAAATGCTTCTTGCCTAATCCCTTTTTGTGGGCCTGTGCCATGGCATTAGAACCATAATCAATACGTGGCGACTGTCGCAAACAGACGCCCACACTGGCGTTGCTGGTCCAGGCTGTTACGTAGTAGCTGTTCGTTTGACGCTCCTGGTGCGCCCTGGCCAGAAACTCATCCGGGTTTGCTGACAAGTAGCCAGCGCTTACCTTTCTTTTCTTAACTTCAATGTTTTTTATCTTATTATTTTGATTGTAAGTGGTGATTACTGATAAGGTGATGTCTGTTTTTTCTCAGGGCCAAAGGGCTACCCTCTGGTCTGCTTCCATTACCCCGCAGGATCCACCAGTGGAATTGTTCCTTCGCAGTGGAACCAGTAGCACTCCCGCGGCTTTGGTACCTATGAATGGAGGAGCTATTCGTATGAAGAACCCGAAGGTTACTGATTCAGAGGTTTGCGCAATCTCGTCGCACTTCCACCACATAACTGAGGTCCGACAAATTGGACGTGGATCCTCTGTTGTTCACCAGAACAGGTCTCTGTACACGATCTGCTGAAATGCACTAACTTTGCCGCGCAGCCGGTGAGCTCCTCCATCCCTCCTCACCTAACTTGCTGCAAAGGCCTAGTCCACAGTGCGGACAAACAAATCCTAGTGATATTATCTGCAGCAGGTGTAGTTTCCGTGTACCGCTGTACCAGGCTTGCAGACAACAAGAGAGGCCCTACAGAAACAATCAAAGCAACATCTGCAGGGACGGTTCGCCATGAGAGATAAAGGCATGACCATTAATCTACAGAGAACCCTCAGCTCCACGATCACTAGAATGCGTCAAGTGCTGGTGATACGGACACAGCACTAATGACTGTGGATTAAGTGCTCGTTGCCGTTTAGGTGGGGGAGGCCATCTTTCCAACGATCGCACGTCTCAGGCTAAGTCACGGTGTTTGTGCAATGCAAATCATACTGCAGACACACTCCAACTGCCCTGCAAGATCGAAAGAGATGAACGTAATCGAAATAATTGAGAGGAGGCAGTCATCTCGTCGAGAAGCCCTTGCAGAAACTGAGAACAGAATCTAGGGTTAGGCTAGTGTAACAGCTCGTCAGTCACTTAGACAATTCTCAGACAATTGTAACAGTGATTGAAAAAGCGATGGAAAAATAATCAACAAAGATTCTACTAAACCTATCTGATGCTATGGCTACAGTAATATGAACGAAATTGTCTGGTATGCCTGAGACAATAACACACAGCCTACAAAATTCGCCTGCCTTATTTACAATGTCACCTTAGTGTCAGACAGATCTTCCTTTTAACAGTGTGGATTTAGCAAGATCTTCGACTTCAAAACAGGCTCATCATGAATGTTATTTCGATTCAGACTCTCTAGGCAATTGAGATGTGGATATAGACACTCGAGTTCTTAAACGCACAACATCACCTAAAAACAAACTGCCTAATTCTCCTAATCCTAAAACAAAAAAAAGTGTGTGAAATAAACGCCAACCAGGCCATGGCGGCCGCATTTCGATGGGGGCGAAATGCGAAAACACCCGTGTACTCAGATTTAGGTGCACGTTAAAGAACCCCAGGTGGTTAAAATTTCCGGAGTCCTCCACTACGGTGTGCCTCATATTCAGAAAGTGGTTTTGGCACGTAAAACCCCATAATTTTTTTAATAGCTTACCAGGACTCTGAAAGACAGCATTCTAAACCAAGCAGCTGCAGCTGCTTGTTTGCCATAGGGTGCCTACCAATACTCCAGTGGAACTGCCGATCATCTGCAACTCCAGATTAATAATACTTAATCCCCCAAGAGTTTCCAGACGTTATACAATTACAAGCAACTCGTTTGTCTGCTGGCCAAGACTTTCATCTAAAGGGCTACAAGTGTTTTCGATTGGATAGACTTTCCGGAGGTGGTGGTGAATCAGCATTTTTTATTTCGACTAAATTCTGTCCTAAAACGAAAATTTACATCATACTCTATCATCCTCATGTGAAATCTTAATATTAGAAATAACTATTCCGGATTGCGCCTCGCTCCCTATAATTAACTTCTACTTTCCCGCTGGGGTGCATGACGTATGATCACTTGATTTCGCAGTGGCTTATTGCAAAAAAAAAAAAAACATTGTGGGAGACTTCAACTCACATCATGTGTCATTGGGATTCCACGCTGACTCATCTGGAAAACACTTATGGTACTGGACTAATGTTAACAATTTCGCATGTTTAAATGCTAAAGTTGCTACTTTCGTGCGTTCACAGTCGCGATCAGGTTTAGATTGGACATTTGCTACCTCACGCTTTTCCATCTCTTGTTGGGCTGTGGTCGATGCCACCACTTGTAGTGACCACCACCCGATTTTCGTTGATATTAACCTCCTGATATCATTAAATAAACATGTGCAGACTTTTTAGGGCTATTCAAAATTTAAAAATAAATTACAGTCGACTTTGTCTTCAATGACTGGTATGGAAAGAGATATTAAATCGGTCAGCCTTTGTGCAATATAAGAAGGTATCATTAAAAATCTGAATTTGTAGTCTCATCAACAAAATGTAGTACTGATCGTCCGTGATGGAATGGTGATTGCGCATGAGATTACAGACGCCAAAAGGGTGCATGGAAGAAATATTTTCAGTAAGTGCCCTACTGAATGGAGTAATTATAAGTGTGCTGCTGTTATGTTTAAAAGAACAATTTCACTAGCAAAAGATAACTATGATGAAAAACGACATGATTTTTTATCGAAAAGTAGAAATGAAAACGCACTATTTAGGTTTGTCCACTCTCGCAAGGCCGTTCCAGTGCTTATAAATATTGACTCAGTTGTTATGTCACCAAAATAATTGTTAGACTCATTAGACAAAACTCGTAAAGGTATAGAACAGCACTTTACAACTCAGCTGCACGTGAATTTCTTTGGGGCTCTGGCAGGGAATGATTTCTTATAGGTAACAATGGAAGAGCTCCAGCACGTTGTTCAACTGCTCCTTGGCACAGCTTCAGCCCCAAGTGGCATCACATCACGCACATAGAAAATATTGTTTTACCTCTCCCCGCAAAACCACTCAAATATTGTTACTCTCTCATGAAAGCATGGATCACTCCCGTCTGGAAACTCGCCAAAATAATACCTCTGCTTAAGATGCAGAGAGCGGGAATGAATAAAGATAATGTAATATCAATCGTACAACCTTCGACTGTTATAAAATTAATAGAATGGGTCTTGCACAATCGTATCATAAAAATTTTAAAGGACAGTGCATAATTAAGCCCATGTCAGAATGGATTTAGACCTGGATGCACGATATGGTGCGCACATGTCGATGTAGAGGCACGCATTAAGCTTGTTCGACACAGGCGGCAGTATGCAGCTTCAGTGACCTTTGATTTAGCTAAATCATACGACATTGTAGAGCATGTCATACTTCTTAACACTTTGAGGAGCATGAGTTTTCCTCAGTATAATATAAATTAGATATATGAATTTTTAAAGGATAGGAAATATTATTGTTCCCAACGTGGCTTGTTGACGCTAAAATACATTCAATCAAAAGGAGTTCCCCAGGGATCTGTCCTTTCCAGCTATTTTGTTCAGCATTTTATTGGGCTCAATTCCATTGCGCGATACCGTACAAGTATATGTCTATGCAGACGATATAGCATTCGTTGCATCTGCGAGCGATATTCCCTCATTACAAAGTACTTTGCCGTCATACTTAGGAACGCTTGAAGTTTGGTTAGCAGATATTCGAATGTCGCTTAATGTCAACGAAAGTTCCTTGATTCTGTTTCCATTGAATGTTCCAGTTAATATCTCTC
This sequence comes from Dermacentor albipictus, assembly GCF_038994185.2. Lineage (NCBI taxonomy): Eukaryota > Metazoa > Arthropoda > Arachnida > Ixodida > Ixodidae > Dermacentor > Dermacentor albipictus. The sequence goes on along the minus strand of NC_091824.1, from coordinate 126,997,837 downwards.
TCCGATAGCGTCAGGAAATAATTCCGCAAGTTGACTTTATCAAATAACTAGATGTAATATACAACGCAAAACTGTGCTGGCGAAATAACATTGATGAAGTTAAATCTAGGGCAGCAAGCACTGGCGCCATGATAAGTAGACTTGGTCTACATGGCGCTGGGCTACGCAGGGATATTCTAATAATGACTTATCGCCTGTACGTTCGACCGATACTGGAATGTGGGCACTTGCTGTTCTCTGATGGGCCAGCATACAAAATTAACCCCCTTGTTCTAGAGCGAGAGGCTCTCCGGAACTGTCTTGGTTTACCAAAATTTGTAGCTAACCATGTTTTATATCAAGAAGTATGACTGCTTAGCCTTCCCTGCCGATTCCGCATTCTAACAGTAAAGACGCCCTTAAATATTTATGAATCTTCTTTAAGATGATGACAGTTTGTATTTATTAGTGAAATGAGAGCATTTTTCATTACCATTGGCTCCGCCTGTATAGACCTGGTGTTTTGTTCGTACAAGCTCAGCTAGATCTACTAAACCTTGATGTACGCAAAATAATTTGCCCAGACAAGCCCTTTCATAATATGAATATTGAATTTCATGATATATTTCCATCAAATGCCAAATTCTTGCCTACAATATATTTAAATAGCATTCTACAAGATCATTTAACGTAACTGGGAATAGAGTATGTGATCGGAACTGATGCAGCGAAAGCGGGTGCGAGTATTTTCTCCGACTCACTATCCTGGTCATATGCCTCGGGCCTTCAGTATTTCAGAGCCATATTTCTGGCTGAACTATCAGCCATTGTCCTAGCTCTTCGAAAACCCACTTCAAATTATTCAACAGTTGTCACAGTGACTAATTTATTGTTAGTGGGCACAACACACACTTCTTCTTCAGACACTATTGTAGCCAATACATCTAAATTATTAATCCCCTCAAAATTAAGCCTGGTGCGGTTGGCATGGGTTCCAGGCCATCATGGTACATTTTTAAATGAAATGGCCGACAAACCTGCGCGGATGTCTCCTGATTGGACCCCCCAGTTACGTCTATTATACCTACTTCGGCTTTGTGGCAAGGTTAAGAAACTTTTTCCTTTTCCAATACTTTACAAAACTGAAAATCCAGAAGTCGGAATTTACTTATTTGTCTTTGTCATGTGATAATAAATTATGTCCCACATTTGAATTAGAAATCTTCGTAATAAAATTAGGATAATGCATCCCTCTGTTAAATCTTTACCTATACAGCGCTGGTCTGGCACCATCCCCTGTGTGTCCTGCTTGCCAGGAACCCGAAAACATTGATCAATACCTAATAGCTCGACGTCGATCTAGAAATCAGAGGATGAAATTAGGATTTTCATTCTGAAGATTGGGTACTTCTTTAACTATTCAAAATATACAGTCTTTCGGGACTTCTTCCTTGGGATTTAACCACAGAAACATCTATGCGGCCATTTGCGACTATCTCTGTGACATGAGAAGGCCACCATGTTAATTCTTGTTTTAATAATGGGATAGATCATTAAATTGCTGATTGTGTTTTCTAAGTGATTCTAATACCACCGAATAAAGAACACAAAATTTGCTGCTTATATATAATTACAAATATATTTTATTTTTATATCTGCCACGTCAATCTATTTCTTAATTACCGTGAACGTTATGCTTCACCCTGATTAAATTTTCTATTTAGGCTTTTCTCCCTCCCCTTCCCTTTGACCTTTAACCGACCACTTCTTGCTTGGACAATCCCCCATATTGGTAAAGCGCGAGAGAAGTGGCAAAACTGTTATGGCCTTATGGGTAGAGCATCGGGCTGCTGCGCTGGGGTCTCGAGGTTCGAATGCCGCCAATGGGCGCGTTTAATTTCTTGAGGCGGATGTGAATTTACTCGGCAAGCACAAGACCAATAACCGACCCACGACAGGCCAACTGACCAAGTCGAAACCACTATGGAAAGGTGGGCAAAGAAAGCTTCGCTTTAAAATGGTGGAAAGTCAACTATTACAAGGCAATAATTATCTCAATGTCCTGAACGTAATGAAATAACGACGACGGAATGAAATGAGAACATCATAACGTCAGCTTGTTGGTGTTGCTGTTCATGTCATTGCTTTCCTGCATCAATGCCGCCGCGGGCCACGTTAACGTGCACTATATGTACGGTGTTTGTTTGCACTATATCCGATACTGACCAATCGGACCATTTAAAGTCGCATTATATCCGATGCTTGCTTTTAATATGTCCGGTGGCTCTCGCAGCTGCGCTATCTCTCAGATCTGCCAGTATTCTTCGGTAACAAAATTGGTGCGTCCATGCGCACGAACTTTCTCTGACCTTGGCTCCGACTAAGCAAAGAAATACTTCGCGCCTAAAGAACAGGAAAATGGCCATCACCAGATTGGACTAAAGTTCACCGGCCCTCGCGTGCTGGCCGAGCAATAGCACTTCTTGCCCTACATTTTGTCGTTTCTGGTGTTGTTATAAGTTGGCACAACGATAGTCGTGCTTGCCTGTACCCCATAGTGCCGGATGAGCAAGCGAACAGTAAGAATGTTTTTATCATGTTTTCTACCGTCTAACACTTACTGTTATGGTCACCAGCGGCTGTATATGTTGTATTGTAAATCGACCTAGACAGACCAAGATAATAGATCATATTGGTGCAAAAAGAATAACAGCTTTCCTCATAAAACTGCGACATATAGGACCTGCTATAGCCAGCCGAACTTTCCCTTCAACCCACTGCCAGTTTACAATGGAAGTTGAAGGTGTACGTCGAGAAAACTGAGCTAGCAAAGCGCAAATACTGCACGCGTTAATTAAACGGTTATGTTAGCTCCATTACTCTACTCAGAAGCCATCTGGCACCCACTCACCAGATGACGTTGATTGCAGCCTAGATTTCGGTGAACAACTTTCTATTTTGCTTATTTCTTTATTACTTGACGTATGAGGCACAAACAGGTGCAGTGGAGATGAAGTTACCCTGTGAAAACACTTTCGATCAGTTATCGAAAGTAAAAGAGGCAGCAGACTTCTTCGGTTCCTTCAGTTTTGAATTTATTCACCAATGGAGGAGTTTCGTATGACGACGCTGGAGCAGTTAACAATTCGTGTGTTAGTCTTGTTGGACCACGAATTATCAAGCCGAGCCTTGTGGCGATATCTCGCATATTGAATTCTAGAATGTTAACTCTACAAGTTACTGCGTTAAAGTCTGGCTATATCGAAACTGCGATGGTGCTACTGTCTCCGAAGTCACACGGCATGACGGTAATTTCGATTGAACATTGTCGCATGGCGTCGATAATCACTTTGTCTGGCGAAGTAGTGAGTGGAGTGGAAGTTAATTTATTTTCCGAAGCTTCAATACAAACTGCTGCCTCAGAGTATGAACTTTGGAGTACAAAACGAGCTCTTCATAGTTTTGAGGAACTCTGCCTCCATGTACTCCTACATAGATTCAGTGTTTCTGTTTCAATTACTTCTCAGCCAAGTTTTCTGCAGAGGTTTGTCGTGATGAAGTTATCGCCAAATTCTTCAGTCCAGAAAAACTTTACACTCGCAAAGCTGCTCTAGCCGGATACTTTTATCGTGAGAGCTTGAAGTATAACATATCTAAGTTTTCTCGAGAGAAGTTCCACTGGTGCAGCAGAGAAGTGTTTTTTCGGGCATTGTAGTGTTAGTCACGCACATTGAAGACATTTGACGACGCGTGCTATGCCTACAAACCACACAAATCTCACCAATATTTTACTTTCCGAACGTATTAAAAAAATCTGGATGCATAATATTTATGTTCGTTTCTTTTGTGCGCAATCATGGTGAGTTTACCTTGTGGTCAGCGGAAAAAGTTTCGAGAAATGGTGTAAAACACTCTTATTTATTATCTCACAAGTCAGTGGGGCATCCAAGCACCTGTCTGAAGCATCGCCAGCGTGGCATTTGAGATCATCCTTAAATATGAAGTTTGAGTACATCATTGTTGGGATTCAGTGTTTGTGTATATTATTGTTTGAGCCACGGCTGATGACACAGTTACTGAGTTGCAGGCTTCTCAGTTTACAGGCTGACGTTAAATGCGTTGGTTGGCAACTACTCAACTCTGAGGCTTGAGATCCTTTCATAACTAATGTCGTTAGCAAAATGACGCAGTGTCACCTATTATATTTCAGCGAAAGTATTTTTTCAGTAAATTTGCAATGTCGCTACACCGTTCATTTGGCGTTTTTGAATTCTGTGAGCTACTATGTATCAAACTAGACAGCTAAAATGTTGCTGCAGTATTGATGGATAGTGATGCCATTAACACCTTGAGTTACAGTGCACCACATTTGAGGCCGATGTCCACTATTTTCACTTGCGCGTTCTCTTTCTTTTTTGCCCCCGACATTTTTTTCATGAGCATGAAACCGAATAATTGCACACCAGCATACCGCCCTCTCGCCAAGAAGACTTTCTATGCAAAATTAGTGTTGTCATTCTCTTACAGTATTTCTTGTATCGACAAAGTATTGTTTATTCTGGCCTTGTTAGGAATGGCCGTACGGGGGTGGCAACGTGCCAGCTTTCAGCCCGCTGCGCGTGTTCCAACCCTCCCAGACGAGGCGCCTTCTGAGAACTACGGATGACAGGCGGCCACGTGGCGCGCGGGCAGCTCTGGAATGTGGTGCGCCGCCGCGCCACCCGGGACGGCGCAAAGTTCTACGAGGCCCTCGGTCGACGACACCGCGGGCTATGCTGTAACGAGAGTTCTACAAAGCCCTCGAACGCGTTAGCCTTTGTGTGTGTAGGCTCGAACGCGTTAGCCTTTGTGTGTGTAGGCTCGAACGTGTTAGCCTTTGTGTGTGTGGGCTGTACTGCGGGGCGGCGGCAAGTTTACCATGATTGGACGCACATTCCCGACCATTCGTGCTCCGTCCACGCCGAAAGATGACGTCGAACTATGACGTCAAGCGGAGGCTTATAAGCAGCGTTTGCAGACTGCTAGAGTGTGCTCGTGCTCGTGCTCGTGTCGTGCTCGTCGTAAGGAGCTGAGTGCTCGATGTTATGCCAAAATGTAGTAGTGAGCTGTGTGCTCGAATGCTGTTTTGCTGAATGTTAATCTTGCGGGCTCCATATGGGAGTCGCGCTAGACTGCCAATGTATCTTGTCTTAAAATATGTTAATCCTGTAAATAAATCCTGTTAACCGAGTTCCTCATCTACGACCTCCGACTCCTTCAAATGGTGGCAGCGGCGAGGTAGTCCGACGAGTCCTACATCTGCTTGACAGCGGTAGGATCGTCCGACAACCCCGACAGCCTCCAAAATGCGTGCACAGACACTGCCGCTTTCAGAGTTGTGGGGACCTCAGACTTTGCAGTGATTGCCCAGCGTCCTTGCTTCACTATAACTCGGTGGTTATCGCACCATACTACCAAATGGATATTGATGAAGTGACATTCATTCGAACCCCAATATGACGGTTGGGGCAAAGTTTTGTTTTTTTCACACTATAGCAATTGCGAATGACAAGACAGCCTAACGAGGAGAAAAACACACCCATGACGACAACGGTTGTCGGTGGCGTAATGCAATGAATGGAGAGATGGTACAAGTAAACCTAGTGTTAAGAAGTTAAGTATATTCGCAGCTATTTGCGCTAATAAATATCTCGGAAACAAGTATGACACACAAGTGGCTTTATATAATAGGCTTCACAAACAAATGTAAACATTAAGTATACCTTGCCAGCGCAGGTAAAACCAACTTAGTAGGTATCCTAAATGTAGACGATCTATTTTCTGAAAAGCTGATATATCCGTGTTTCCGAAGACAGACTACTGGTCTTCCGATTTAGAGGCAACATTTCGGCTAGTTGGTGCGTACGCCGGACTTGAGGAAGTATAATTAAGTACTTAATTAGTATAATTAAGTATAATTAATTAATTAATTAAGTATAATTAATTAATTAATTAATTAATTAAGCGCAGAAAATACGCAGGACAAGATCGCGAAGCACACAGGACAGTAGCGTCGTATCTTGTGTGATTCTAGTATGTCATTTCTCCAACTTACAGATTAATAGGTTTGAGAAATGCAGTTTCTTTTTCTTAGTTTAGAAGTAATGGCTTGAAAGAGTTGTGTTCTTGCTTTCACCTGCTGGCACAGAATGTGCGCGATGGCGGCTGTATTGAAATCAGCTAGAATTCATTCTACAGCTGTTTTGATACTGCCCGTTATTTTGTGCCAAAACAAATGGTTTCCCCCCTTAATGGTGTAGTCCAATCCCACGCCATCAAATGTGCAGCCACGCACGAAAGCCCAGTTCATTACAACCTTTTCACCAACATAGATAAGGTTGTGAACCAATGACTAAGTAAGTAATACAGAATCAGTTCCTCGATCTCGCAAAAAAAAAAATGCAGCTTGCGCAAACCCTCTTTGAAGGTAATTGCTCCTTCGTTGATGCGGGGGTTTTGTGTAAGGTTTCATGCCGGCAAAGTCTTTCAAAGAAAAGGCTTCCCTCCAATGATATCTCCCTGCACGCCTAACTCTAGGGCTGCTTTACATGGTGCGTCCATCATCGTTGAGTACAGAGCTTGGCGGGTCCTTGTTTGAAATTAGAGCTTCCCTAACGAAGCGGTATACACGAGCATGTATATAGATGCTCACTTACATGCGTATATTTTCATATGGCACGTGGGCGGCTTCACATTACCTTTCGAGCCTTTTCATAGTGGTTTTCTCTACTTTATGCGGTGTCTCATATTTTTCAATTAAAAAGAAGAACTCTGACGCGCATTAAGCATGCTGTTGATGAAAGCTTCTGGAGGATATAAGACGCTGATGATCATGCCATCATCGTTTAGCCCGAACAAAACGAAAAAATAGAATCTTGTGATAACCCTAAAAATGCGGCACGAGAGTTCGCATGAAATTTGAGGAGGCGTGCTCTTGTTTCCAACAAATTTGCATTGAAACCCTCGCTAAACTTAACCATTATGCACTTTGACTAACGTCGTATTAAGTTCTCAACTCTTCTTTCTGCTTAAACTATTTCTATGTAAAAACTGCTTCGCTCAAGTCACTTTCCATCAACAGCGCGGTCAATTTACCCAGCGAGAGGGAAGTATTTACAGGAGTTAAAAGAATGCAGGATTCGGTGTTGGTTAAATTCGACTAAAGTAATACCTCCACAATAAAAAAAAATTACGGATGTTCCATTGAGTCAATGAATCTTCTCCCGGAGTTCTTGTTTTTTTAAGGCACAAGTTCAAATGGCAAAAGACTACTGTTTGCTGCGTAGCGTATGTTTGACGCTCGCATACAGCAATTTTTACTTACCAGAATAGTAAGCTGTTGGGCTAGTTGGTTTGACATTTATCACTTTTTTGAGGAGAGATGGTCGGCAAAGGGCGTCTGTAACACGTGCCGTCTACTCGTCTGGTTTTTCTTTGAAATCTCGCTCATCAATTCCGTAGCTGTTTGGCTGATTATTAGGTCTATTTTACTAGCGCTTCTTTTATTTCTTTATTACTGCATACGACCTCAGAAAAATGGAGAATTCGAGTGGAGAAATTCTCACTGCAATCTTTGAGCGCTCTTGGTAGGTGCGTGCCTTATTTTCATTCCTGCTAATATTATTAGTCATCGCAGTAACATTTCCTGCCATTAGTTCGCGTCCGCCTTTGAAAGGAAAATTGCCAATACGCTTTATTGTTTTGCGTCTATTTATAGAAAAACATGTCGCAAATAACATGCGATGAGAAACTTTTCGGGTGCTTTTTGCTGCAGGTTACCCAAGAAGTACGCCCCATTCATGATTAATGGCTAAAAATTTATTTACGGATTGGCAGTCACTTTATACGAAACGTTTATCCTTTAGCTCAATTCACATCTGTTGGTATCTGGACAGTGTGGTTATGCTTGTTTAGATAATCGTACTGCAGGAACGACGACACAGATGCTCATTCGTAACAGTTATTCAACGCCTAAACATGTTTCCTGCACGCGTAGGTAACATCAGTGTAAACATGCTCGTTCACGATGTTGCGACACCAACAGCGGTAGCTTAGTGACTATGACATTGCACTGTTGAGCTCGATATCGTAAGTGCGATCCCGACAACAGCGGGCACATTTCGACGGGGGAGAACCGAAATAATATCCTTGCACTAAGATCTGACTTCACGTTGAAGAACACTCGGCGGTCAAAATTAAATTCTAGTCCGCGACTACTCCGTGCCACATCGTGGGTCCGGCCCATAAAACAAGTTTTTTTTTTCTTTTTTTTACACAGTTGTTAAAGAAGATGTATCTGTTTTATCAACAAATATATATTAGAGAATTCTGAGTTTGTTCAAGAAAAGAAAATGCTGGGAGGTGTATGTTCACAAATAAAAGGAGAGAAACACAGTTCGCAGCACCCAGCAGAGAATGCAGACTGCACTCAGGACTTATAAAATTTGAACGTTAGTAGCAACAACTTGATTTGGGCTAGTTGATTCTTCTTGAGTAAAACCTGAAGCAGTGCACAGAGGGCAAGCACACTAATCGAAAATCGAGAAGGTGTGCTCTTCTTGTCAACAAAGTTGCTTTGAAATTGACACTAAACTTCACTCTTATGCAGTTTGAACAGCGTCGTATGAAGTTCTCAACTCTTCTTCCTGCTTAAACATTTTTCTAGGGTAAAATCCCATCGCTCCAGTCAGTTTGCATCATCCGCGTTTCGGCGAAGCTTTATTGAAACGTTAGGAGTCAACAAGGTGTCAAGAATGATGCCTAGCTTCTTATTGCTCATTTTCAGAACAAGAAGACCGAATGTTTCAAGCACAGCGTCGGTGTTTATGTTTCACGTCGGGCTTTTCCGGACATTAACTTCAAGCGTTAATTTGTTTTTGCACGTTCTTCTCTGAAACACCAAGCGCATTCTGATGCAGCTGCAAACTAAGATTTCGAAATCGATACCAGACTTACCTTAATAACAGGGTTTGTTAGACAGGAAACAAGTTGTTTTCTACCGAATAAAGAGAGCCGAAATGTTTCGTACTAGCTTTTGTGGTGAACATGAGTTTTTCTGATAAACACTCTTAGCCTTAGCAATGTCCCTTCAAGAACGTTCAAATACCGACGCAAGTTTAAACTGTTGTGAGATGTGTAATGGAAACACCGTTTTCTTTCTAACCAATGTAATAGAATAATATTACTTCGCCCTGCCTTCTTGTTTGCAAGAAAATAATATGGGGAGTTTTGCAGCTTGTTGAATCTTTAAAATAACAGAAGCCAAAACAATTATAATATTCTTGAACGACTACAGCAGCGATATCTCATGTCTCGGTGGTATTTTAAGGAGGCCCTCAACCACCCCTCGGCCTCGGTGAAAAAAGACGCAGTTTCTCCCAAAAGACGGAGCATCGATTGCGACAGCTATATAAAGTATGGACAGTAGATTTATCGGCCGTATAAAATTGGAAACATTCGCTTACGAACTGAATAAATAAGTATGGTGTCAGCGCGCACAGGCAAACATGAGCACATCACAATCGATGACCACGGACACTCGCTGTCAGAACGCTGGCGTCAGCAAACTCGGCAGCAGCAGCGAGCGAAGTGACCATCTTGCTGTCTGTTACTGCACCGCAAAAAGCAGGGGGAACACAGCAGGCACAAAGGTACGAGCCATCTGCCGATCGCTTTCAAGACACGGCGGGCAAAGTACGCTGCTGCTGGCGAAGTAGAAGCAATAGAAGCCACCCCCTCCGTCACCCTCCCTCCCGCTTTCCGCTCTCTCGCGCAAGACTGCAGCGCTACCAGGTGGCGCTCGCTCCGTGCATCCGCTCGAATCACTGGAAAACATTTCAGAGTACCGCAAAGGTGCGCGCCATGCCGGCAACAGTGGGTGGCGGCGGCCATATCCTTTCCAGAGTGCCGACGCACTGCGAACGTACACTGAGTGAGACACGGATTTCTCCCCTGAGTTTTGCGTTCCCATCAGCGAAACTAAATTATTTTTGTGTCTTGCTGCAAGTGGATATCACAAGTAACACCGGAATATTAACGATAATAGATGTACTGCGCAGTAAGCGACGGAACTGCAGAAAATTGCCGCGATGGTTTCGACGCTCGCGAACTCTCCGCGTCGCTTCATGGACCGCAACAGTGGGTGGTCTTGCGTCAAGTTTTATTTGCGGAACTGCAAACATACTTGCATGCGCTCGATGAATTGGCTTACAACGCCGTTTACTTGTCAACTGCGCCTTGACGTTGTGCTTGTGCTAAAAAATGCAGCTCGACAGCCGATGAAATGTGTAGTTGGCGTTAAGGTTGCCTCCATAGTGGTCTTTTGCGTCCTTTCAAAATACCCAAGCAAGCAAATGTAAACACTGCTTACTGCTTGCTGGTTGATCTGTATAGTTGTGAGCGAAGTGTATGCGTTATTTTTTATGCAGATTTCTAACGTTGCACGTATCGGGGATGAAACACCAGTAGCCGCAGCATGCCGACAAGATCGCGTGCTGCGGCTAGTGACGTATATGCGAATGTGTGCTTGCAATGTCATTGATTTGTGAAATAAGATCTCTGAACACAATGCTCCCCGTTGCTCCATATTAACGGATCTTCATTCACGCGAGATGCACGCTTGTTTTCGTATACGGGTATAAAAACTCTGCGCTTTTTATAAAGTATTTTTGTACCTTTGACAACGTCAAACTTGTAGTGCACTTACTTCCAGAACATTTACTGTGTTCTGGAATGCTGTCTTGTTCTTCACGTTGCCAGTACTTGACAATGGTGCGGCTTTTATCAAAGCCCGCCTATCTTTTTCGATCATATACATTTTTTGCAGACCCTTTAATCAAATCATATCATTAAACCGAAAAATAATATTTTAGAAAGAAATCTTTGACTTGCTTTGTGTTGTGAGCGAAATTGACATCTTAAGAAAAGCATGCAATCAGAAAGCAAGATGTAGAGGCAAACAACAGATATTTCACAACCGTAGCATACAGCTCTAAAGAAAGTATTTATTGCAACACCAAGTTTTCACACAATAGCAGGCATTCGACTGTAAAAACAACAATATAGCCCGATGGCTGTGTTTATTTTAACATTACAACTGCGGAATTAGTTGTGGGAAAACACGGGAAGCCTCAGCCTGGAGTCAATGTTTCGACAAGTGTACATGGGGGTCTTCGTCAGGTGCTCCTTGGCTTCTTGTTCCTTGGGGTGCGTCACCTGAACCTTCTGGGTTATCAGCTGTCGGCAACTTGGTCGGTTGGCGTTTGCTTGCAATGAGTATCACAGTCAATGTTTACGCACAACGCATTTTTACTTACACTGAAAGTTTGTTACAAGTGAACCAGATGTAAATAGAAAAGCTCACGCATGCGCAGCCTAACAAAATTGAGTGGCCTCCCAAAAACGGGAAGACATAATAACGTCCCACGATAAACAAGATAACAAGTTCCATCTAAGTATGGATCCCGGAAGCGTATTTCTTCGGTGGTTATCGCTATGATGTCTCGGTTAAGCATTTGCCGTGCCTTTCCCAAATCTAGCATGTCTTCGCTGCCAAGCAGTGTTTCCCGTCTTTGTTCCTCCAAAGAACACACGTAGAATAAAAAATAACGTACCGAATAGCCAGCCACACGAACCGAAGGGATTACTTGAAAGTAGGCACTACGTGATTTACAATAGCGCGAGGCAAAGAAAGCCGCGAACCGAACACTTTACTGTAAACGGTATCACAAAGTTGGCTGCGTGAACCTAACAGTTTACTGGAAACAGCACCGCAAAGCAGAGCTGGCCGTGCGAACCTAACAGTTTAGTGGAAACAGTAGCGCAAAGCAGAGCTAGCCGCGTGAACCGAAGAGCTTACTTGAAAGGTACGTACTACGTGATTTTCAGTAGCGCGAAACAAAGCGTGCCGCGCGAACGGAACATCAAACAACAGCGCAAAGCAGAACAGGCAGCGCGAACCAAATAGCTCTCTAGAAGCCACTTGTACTAACTCCATCGTTTTCAAAAGCTCCAAGCAGAGCATAATGCACCAACCAGACACGTAAAGTTTAGCGGTCACACGCAAGTATACAGTCGCTTGAAAGCAATAACTGTCCAGTCAACTGTGCGTAAGTTGTTGAAGAAGCTTACTTCGCACAAGCGGGTGTTCGAGTGCCCGAAGCTTCTGCGGCCAATTCTGTGCAGCCACGCAGAACGTCGATCCCGGTCGTCCTTCCCGCACGGAATGCAGAAAAATGTCATTCCCGACTCCGTTTGGTTGCTACACGTGAAGGCGTAGCAACCAGATATAATGCTACGATAACTTCTGTCGCCTGTGTTCGCCAGAAACGAAGTGTTGTCGCCGGAAGCAAAGCGCTGTCGCCAGCCACAAAGGGCACGCTCTCCACCTGCGTTCCGTCCGCTGCGTGTTCGACGGGCCCACTGAAAGGACTTGGAAAGGCTATGGCGGCAAAAGGTCACGTGACACGAGTGATCCAATCACTGTCGGCTGCGGCAGGCGGCGGCGCGCGGAAACAAATGCGGTACTCAGAAATTTTTTCCAGTGACTCTAGCATCCGCGGCAGCGGCGGTCGCGGCTGTGCCAGAGGTAAAAAAACGAAAAAACAAAAAAAAGAAAGCTCGCCTTCACGCATACTGTTCACCGCGAGCGTTTCGTGGGTAACGAAACGGATATAAGATAACGGTTGCATAAGCTGCAGTTGCCGGAAAGCGGCAACTGCAACTTACGTTGGAGAGTGACGTAACTGCACTTTCACATGCGGAACAGAATAATCAGCCTAGCAACTGGTATCACATGTTTTCTGATAGCACTATGGAGAGGCCGCGCATAATTAGGACTCCCGAAGAGCAACGTGAAGACGATGAGCGGCGACGGGAACAGCAACGTCATTATGCCAACGGCGTCATTGTCAGGTTGGGCAGGACAAGGTTACGTCACATTGGTCTATCGGATTCGGTGAGACCACAGCTTCGCTGGCCAACCACCTTCACTGGAACGCCCCGAGAGCCGCCGGCCACGTTGACTGCGCCATACGCTAGACATCCAATTTTCGCCGGCGTAGCGTAAGTCCGGATCTTACGCTGGATCATGGCCTAAACACGAGACATGCGCTTCAGGCTGATCGTGGTCGGACTGTATCCCCGACTTTAAGTCCATGTGCGCGTTGCCGGCGTACTCGGACGCGTGAACACAAAGGTGACGTTTTGTTCGATCTTCAGAAGTAGTGTGATAGCCCTAGAGATAGGCTCGAAAAGAAATGTGGTACTAATGCCATTCACTGCGGGGAAACGCTGCCGCATGTAGTTATCTCTAATTATGGGGTTTTACGTGCGAAAACCGCTTTCTGATTATGAGGCACGCCGTAGTGGAGGTCTCCGAAAATTTTGACAACCTGGGGTTCTTTAACGTGCACCTAAATCTAAGTACACGGGTGTTTTCGCATTTCGCCCCCATCGAAATGCGGCCGCCGTGGCTGGGATTCGATCCCGTGACCTCCTGCTCAGCAGCCCAACACCATAGCCACTGAGCAACCACGGCGGGTGCGTGTAGTTATCTCGTATGCCACAGCACAGAAAGCCGATGAGGCATCTGCAGAGGAATTCGGCGCCTTGAAAACAGCCCAGACCATCGTAAATACGGGGAAGAGGGTAAACATTCCTTGAAAATAACATTTGTTTAGGTGTCTTTAATCAACACAGAATCGAAATGATCCGTCTTTTTTTCTGACAAGGACTATAGGTCATCACCAAGGACTGCAGAATAACTGAATGACGGCTCGCTGCAGCAACTCCTCCATTTGGCCCGTGTTTGGATGGCGTTCTGTAGGGGTGCCGGGATATGGTGCTCTAGAAGTGCAAAACCCACTGTAGATATGACGTGCAACTGTGGCTGCTCGACCTAATGAGGTTTTCTGGCGGTTAAATGAGCTACGGAAATCCTGTGGCTAATAGTGATATCGCAGCACCGCTGACTTCGACTTCTTCCCTAAAGCATATTTACGCGTGACAGTGCGGTTTATAGTGTTCCGTAGGTTCTGCTCCAGTAAAGGGACTTGAGAGTTGGCTGTCAGAGATACGTGGGAGAATAAGAAACAAGAGAAAATATCTCCTCCCCCCCCTTTTTTTTTTGTCGCTCGTATAGGCTACAACGATGCTAGCCGCAGAACATATCCAAACATTCCCTTCCTTTTCCGCGATATTGAATCCTTCTCCTTAGCTATTTAGACAAATACATTTGACGTTGTGACCATTAGGAGAATTTCCATCACTTACAAAGCGGAAACATGCTTGAGCGCGAAGTGTTTAGTAAGACGCCTTGCTATTATGCCATGCTAAGAATTGCGCCGAGATGTACTTAACAAGTTTTCGTCAATTGGCTGCTGCTTCTGACTGTTGTGCGCGTCTGCGTCGGCTAGGAAATATATATATATATATATATATATATATATATATATATATATATATATATATATACAGCGCGAGCCCAGTTCGTTCTTCCTTGTCTTTTCTCGAGTGGTGGCGCCCACGTGCCTCGTTCAAACAATCAAATACCACACGCGTCTATATATATATATATATATATATATATATATATATATATATATATATATATATATATATATATACACGCACGTTATCTGTAATACGAATGATAGAATCACCTAAGGGGCCTGCATTAAACTCGTACGCTGCTGACCACCAAAGTAGACCCAGAGAGCGCACACCTGCTCTTCGTAACAAAGCAACCGATTTCCTAAAAAAAAGCCGCTTAACTATAATATTCGCTTACATGTGTCCTTCAAGGACACTGACCTCCTAATGGAAGCGCGCAACGTATTCAACAGATTCTTTTCCATTCGTGGGTGTGTAGCCCCTCTTGGCGAGTCATCCAAAACGGGTTGTAATCCATTCTGATTCAAGATGTACAAAATTACTAAATGCAGCAATATATGTGCTGTACTTTTCTGTGCATACACCTGTCGTCACCACACTTCCCTCGTAAATCATCATACACTCTCTTTTCTCGTAACATCGCTACGCAGACGTCTGACCGACAGTGCATTCGCCTGATTTGTGCTTGCATTTCAGCATAGCATGCTAGCGGTGTAGTACATGAACATAAAAATATGAGTGAGAATAAATTTCGATGCGTGGTACATAAACAAATATTTCATTATGTTACACGCTCTATGGGAAGAAAATAAATATAATCGTATATGCTTCACCGTTAGTTCGACAGGGCTTAATACACGCCGCATGACTGAAGCTTCCCTTCAAATTATGAACATACAAAAAATTAGTGAGAATAAATTTCGATACGTTGTAGATAAACAAATATTTTATTAGGTTACACCCTCTATGGGAAGAAAATAAATATATTCATCTATGCTTCACCGTTAGTTCCACAGGACTTAATACACGCCGCATGACTGAAGCTTCCCTTCAAATTAACTCCAGCAAGTGCGTTGTATTAGCATATAGTGTATTTGCGGATATTTATTTTTAAACAAAGTGATAGGTTTCCAACTACTGCGCACTGAGCACGCTCAGCACCTCAATCATCTGCGCAAGAATAATACAGCAGGCCACGCGTAACGGAAAGTACTCGTCTAAGAAAGCGCTAGTTTTCACACGACCTTCGTACGCGGAAAGAGCGTATCAAAAACAGAGCAGGTGACTGCCAAGAGTACTGTCATTAATATGCAAGCGACGAGGCGCTTCATGTGTTGCGTCTATGGACGCATTACGCCCGCTTTCGCTTATAACGGTCACTATTGACAGGTCACCTTTGTAGCGGCATAATATTTGCACAGAAAACATGATCGTGCACCTCTACGCATATATTTCGAAATGGATCATTGTTTCCGCCTAGCTATCAAAGGCACGTCTCGCTCATCTACTCTGAGTACGCCGGCGCCTACTGCTAATACGCGGCCTTTCTGGGTGATGCAACAGTGACACAACGCAGGAATATCTATGCAAGGGCGACGTAACAACCTACTCCAGGGAAGTGCACGTTGAAGCGGAGAGCGAGTTTGCAGGCATTCAATGCACGTGAACTGTGGAACGAAACGTGAAAGTATGGCAGGTGGGAGCATAGTCTATACGTACAGTGGAAAAGAAGGCTTGAAAGCAGCGAGATTAGAATGTTTGACTACGTGAAACGAGCTGAGATGCGCAGCACTCCGGCAATCCCTCCGAGCTGAAGCTCGTACGGGCCATTACATTCAATGTTCTTGCGTAGCGTGTGGTACGGATTCAAAATTCTAGCGCCGTGTTGGTGGTACACCGCATCGCTTAAGCACTCACATTCAAGCGCGAAGCACGCAGAAGTGGTTAGTCCCAAACTTACTCTTTAGTTACTTTGCCTTATTGTACAGTGTCATAAATGTGCAGATATGATGAAAGATTCCTAAGTGCCGCACAACTTCTGTGAGCGGCAATTAGTGTAGCCCGCTAGACTACCGGACAGTCGTAATAAAAAAAACGTGAAATACGGACAAAGAGTTGAGGTGTCGCCTAATACTTGGTATTAGGAACAAGGCACTGTGCCCCCTGCATTGGAATAAATTTGACATGGCGTAAACAATTCGAAGCACTCATTGTTTTGAAAATAAGATAACATGCCAAAGCTGTTATTGTTGCTAGCTTTTACTGAAAAGAGTATAGAATCCTCTTTGGGGAACATATAGTACACCTGACTTCCTCCTTTGTACTTTGTAGGAGCTAAAATACTAAAAAAAGAATTGCGCACACAGATTTGCGCAATTCAGTTGACGGTTGCGTGACAGTTGCCTGATAACAAGTGTCAGGGGGCATTATACAAAAGAAACAGAGACATACCGAATGCAGCGCATATATATATATATATATATATATATATATATATATATATATATATATATATATATATATATATATATGTGTGTGTGTGTGTGTGTGTGTGTGTGTGTGTGTATGTGTAATGCAGTAGCGTTGGTGTCAAGTTTTGCCGCAAAAGTATGCGGCAGAGTCTTGGAAACGCAGGAACAATTTTTAGACTCAAATATGAATTGAAACCTAAATGTACAATAAAAAGTATCTGGTTTATATGTCACATACTTAATGTCATAAGGGAGCAGTTCAATTAGAGAATTGGGAAAAAGGACGGAAATTGTGCTCGATAAAGAACTCGCCCAGAGTTTACGAACATTTTCGTGGATGTGATGTCATTCTCGCCGGTCGGTTCCTTCGCACCTGACCCGCGCGCGGTGACGATTCACTGACGTATCATCCTACGCGAAGTGTTCCAGCCTGCAAACTGCTTAGTGAACAAGGGCTCCCAGTATGCGAAATGACCAAATCTGAGTGCAAGAAAAAGCAAAGTAATGAACAAAAACAGTGAAACAAAAACAACCTCTCCAAGAAGCTATCGCATATGTTAAAGGAGCATTCGCAGAGTATCTACAAGAATCAGCGTCACCGCTCGCCCGGTATGTTATCGCTGACTGGCTCTCCCGCCAAGTCCGACAACGTAGAGGAACGACATCTCTTCGCGTGCCTTCACGGCAGATACACGACAGGCTGGTTTTGCCCCGCTTGGTTTCACAATCGTTTATTTATGTCTCCTTTATTGATCTCCTTCCTTCAAGAGCGCCCACGTAGCCCGGGTATGAACAGGTGAATTTGTTGGGCTGATTCTTTATGCGGGCGCCTATGTTTACTCATATTTCCCTAAACCCTCGATGATCGCAAGTCAGTTTTTTTCATCACGTTCCTTTTACAGCACCATGTACAGTACCCGCTACCTCTGATAAAACTTGCGCTTTCCCTTATATCAAATTTCCTGCCGTCGACACGACCACTTAGTGTGTCATAGGCAAACACTGTTCCCGCAAAGCAACGGCCGAGTCCACCTTGCTTTTCGTTCGTAAATGTTCTTTGCCTTTGGTCGGCCTGCTTTGCTAATGGTATGCCCAGCATCACGATTGGCTGGGAGTTGCGCTTGCAATAAAAAACAGTCCAATAGTATTTTACGGTACGGGCCCAGCCACCATATTACGAAGCTTTTTGTTGATTAACGCTCTTCTCTATTGGCTGGCCGCCTTCCCTAACAAAAATTGCTGGCCATAGAATCGGCAGGATTTCGCCCTTACAAACATTCCTAATGGCAGGAGCTTTTCGCGAATACGGGCACAGATTCAGGGTTGACGTTGGGCATACTTCGTGTCCATTACTCGGTATATTTTAAGCAACGCCTGCTAAAAGCGCTTGGTTATGTGCAAAACTCTCACTGCTAGCTCCTCGCTTAGCGCAGCGCGCTTTGATGCATCCCACAGTGTTCGGGTGGATGGCGACATCCTGGACTCGGTGAAAAGCCCACATTGAGAACTTTGTTATTGTACGTATGACTTCTCTCTCTATATATATCGCCACGGTTATTGCTTTTCCAGCGACTGAACAACATAAAGCACTCACCACGCCATGCTGAACCGGATATCCGACATTATAAAAAGAAGTGACCTGGCGGCGAGAAGGCGCGATGAAAGACGAAATTTTTATGCTCGCTTCACCCTCTCACGCAACACAAAAAAAAGGCTATCTACGTGCATACGACAGAAGGCACACGCAGAATATTTAGCGGCGACTGCTATTCTGGGCGACAAAGGAGTTTATAAAAAAAATAGGGAAACATAGAAAAGGAAAGAAATCATTTTCAGAATTTGTTTTTATTGGGCTGCTCCTAATATCAAGAATAACAGAAACTTGTTTGGCTAATTGATTTTTATTAAAAACACACACCCTATTCTGAGGAATCGGGGATAAATCATGCGGTACGATGGTGCAAGAATATTAAGAAATGGGGAAAATCATTTCAAAGCAACGTATTAACTGAAAATTGTGAAATGCAAATCTTAAAATAATTATAGATAAGCAACAACAATGAGGACAAAAAAAGCATGTCATCATTCTTGTCTCGGACAGATAAAGGAACATGTGACTAAAAGAAGAACAAAATAGGCAGGTAAAAATATGGAGTTGATGTTCTTGTGAACATATTCAAAAGAGTCATCCGCGGTGGAAAGGCACAGTATGATTTATTTGCTGTATGAGAAATTTTTACCGGGTGCAGATGAGTCATTTCTCGTACGTGCAGAGGAAAAGATGATGATTCGCCTTTTGTTCTAGCAGAGGTAGATACAAAATGCCAACAGCACCAGAAATAATATTTAAACGCGTGTTTGAAGACTGCAGCAGGCCAGAACATAAATAGCATTTCACGAACATCACCAGAGTTCATAAAAAAAAATATTGGAGGCTTATCAAGGTTAAGCCCAGTGGATGCGAAGCATCCACTGGGCTTAACCTTAGCGTATCCTTAGCGTTTGGAGGCATCTTGACCGCATACACGCCCGGCGCAAAGACGCTGGCGCGGTTGCGGGCACAGAGACTGACGCGACGGCGGGCGCGCGCCGCTTCATCCCTGGCGTGACGTCACATATCACGTGATGCAGCGATGGTGGCGCCGCCGCCGCGTCGCGCGCGACGGAGCGAACCGAAGCGTGGAGGCCTCCGCCGGGCGACGTCCGACGGCGCGATATCAGGCCCCATCTGCAGCCGGTGTGACGTCATCACGTGACGTCACATCATGTGATCTCACTTCAGGGTCAATGGCGGCCACCACCGGGAGGCGACCGACGGCGCGATATGAGGCCCCATCTGCAGCCGGTGTGACGTCATCACGTGAGGTCATGTCACGGACCTACTTGAAGGTCACTTGAAGGTCAATGGTGGCCACCGCCGGGAGGCGACCGACGGCGCGATATGAGGCCCCATCTGCAGCCTGTGTGACGTCATGACGTGACGTCATGTCACGTGACCCCATTTCAGGATCAATGGTGGCCATCGCCGGGCTTCGCGCGAAGGCCCGAAACCTACGTCAATATGCTTCGCATAAAAAACACGCAGTTTCACCCGAAAGGCGAAGCATTGATTGCGATAGAAAATTAAAAGAGATCTATTTAGAATGCATTGCATTATTATCGGCCGTATAAAGTTGTAAACATTCGCTTAGCAACTTGATTAAAAAGCACGGGGTCAAGCACGCACAGGTAAACATGAACACATCGCGCTGGATGACCGCGGAAATTCGCTCTCGATACGCTGGAGTGAGGAAACGCGGCAGCAGCAGCGAGCGAATTGATCTTTGTTTTGTGTCTAACTTCAATGCAAACTAAACGTCAAAAGCACAGTGCATACGAAGCTACTGACCGTCGGCACATGCACTTTGTCCACATCGCAGATCACTTGAAGATGAGGCCGGCGTGGGCACGCACTTTGTCCACAGAGCAGATCACTTTCAAGACACGGCACGCGGCCACACCGTAAGCAGCAGCAGCCGAATTAAAACACCCCTTCCACCCCACCCCCCGACCGTGCCTCGTGCACTACAGAAGCTGGCGCGCTTCCACTCCACCTTCCTCCCTCTCTAGCGCGGTATTGAGCCGCGATCGTTGGCTGACCCTTGCAAGTTTTCACTCCCACATATAGCATACGGCACACACCGACGATGTTATCGTGTTTGCACTTTATGCGGAACATCACGGCGGCGATGGCGGCGACGACGGCGACGGCGGAAACTCGATTGGAGCGTTTATATAATTGATATTGGAATAAAAAGAAATTCAGTGTCATTCCACTCTGTGAAGGTCGATCACCAGATAGCTAAGTATGTGGGGCCCTAAATGGCAAACTGCCATTTGTTTTGGGTAAAACGCGGCATGCATATAAACGGAAGGCGAGACGTGACTAGTCGCTTTTCCACGATGTTGAGTCGCGGAAGATGAGGCACCGGGGGCTCCACATACCCATGTAATTTTGCAACACGTGGCGCAACACCTTTTACTAACGAATCCCCGGCACGAAGAACAGACACGCACATCACCGTACTCCGAAGGTACACATTGGTTGACCGTAGTCAAGTCGATCGTGCGTTGCTCGGCGTCCCGCTGTGCAGCAATGGTTGTGAGGTCACCCGAAAACCACAAGCGGTCACGCACAGCACAGGCCACACAAAATTCGTTCACCACAAACTTGATCTCAAACCTGACCATTGCTTGGGTGAAACGTTCGAAGTTTGTGGGATCGGGGCCACACGGAAGGCTTGCATTCATTTCCGCCTCGCATTCCTGGCGGGCAGCAGCACGCTTACGCGACGGCTCTCACGGGAGTGTGGAAGGAACGGAAAGGAGATACGCAAGTGTTTGTAACGCGGACAAAGAAAGCGCGATGCGAACATAGATATGGCCGGCGAGGGTCACAGTGTAGTATCAGTTCATATCAGCTTAATATCTGATGCGGGTTGTATTTGGACCTAAGATATCAACATTATTTTTCCAAGTTGGCGGAGTGCTTAAAGCCTGCCTCGTCTCCGCCGCGGGTCGGCCCGGTATTGCGCTATTTTCAGGACCGACCTTCGTATGGGAAGAAATTCTCGATCTACACGGCTCGATAGACACACGCAATTTTTTCCAGAACCTAGCCATGTACAGCTTCGCTGTAAGGGCATCGCAAAATTGCCCCGAGGGGCAGTATTTCCTCGGGTTACTAAACATCGCCGACAAATAGCGGGATGTGCCTAGATTCCAGGATGTGGTTCAAAACAGCAAGCTTATAGAACCCGTCCCAAGTGCAAGCCACATATTTTAAAGCGAATGAATTCCTTTGGTTATTTCTACCATTTTATTGGTCGGTGGTTCGGCTTTAACAGCCGACAGAAAGCACCGACGCAAAGGGAGCGTTCTTTTGATCTGCAACCTAGTTGTGGAACGCTTTCGTCGTCGAACACTAACCATGATAGCTCTAAGACGCTCATGCAGTCACGCAAGAGCTCTGAAGTGTCCGACTGCGGTTTCTATATGTATCCCTGTCACAGAACAGGCAGAAGAGGCAGCCATCGCGCTGGCTCTCACTATTCCCTCAGCCACCGCTGTCATCAGGGATTCTAAATCAGCCGTGTATGACTCCGGATCTGGGTGTATCAGCAGACTGGCTGGAATCATAGCACGCAAATTCACAGTTCAATCAGAAGTCGCACTCGTTTGTGCTGCCGCTCACGAGGGCCTGCCAGGCAACGAATCAGCCCATGCTTGTAACGGAGGTTTCAGGAACCGGACACAGACAACACAAGGGTAGGCTGAGGCCGTCGCCTTTCGTGATGTGCTCATTACATACCAGCACATCTGCTAACACTACGAATCATGTCGACGCTTTTTACAACCTTTCATTCATCCTCACTCGTGGGGATTGGAAATACTATGGCACACACCATCACTACTCCATCACTTCTGAATAAATTATACCTCAATCAATTTCTCGATCCCGGCTGTTATCATTGCGCAGCCCCTTATGCTAACTATAACCACATACATCTAGAGTGCCCTGATCACCCCCTACCACCCCCGCCTTAAGAGTGTTCAGCTGTGTAGGGCTGCCCTAGGCAGCTCCGAGCTTGGCCTGCAGGACGACGTCCAGTGCCGGGCCGTAGAGATTATGGAGCTTTACTGCGAGTAGATGTCTCTGTCACCTCCCACCCCGCAGGTCCTGCAGGCTTTTAGTTCTGTCAAATTAGTCATATGTTTAGACACCTATATTACCACTATAGACGTGTTGGATAGAGACAGCGTTGCCTACGGAATTACGCAAAACAACAAATGGTACTTATATCTGTTTCAGTAGCTCCTTGCAGTTGTGTGGCAGCTGAAGGACTCCTTAGAAAATAGGAACGGCGAAAGCCTCTCAAGACGTGTTCGTCTGGTCTGCGTTGCCTGCTCAGCGTCTACCAGGCTACCAGCTGATACATAATCCATGGTTCATGGACTGATGCAACAAAGCTTTTTGCATTGTAACCACAAGCTGCGTTTAACATGAATGCGACAGCGTGGTTTCGCTTGATACACACAGTTTCTCAGCAGTTTCTTGCTACTTCCTTAGTTAATAGTAAGAGACAACGCCCTGATAAACGTTCAGCTCTGCCGCATCGTACGTCTCCTCAGCGTCTATTTTCAGTTATGATTTCAGTTATGATTTCCATTATGAATTCAGCGCTATGATTTCAATTGATGAAAGAAACCAACTAGCCCAAAAAGCTGCACTCCTCCACTGTTAATTTGCGTGTGGCTGTAGCTTTGACAACCAAGGTCAAGTTTCATGAGCCGCAGCCTTGCTTTTTTCAGAATTCTGTTTCCTAAAAGCAGCGACCGGTCTCGGCAGCAAGAGAGGTGGAGTAGCAGAGCATTCGATGGACGCGATAGAGGCACCGACTTTCTTCAACGAACGTCAGCAACGATATCGCCGCTTCCTGATGTTTTTGGCAGCCTCCCGATGAGCACGACTTGTCTCTCGCAATTTTTTTTAAGACAGCCAGCTCCTTCTTAATGATTTGGTAACCCTTTGATGAAGTTTGACGGGGCCCATGACAATTTGAATATTTAAGAACAGTGGCCCTGCATCCGCGGAGTGGGTTTAAGCGCAAAGAGAACACACTGCTGTATTCTTGCGTACGCTTCTCATATGACCTTTCTTCATGCAGCTGAGGCATTGCAGTGGCTTCGACACGAAAGGTCGTACAAGATATCTGAAGTGGCCCACCTTTACATTTGAAGGTAGACAGTCTCCCTCAATACTACATTCAAGCAACGCGAGTTACCCAGGCTGGTTACACTCGTGTTGACGGCAGCTTCACAGGCTGGTTAGACAAAAACATCTAAGTCGGAGTTGCGAATGGTAGCACCTATATAGAAGATGATACCCATGACGACGTCAGAGCCCAGCGGGACGTGGAAACGGACCTTCACTCCGTCCAGGTCAGTGACGTTGCGCAGGGTATTCAGTGCGGTCGCATGAGTAACATTATACGTCAGGAAATTCTTATGTGTTTTTTATGTCAGTGATTTCATTCGGCACCAATTCTTCCAGCAGCACTGGCACAATTTGCCTGCTGAGGCGTTTCATGATCCCGTCGGGCACAGCAGGAACGAAAAGGATGGTCTTGGTGACAGGCCTACATTGCGGTCTCATTCAATGTATTCGAGGTTGAAAAGGTCCCGGTGTTGTCTCATCGACTTACGGCTGACTTCGCCACATTCGGCGACGTCAGCAGTGGCCGCTTCAAAAAGTGGATTGGCCCTTATAGCTTTTCTGACAGCGAGGACACCCGCATCTGCTCACTGAGCAGCAAGGAACCCTCCGATGACGACTTCGAACAAGGGGAAGGGTGACAATAAGACAGGAGGGGAAGGCATCGTAGACTCGGGTAAAGCTTTCGGCGGCGAAGAGGAAAAAAAATGTCAAGTTATCTTTGTTGGGGATTCACACGCGTAAATCAGCACCGGTGACATTAGAGAGGGTCGGTGCAGGCGAGCGAGTCCGGACTAGCACGGCTTTCAGGAAAACTGGTTAGGGACGTGACATCGAAAGCCAAGGAAGAAATGCGTGGCACTGTGGAGGAGAGCCACCTAGTGGTGATAATGGGTTGTGTGACTGACATACTGCAAGGATGGGGCACAGAAACCATGAAGCAAATAGCCGAAGGGATTACCGATCTGCGGAATATTTAAAAAAGAAGTGCTAATCGCAGTGTGCACGGTGCCGAAAATTGAGAGGGAGGGGTATGCAATTGAAAAGGCAGTGCTTGCATTAAACAGAGAAATAAGGGCGCTATCTAAGACATTGAATTTTACGGTCACTGACATCAACAGAGAAGTGTACCGAGCAGGCCACGAAGGCTCGTTTGTGGGTGGCGGGGCAGATTTTAGCGATGATGTGGCATCGCCGGTTGTGCGTCGATTCACGGCACGGGGAGTAGCTTTTTAGGCGCGCCCTACGCAATCAGGAAGGAAGATTAAGCACTGAATGTAGCAACACACCCGCTGGGAGCACAATTATACCTCAAAAGGTTAATAAAAGATGCACAGAGAGTAAGTATAGAGACGGTAAAATTTGTTACATAAGCACGCAAGCAGGAAAAGGATTGGAAATTGAAACACAGGTCAATGACGAAGCTATTAGTGTGTACAGCTTCAACGAAACGCATCTACGGGATTTTGAGCAGCCGTCTGTTATTGACAGTTTGGTATGAGAGGGGTGCAACAGAATGACTGGGTCAAGGAAAGACGGAAGGTGCAGAAGTGCTAATAAGGCGAGGTACGAAGTGGCAAAGGGTAAAAGAGAAAGGTAAGAAACAATTATGGATTAGCGGCGCATGGCAAGGCAAAATGACATGGCTTGATGTAGCTCACCTATGGATAGATAGTGATAGCGCAGATAAAAATAAAGAATTGATTGATTGCATTAGAATCGATATTGAAGAGTTCAAAAAATTGGGCCAGGTGGTTTTAGCTGTAAATTTGAATGCACGCATGGAGGACTTAGACAGCTTTGTGGATTACAACGCTTTTGTAGTGCTGGATTTGTGTGATGAACAGAACGTTACAGCAGTTAACCGGCAGAATAAGTGTCGTGGACCGCTAACATTATAGGAATGAGGGCGTAGTCTCAGAAACGGTCTACGAACGTCTAGGCCAAACTACCTAGACCGAATGATTGATGAACATGGAAAAGGTAGCCTGGGTAGCCATCGTAATTGTTTAACTTTAAAATTCGGGACAGAAACTAACGCTATACGCGAACCAATAGCATTAGTATTTCTAAGCATGAATGAAAAGCAAATAACCAAAATCGCAAAAAAACAGAGAGGAAAATGGAAGTGTTTCGTACTGGGAATATAACTGGGAATATAAGCAACAGGTTGAGCTTATGCAGCAGGAGATAAGACAGACACGGCAAAAGATATTACTGGATTGGTAATTGAAGAGCGCAAGCAGGGGTTTAGGGATCATCGGGAAACTAATTGGGATTAAACAAGATATAGGTGCTCCTTAGATGCAACAAATGCCGAGAAAAGAAAAACATTGCGAATGAGCTCGTGCAAGAGAAAACGAAATGCACCAGTGAACGTTGGGTGCACTATATTTGCAAAAGGAAGAAAGGCACACCAGAAAGATTCTGGAGCCATGTGAGAGCCCTCGGAGCTACAACTAAATATTCCCAAACGGCTATAAGGGCTGCAGAGGGTAACATCTTCGCAGTAGACGATTCGATGCGGTGCATCTCACAGGTTACTAGGGATAACTTCGGCACAAAAGAAAGCATAGTTCAAACAGATCCAGCAGCAACAGAGAAGCCTGAGAGATCAAAATGGAGAAGTAACACGGCCACAGGACTCGATGAAATTCAAGTAATTTAATCAAAAACCTCGGTCCAAGGAACAGGCACTGCTGACTAATGACATAGCGCAAGTGATTAGAGCGAAAAAAAATCTCGTTTGGATGGCGGGAATGCAAGATGGATATTGTCTACAAAGGCAAAGGAGATAAGGGTAAGAGGAGCTCGTACAGGCCAGTTACGTTAACGTCAGTGATATATATGGATTGGAAATGCAAGCCATAAAACAGAACTGCCAAAGTGGGTGCAAGAAATGGCGTACTGGGGGAACCACCAAATAGGTTCGGATCAGGTAGACGTTTAGAGCATAATATGTTTGCACTAACTCAGCGCATATGCATTTTGGTAGCTCAGAATTGATCTTTATGGATAGCATTACTAGATACTAAAGACGGATATTACGAAACGTCCTCGAGCATGAAGGCATATATAGCAATTTCGTGGAGTTGCTGATATTTTATATATATATATATATATATATATATATATATATATATATATATATATATATATATATATATATATATATATATATATATATATATATATATATATATATATATATAT
This sequence comes from Dermacentor albipictus, assembly GCF_038994185.2. Lineage (NCBI taxonomy): Eukaryota > Metazoa > Arthropoda > Arachnida > Ixodida > Ixodidae > Dermacentor > Dermacentor albipictus. The sequence goes on along the minus strand of NC_091824.1, from coordinate 126,970,990 downwards.
ATGACGTTCGAACTGGATGGGAAGGCAGTAAAGCTCGTTAAGTGTTGGAAATTCCACGTACTGCAGCACAGCTGTCCTCTGACTCATTGTTGCTGATGCTTTGCGTTAAGGGCATCGAAAGACCACTGGAAATTAGTGAAATAGGGTTTGATTTATCCCACGTGCGTATACATATATAATGGACAAATGGTGGAATACTATTTGACCAGACTGATGTATGCGGACGGCATAGCGCTATTAGCGGAAAATGTAGGATATTTACACGCACTTGCAAATATCTGTGGCAACGCAGTGACAAATCTAGGTCTTAGGTTAACAGAGAGAAAGCGGGAATTGTGATCTTTAATGATGGAACGACTAATTACGCAGGTAAGTCATATCCATAGTGAAGCAATATAAATACTTCGGTATATAAATAAACGAAGGAATGACTTACTCAAGCACCCACCAAGATAGTCTGAAAAGAAAGGGTAAGCGGAATGGGGCAATAATGAAACATAGAACTCTTGTGCGCCACAATAATATATGAAATATGAGGTGGTGCGTTGAATCTGGATATGAGTAATGGTGCCAGCGCTGAAGTTCACAAAGCCAAGTACAGGGTAATTGAAAGTGTAAATAGACAACCAGGAGTCACCAGAAAGAAAGTGAGAGAAACAGAGGCAGTGAATTAGCTGCAAATAATGGGAACAAAAAGATCGCGGAGATCGATTTACAATAACGGGTAGAAAGAAACTGGAACGGACAATCAGCGCGATAACACAAAGGGCAGCGCCTTGCTATTGGAGGCTCGAGCCGGTTCCACAAGGGCAAAGAAACATACTGGAGCACATATTCGCTACGATAGAAGGCATGTGTATGCTGCCGCGAAAATCCGGAGACCACTAAGCACATCCTAATAGAATGCGAAGGTATTCACCCAGTGAGACTCGTAGGTAACGTAACCTTTCAGAAGCACTTGGACCTAGAGTGGACGGAAGCATCAACCGGTCAGCAGCCAAGATTAGCAAGAGACTTAAGAGTATTGGTGGAAAGAAAGTAGGAAAAAAATTGATGCGATCGGATCTGTTAGAGGCATAGGTAGATGGGGAATTATGGAGGGGAAAGGAAAGATTGCGGGGACGTATGCAAAATTGTTAGCATGGAAAACATGCACAATATACTTGACTAATACCCCTGTCACACGGGAGCTCGAAAATTTTTTGAGCAAAATTATTTCAACCGAAAAAAAGTTTTGCCCGCAGACACACGAGAGGGAGCGATCACTTTTCAGAAGCGGTTTTTTTTTTTTCTGGAAGCGGAGTTCGTCAATCACTTTTACCGCCGAAAAGGAGTAGCCTCGAAACCAGCGGGCGGCAGCAGTTATCATACGTTAAAGAAAATAAGCAAATGCGTATTTTTTTGTCTCCTAGATTCGTCATACAAAAATATTTTTATGTCTCGCGCAAGCCGAAGATGCCACCCGAGTTCAACGACTTCGACCGCCACCTGAGGCCACCACAACGGAACTGTCAGACCATTCTTCTTAATAAAGTTTCTTCTCGCGGAAGGTGCAGTAAACCCAGTAATGCTCATTTTCTTCTGCACTTTCGCAAGCAGTCCGAACGGGTCGGAGATGTCACTTGATTACGCTTACAGACGCGTGCCACATGGACGAGACGAAGTTTCTTTCACTCTCGAGTTGTGAAATTCAACTGAGAAAGTGTTATACAATAAGTTCTCACTTCCCGTGTCGAATTACGCGAGTTTATTTCGGTCGATTTTCTTACGAACTGTAGCGCCACGCCTTTCATTTGGAGCGTCCAGAAGGAAACACTAAGGAGAGGTCGTCGGTGCCATGTGTCTGCAGCGCGATATCTCTTCATTAAAAGGTATTTCAGCTTGGTAAAAGGCCGCTTACGTAAAAGAGTTCTTGCGTGCTTGTGTGGGAGAGGTATAAATCGAGCAGGCTAGGTTACTATATTCATCACCACTCCGTTTCAAACGGAATACAAATAAATCATCATCATGATATCATCATCATCATCATCGTCGTCGTCGTCGTCATCTTCGTCATCATCATCATCATCATCATCATCATCACGGCTGCAGTGCTGCTGTTGCCGTGCGAGCGAAAGAAAGACTCTTAGCAAAACGCGCAGTCCGCCGTACCAGACGGTTAGCGCAGGACGCTGATCAGCGTGAAGCGGAACTCGAAACAAAACATGAGGCAGAGCGTACCAGAACATTGGCGCAACGACCTGAACAGCGAAAAATGAACAAGAAAAATCCAACCTCGTGTTTCGACTCTCTATACAGATACACTCGCTGTACACAGCTTCCGACTCGCTAGGATCTGCTGCTTTTTTTTCCCTTCTTGCTTTCTTACTCTGAGCAGCCTTTCTGGTATAGGGGCGCTATAACGTAAACCCCTGTGTCACTATGATTTTATTGCACTTCGCCAAACTTTTTTTTTTTCTCATAGTCGCCATCGTTATGGCGTCAACGTTACTATAGTGTCTCCCTCCGTAACGTGAATTTTTACGCGCGGAGACGTTCCTTAGAAATCATATGCATCGTGAAATTCTAAACGTAATACTACAGGGGAGGGTACTCGCTATTTTCGTTCGCAGTATGCCGCCTCTCTCTGGAATTACCGTATAAACTGCTGTATAGATGGAGTATTAACATAGATTGACCTCTTACCTTCGAGTAAAAGAAAAAGAAAGAAAGAAAGAAAGAAAGAAAGAAAGAAAGAAAGAAAGAAAGAAAGAAAGAAAGAAAGAAAGAAAGAAAGAAAGAAAGAAAGAAAGAAAGAAAGAAAGAAAGAAAGAAAGAAAGAAAGAAAGAAAGAAAGAAAGAAACAGGCATTAAGCGAAAAAAATTGCAGAAATGCGTAGATGCTTACAGCAGTGTCGCCTTGGCAGCGAATTGACATCAATGTAGCAGAAGCTTGATGTGGGCGAGTTGGTTATGCATACTTCACGAAAAGAGCGCTACGAAGATGCGGACGAAAGAACAACATGTACATGTTGTACATGTTGTTCTTTCGTCCGCGTCTTCGTAGCGTCTTTTCATCAAGTATGACATCAATGTCACCGGTAGTAAGCCGCCATGAACACGAAGTCCACAAGAACACGAAGTCAAGCACGAAGTCCACAAGTGCCTCCTCAAGCTGTGAACGCATCGCATGACACCCTCGAAGAGACGTTTTATGTGGGTTCCATGCCGGTAGCTTTCCTTTTTCTGTTCCCCAATATCGCCCGCTTTTTTTTCAGGAACGCCAGGCTTACGCTTTGTTGCCGTTTGCTACGGCGAAATTTTATCCTCAACGCATCTGAAGACTCTCCGCGTTTCTCTACTCCTCGCTCACTACACAAAAAAGATAAAAATAACTAAACAAACCCACGAGGTTGATCGGAAGAGCGCCCACAAGAAAACTCAGGCGCAAAACAAAAAATACTAGCAATCACATTTGGATATGGCTTCCGCTATGAGTTCGCCAACATGCACGCAGTACATTGCTAGTGATCGACTCATGTTCTGCTCATATCATTATATAACAAAAGCGTTGACTTTATCTCGCTTCTTTAAAAAAAATATCGCCAGCTATATTCTGGTTTTTCTGGTCTATGGTATTGTACCGCAAGAAATGGTTTTTGCGGTCCACTTGTATTACCTGTTCGCGCGTGGTAGGAAAGACTATGACAAATGTTTATCCTTATTTTTCATTCCGGAGATGAAAAAGAAAAAAAGAAATGTGATAACAACAAAAACTCAATAAGAGCAACCAATCATCACGATGGGTTTGCCGGTACTTTTCCAAATTGCACGCTGCGCCAACGCTACATTTCCTAATCTAAGTTTCCGTCAGCACTCGGTCAGAGAGCTTGCGCCGAAAACCAGTGCGAGCGCAATTACGGAAAGCTAACACTTCTCGCCTGGAAATCAGTCGCGTGAGGCGTGGTACAGCTTGGTTCTTTAGAATTATGTTGCTCGTAACAATCAGCTCGTCACAAGAGTTTCTTGTGACAAGGCTAACGCAACTAGCGCATGACTAGTTTTTGCTTCAGTTGGCCCGTTGATGCATTTAATAAGCAGTAATTTAAGAAGAAACAACATTCATGTCACATTTTTTTGTCACAGTAGGAGTACAAATTAACAAACCCACATAGGTACATGGTAACTGGTGACGAGCAGCACTGTTAACAAAAAGCTACAGGAAGCGATACGAATTTCGCTGAGGTTCCCTTCAAAAGGTCACAATGAACACGTAACAAACAAATCAATAACACTGAATCTAGTTCGCAACGTAAGACTGCAATTGCGTACTTTCAAGAATATTTACTGTATATACTTGTCGTTAGTAGACAAGAACATCAAACAGATTTATCAATCAACGCTTTGCGTGTAGTACTAATACGTCATCGTATGTAAAGAATTTACAGATAGACAGTGTTTCCTGCTTTTTCATACGCAGTCTTTACCATCTATAGGATGAATCAATCTTTCGATGCTTATGCATACAATGAGCATTCTCAATTCTTAGACCGCGTATATATCCAATAAATGCAGTTTCGCGCATAGTGCGAATCAGTGAAGCGATAGCTAGCGCAATATTACACCCCAAAAAGGGCTGCATTCCTTCGTCCGGTATCGGTTCGACTAAGCAAGCCATCTGCGTTCCTAGATAAAGAAAACTTTCTTCAATGTCGACTATAGGAGGCGGCGCCCGCCTGCTGGTGGAAGAGTGGAGATACGCAGCTTCTTCAGCCTTCTCTTTGGCCTCTTGCCTTCTGCTTCTTAATGCTGACTTTCTTTTTATTCTTTCAGGTTGGTGCTACTTCATACGAGAGCTGAAACGCCTGGCACCAGCGAATCGTATACGTCTCCACGTACATTATTGTTTTCTGGTGCAGCATCCCAAGAAGTGAAATATTATGTGCGATAAGTTAGCACAGTTTCACGCTATATCGGTTGGAATAAACATTCGCAGATGCGCGCGGTGCAATATCATGTCAACGTGAAAGACACTGCATTCATTGCCTAGGTGGCTCTGCCCAATGGTGATCTGGAGAGACATGGCTCTTTCTTCCTCTTCTTTCACTTCGCACTTAAACTGTGGTTTCGTTAAATTCTCCCACCTCGGCGCTGCTTTGTAGCTAAGTTGCAGAGCATTTCGTCAGCCAATTATAGCAGCTGGCGACGTGACTTTACTCTTCAGGCGCAGTATTTTAATGCGAAAGCATTATATGGTTCATGAAGTGGAAAATCTGGCAACGTGGGGGGAGATCGCAGATCGCATGAAAATACACGTGGTCACAGAGACGGGCTCATTCCACTGCTGGCGCGTTCTTCGTCGTCTTCTTCCACAGCTGGCTCCGATGCCGCTCATCATGCCAGCGTTCCGATACTGTCCCTTCCTCTACAAAGGCGCTGACAGCACTGGCCCACTGCCAGTCGGTGCGGTGATTTTAGTGAGTTCTGTCGTGTGCTCCGATGGTCAAAAGTTCTACTTCGACTTCTAACTCAGTAGCTGCTTCCGGTTCCTTTCGACGCCCACCCAAGTACGCGAATGAGGCTGAGGCGCGTGATGCGAGAAATGATACACGGTAACATAAAAGCAATACCATTACACTTCGTAAAACGTGTCGTTATCGGGAAGACGTTGCAATGCTTTCGCATTCATGCACTTCGGGATACCTAAGGGTCCTTGACTTATTATTCCTCCTGTATCATCTGCAGAACGCTAATGGGTTAAACATCTGGGCTTCCACATTTGGCAGCCAAAGTTGGAATTCAATCAGGGCGCTGCTACATTTATGTCTTTGTAAGCTTCTATGCAGCATTTGGGATTTCTGTAATGGACGCCCACGGTCACTGACGCTAATGGAAGACGTCGACCACTTATTCAAGTAAGCTAATAACAGCATGGTGGCAAGAACATGGACCAGAGAAAATGATTTCGTAAAATGAGGCGCAATAAAACCAACTATGGCTCACTAAAGAGCGACGAAAGCATGATTTCCTGCAGCATTGTAGGAGAAAACTGCTCCTCTAGTTTCACTTTTCCTTTCTGTGTACGAAAAAGGTGTTGTTCTTCAGGTGGCGCACGTAATTTTTTATATATCAACACAGAGGATTGCAGCGCCCCAGTTTAGCAATTCAACTTTGTTATGATACTTTTGTTATATTAACTAAGATTGTGGCCGCAAGAAAACCTGCCTAAGTACTATGCACGCCAATAATTAGAATTTATGGCTTCGAGAGTGCAATAACTACAAAAATAAACCATATAAGCTCACTAAAACAGTGCTTTGATCCTTTTGCAAGTCTTTCACGAAACAAAGACCATTGGACTAAAAGTAGTTGTTAACGTAACACCTATACATAATAGACGGCCGTGCTTACACCACAGTGGATTGTCGTGGTTATAGGTGTTTAGGCGGTGTCCGAAAGTAACATTTTGGGTAATATATAACAATTACGCCTTCTCCTAGACCGTAATTGTAGTGGCAGCTGTCCACTTCAGTTTTGCTCCGCGTAGAAGCTCACCCCAGTTTTCTCGTTTATTGATCTGCAGATTGCGATGCTCATCCCGTGAAGGGGTAAAGCTGTGCTGGCAGTTTTGATGTTATAATAATAAAAACGGCACAAAAGAGGTACACATAATGAACGAGAGAAAATTAGACGTTATAAGATCCGCCTAACTGGAATAAACCTTGCCTTTATTATGTTTTATTTCTTATTTTCAGTTTTCTTTTACATATCTCCCCACGTAGTAAAAGCCGTTTATACTGCGCCAGGCCATACATTTAGTGCAAATTTTTCTACGAACATCGCAGCGGCCCTCATGCGCACAATATTAACCCGACGGAACTATTCCGGGAACGTGTGTCTCACTTTAGCATTTCTTTTCAGGTATATGAAAGAGAAGACAAGACTGCGATGAAAAGCAAGCCCTTAAAAGTTTAAACGTTTTGTGCACCTATTCGCCCAATTTGATTTCCAGCTAAAAAGAAAGCGTTTGTGCCTTCGTTTTACTGGAGTTTTGGAGATCCCAATTAAGACGGAATCAGCACGAACGGGCACGTGTAGCGTTTGCCATTTGCCGAGACTGATTTCAACTTGGTGGGTTCCCGCGATTTTTCCTTCGTTAATATTTAAATTACGACAATACCGAAGGATTCTAGTAAAAAAAAAGCTTTCAACAGAAAATTCAACGAATACCTTGAAGACGCAAGAAGAGCCAGAGGGAAGAGGCTGCATTTGCGCTACTACCTAAAAGAGGCTGCTGCTTAGTGAATAGCCGGCGCATCAGAGCGGCGCTTGAGTCGCCCACAGTCGGTCGCTTTTCACCCTTCTCCCCCCACTTCCCCTTTTTCGCGCGCGTTTCCTCCGTTACCCTCCCACACGGCACCCGTGCTCTCTCCGCGTGGATGGGGGAAGAGCGGGGACAGCCGGTGTTTGGGGCGCGTAGTCGGAGCCACGGGTTGTACGAGGCGCCCGCGCGCGGCGCCCCAACGGGAAAGTAGTGCCCCCCTCGACTCGGTCGCGCGCGCACACGGCAAGTGCTCCGGTGCGGCGGCTGATATGATCTCGGCGTCCGTGGCTCTCGGCCGAAGGATGTGCTCTCTGCTGCTCGCTGTCGGATGCGCCACGACTAGCGCCTGGTTCGCCGAGGCAGTCGACCACATCGACAAGTGAGTTGCGACTGTTGGGAGATCTTTGAGCCGTTTTCGTTCCGAGGGAACGCTGTTTGCCGAGGGATCCGTAGGCCAGAGAGGAAAAGGTTGTAACTCCGCGCTGGAGGAAACGTGAACGCTTCGAAGCCCGGTAACGCATTGCATGAATAAAAGGTAGTAGGTCTGGGCGGGTGCCATTTACTTTGGCGATCTTTAGCTCTTGTCTCGGTGAAAGCGACCGGTGAATCAATTCGTAGAAGAGGGATACATGGGGAACGAAGGAGTTTCGGCGAGTAGCATGAACTGATTCCAGGGTTGCAAGACTTTCTTTTTTCTTGAAAAGCAATGACAGCCAGCGCTTTCGTCTTTTCTACATGCTCCCTCTTACGCTGGTTCGTTTCTCGTATTCTATTTAACATCGCGTATAAACTCACGTATGAACTAAGTGAGATAAACCATAAAGTAGAAGATAGAGTTCTTTTGAGAAAGTTGTTTCGTTGCCAATCATTTTTTTAGTGCGTAAGATAAACAAGAAGTAGCGTGGTGACAACTGCTTCTCATTGTCATTTCGACATCTGAGTCGTTTTGCTTTTAGAGTGTTTTCACCACATTCCCTTCATTTATTTAGTCAAAACTAACAAGGAGGCCTGAATGCTGAATTAATGTGGTGCTCCACCAGATGCACGGAAAAGCAACAATGGGAACTAGTATTTGTATTAAGATTTAGTTATTTACCTTATTTGGTTTAAGATTGATCTTTTTTGCGTTCCTAGAAAATGCTGCCTGATGTGGTTGAGATACCTTGTGAATGTCGTGCCCTCTGCAACAAATGTTAGAGGATACAAATTACTCGAAATGCTGAGGTGTGCAATGTTTTCAGGATGCTCGACTTATTTTGGTGGTGAGTGAACCTTATCTTCTACACTAGCTACTTGCGTGATTCATGACGTTGTGGATTGTATACTCGAGACCAGACACAACATTTTATTTCAATGGCTTCCGAGTCAGTGCGGAATTGTCGGCAATGACAGCGGAGATGGAACTGAGCGCTCGGCTCACGAAAAAGACCTGAAAGTACCTATAGCACTTAGGAGAACGGATGCTGCCCAGCCACTTCAGTCACTTGTTCGCCACATCACTGTGCGACATGGAATTCACCGGGTTTCACCAACAGCCGCTTACATTCACTCGACCGTCACTTGCAACTTCGCCAACCACTAGAACTATCCCGTCGCGAGACAACTTTATTGTGTGGCACGTTGCTGGGCGCCACATTTACGTATGGTTATTTCTCTCTCATTGGAACGACGAACAGTGGGACGCGTGGGACGAGACGACACAGCACATTTCAGGTTGCTACCCATCATTCGGCGCACAGCAGCAATGTACTCTTCGAGAGGGTCTCAGCCACTCGGATGACCGATCGCTGTAGGAAGACAGGATCCTGGCATATTCGCCTGGGAACTCTTGCATGCACAGGGCCTCAAAAGCCCCGGGGCGCCTCACGAACGTGACTGGAGCGTACCAACGGTGATGAATGTCGGCGAACATTATATCAGGCAAAAATAATAATGAGGAGGATAACTCTTCTGCGATTTTGAGCACAATCACAAATGAGTGATCCTCCTTAGTATTATTTTATGTATTGCTCTTGCTATCTAAAATTTTACGTTCTATTTCCTTGTGTGGAGAGTAGCCACATTGCACGGCCTTGATTAGGCACGCAGCCTTCTCTTCTGCCTCGTTTCTCTCTCTCTCTCTCTCTCGCTCACTCTCTCCATTTATTTAGTGCGTTTCCATATTTTTGTACAACAACTACTTTCCAGTCCTGCATTTCTGCAAGTCTTAAACACCTGCGAATATAGTTCAGTCGCTTGAAAGTGTCATCTACGTTCTGTATGTCACCCACCGGGGGGGGGGGGGGGGTCATATTCAGCCTTTTCGGCACATTAAATCATTATAGTTCGATCAGCCTATGCCTGTTGAAATTCCGTAAAATAATAATTACATTTATTGGTTCCTACACAAACATTAGTAGAGAAAGCGACGTTCATTTGAAAAGAGCTGGGACACATGCGATATTTAGTTCAAGTAGGTTCTAAGCAATTGGTACAATTAGAAAAATATGCCACAACAAAAACTATTCAAATTGAAGTATCAGAAGGAACTCATTTTGGCTGAATATACTTATATTGATGCATGTATTTGTATTTATATCTTTGATGACTACTTCGCGCATTAATCAATGCGCTTTTGAGCTATGTGTGGCTTGAGTTGGGTTATGAAAATATGTTTACAGAATACCATGTCCCTTACAAACACACTGATTTGCCAGGGACACGCCATAGCTAAGTTTTCAAGGCGAGGTGTTCCTTAAAAAATAATTTTTGTAATAGGGAAGGTAACCTAATTAAACTTGGAGTGTTTGTGCGGAATTAATCTGCTCAGGGCCGTGTCTCCGGATGATTTACTTCATTTCTGAGTCTTCTCTTGCTATTTCTTGCGTCAAGTGGTTGATGTCAGTGATAATAGAGGCATAGGCTTAGTCATAAAGGCCAATGACTAAGCGCCGCAAGAACGAAAATCGAAAGGAGTCATCTGGCACTGTACAAATTTACACACTGTACCTTAAGAAGTTATTTCAAATTTGAGAGTTTCTTTTCCGAGCCGGACGTGCTTTTCCCCCATAAAATCGACTACTTAAAGGGCCCCTCACCAGGCCCCAAAGCAAATTTTGGTTATACGCTGGGAGTTGTTACGTGTCGTCTAAGGATCATTCTGCCGCAAAAAAATATTTCATATCAGTTCATAAATAGCCGAAATAGAAATATTTCAATGCCGAAAATCCATGATTTCAGCAGGCGGGCTTGACTGCCAAGCAAGACGCTCTCTCCGCTCGCCCTCTCTAGCTTCCACAAGCGAAAGTCCTTCCCTGCATTCTCCCATATCACCTCGAGGATCGCGTGACGCCAACGTCACAGGCCCCGCCTTCATTTTTTTTTTCTCATCATCTTTTTTTTGCGCTACGTACTTTATTTGAGGGCGCCACGCGCGAGATGTGCGCGAACGATATTGCGCGCTGCGCGAAAGGAAAAATGACCAGCGGTATGATTCAGTGAAACATGAATACTGAGGCAGAACAAACGGATCGCAGAGCACGATCTTGGCGCTGGAACACGGTAGAAAATGGCACAGTTTCGGTACCTGCGCACGTGAGCGCACGACCGTGGGAACAAGCAGACGAAGCGGAAGTACATCTCTCTTGCTTCGGTGAGAAGTAAAGTGAAGAACACGCAGACATTCCGCTTGCGAGTTTTATTACGGCCCAAACAATGAAACGTTCCTTTCCTTCGAGCGCTTCCTAACCTTACGTGAGGCCTCCTTACAGCGAAGGACCGATGGAGGAAGCAAGCATACTCTGAAAGCTCCCTTCACCCGTCCTCACGTAAGGAGCGGTTGCCGCCATGCCTGGGTTCGAGATTATCTCTTAAAAGCTTTAGGCGAACACCAGAACACCCCTATTCAATAAAAAAAGGTTGTATCGTCGCACAATCTCTAAGTTCATGAGCTAATATAGAGAAGCGTGGACGCTATTTTTTAGTTTTGTTTACTAAATCTAAAGAAGCAGTGCATTACAGTGCGAAACTTGATGTGCTCCAGCAACGCTGGCACGCCGGCGTCGTGCAACGCCTAGCAACGCTTCCATGCCGCACGCGTGACTGAAACGAACGTGCCTGGCAAAACGTACCGTGCTCGCGCTTCTCCGAAAGTGGGCGGCAGCGCGCACGCGCAAGAAAACGTCACGTGGTTAAGCAGTGAGGCGAAGTGCTCGTTCAGGGCCAGGAGCGGCGTAAGGACGCATGAAGGTAGCTTGGCCCAAACAATAAAACCTTCCTTTTAGGGGTGTGCGAATATTGAAATTTTCGATTACGAATCGAATAGGAATAAGGCGAAGAACTCTCTTCGAATATCGAATCGAATATCGAATACATGTGTAGTATTAAAAAATTGCAAGAGAGGTAACAATAGCTTTATTACACTTTTAAAAATAACATTACATTTTACAAGGTTGCTTTAAAATAAAGAGGTACTCAATTATAGATAATGGACTCAGGTAATGCCCTCAGTCAGGTAAAACGCTTGTTACAGATTGTCGTGAAGGAAATTTAACTGCTCAATATGGCCAGAAAGTAAACGCTCTCTATGCACTGTCACATTTCTACCGGTAGAAAAGACTCTTTCACTAGGAACTGAAGTGGCTGGGATCGCCAAGTACTTCCGGGCGAGTGCACTTAAAAGCGGGTACCTGAAGCGGCCAATGGACTGCCACCACTCACAAGGATTCATGCCCCTTTCCAGAAGAGGCTTTTGCGCGTAGTCTGTAACTTCCCTCTCAGGGGCAGATGCCAAATGTGTCTTCTCTTTGTTCATCACTAGATCGTCAAAAGCATTCCATACACTCGATGCCACCAGTGGACACGAAGTCGACGCTGGCACGGCGGTGTCCTCACGGTGTTCCACGACGGCTTCCTGGAGCTCCCCTGTCACAAGGTTTTTCAGCAAGATCATCTGACCAGATGCCTGATGAACTGTGGCCATAAAGCGCGGATCAAGAAACACGCCTAGGCTGGCCACTTCATCAAATTTCCACTCCGCACAAAGAGCCTTGATACATTCTGAATCAATGTTAGCAAACCCTGAGTTGCCTTTGCAACCTTCAAGGCAATGGGGCATTCCAAAAATAATTGGAATTATAAAGCTTGGTGAAAAAGAAACCGAAACTGATCATGTCTCAAATGCCTGAAGCAGATAGACTGAAACAGAGCATACAGATAATGGCAACTCAGGGTTGCAAAGGCAACCCTGAGTTGCCTTTGCAACCTTCAGGGCAATGGGGCATTCCAAAATAATTGGAATTATAAAGCTTGGTGAAAAAGAAACCGAAACTGATCATGTCTCAAATGCCTGAAACAGATAGACTGAAACATAGCATACAGATAATGAGCGGATCATGCGAAGTTCTCAGTTAATAAACATGTTCTTAGGAGAATGCGGAGCAAGCATACAATTGGTTAATTGCTCAATTATTCGCAGTCTATCCGAATATTCGCCGTTTCCACCGTTATTCGGCCGTCCTCGGATATTCGTGAATTTCCGAACATGCATTTCTCGAATCGAATACGCTTCGAATATGGAAAATATTCGATTCGTATTCGAAATTCCGAATATTCGCACACCCCTAGTTCCTTTCCTTCGAGCGCTTCCTAACCTTACGTGAGGCCTCCTTACAGCGAAGGACCGATGGAGGAAGCAAGCGTACTCTGAAAGCTCCCTTCACCCGTCCTCACCTAAGGAGCGGTTGCCGCCTGCCTGGGTTCGAGATTATCTCTTCAAATCTTTCCGCGAACACCATTATTCTATTAAAAAATGTTGTATCGTCGCACAATCTTTAAATTGAATAGCCAATATAGAGAAGCGTGGACGCTTTCTTCTAGTTTCGTTTACTAAACTTAAAAAAAAGTTGCGCATTACAGTGCAAAACTTCATGTGCTCCAGCAACGCTGGCACGCCGGCGTCTTGCAACGCCTAGCAACGCCTAGCAATGCTTGCATGCCGCACGCGTGACTGAAACGAACATGCCTGGGAAGACGTACCGTGCTCGCGCTTCTCCGCAGGTGGGCGACAGTGCGCATGCGCAAGCGAATGCCACGTGGTTAAGCAGTGAGGTGAAGCGCTCGTTCAGGGCCAGGAGCGGCGTAAGGATGCATGAAGGTAGCTTTATAGCTACCTTATGCTGAGGAAGCACCAAGGAAGCCTTCACCGAGGGCCCCTCACTAAGGAAGCTTTCAGAGTGACATAAGGTAGCCTCACCCCAATGAAGGCTCCCTTAGAGAGGTAAGGAAGATTTCATTGTTTGGCTTCTTATGCTGAGGAAGTACCAAGGAAGCACCAAGGAAGCCTTCACCGAGGGCGCCTCAGTAAGGAACCTTTCAGAGTGACATAATGTAGCCTCACTGCAATGAAGGCTTCCTTACTGAGGTAAGGAAGATTTCATTGTCTGGCCCTACATCTCTAAACTTCAGTTCGTCAATTCGAGCAACAGATCGCACAGTTTAACAGATGTTGTCTTGAATAATTCTCGAAGTCACGTGTCACCACGAGCGACGTCACACTGCGGACACCAACCAGTACGCAGGCGCAGGCCCAAGAGTACGTCGTCCTCTTACAGAGCGGCGGCCACGAGGAGAAGGAAAAACGTCGTTCGCTTTGAAATTTCAGAACTTTCTGTGGCGTGTAGCGATGTAATACTTTGTAGACATGATTGTTATCGCACAATGTATGCTCTGCGCTTGTCAGCTCAAAATAGCCTGACCTGGTGAAGGGCCCTTTAAATGTTTTTAGAGATAGAAACAGTTCCCTGGATATCTCACTCCGTTCACAGTTACACGTATTCGTGGAAGTACAATTATTATTTCTCACAGTTTATTCCCACAAACTGTGACATTTCCACCATAACGTCAGAACAACGAAAGCCGCAAATGAATTAGCTGCGCTCGTTATCGCCCGATATTGATAAGGTCTTAGACCACAGCAAAGTTAGTTATCTACATAATTTTCGCGCCTTGTACAGTATTGACGCTTTTCTTCGCTTGAGATGGCAGTCTGCTCTACATTCCAAAATTCAGTGCTTGAATTTGCAAAAATTTTCGCTCAGAACTGCTTCTTGCCACTGGAGAGCTGACTTCTCTAACAGTATGCCACAGCCGAGATTCGCTAAAGTTTCTTCTTAGGGACAAATATCGCAAAAGAACTGTATCTGTTCGGTCGCTGTTTTTGTGCGGTGCTCTGAGTTTTCTGGTTTTTGGACATTTACGGCTACCATTGACGACGATTGACCAACAAGACGTCGGGCGAAGGTTCAACGAGCCAGGCGCCTTACAGGTACGACATTTATTTTTTGAGAACCTGGATATTACCCTGCCGCTACGGTGGTCGGAAGCCGAGAACACCGTCACGAGCCTTATGCTCGCCCAAACGTAACAAGCCATATGAATGATGCTACGGGCCGTAATGAAAAGCCTGGGGCCTTGCAAGCGTCACAAAGCTTCATAAAGCCGGCACGTTTGGTTCTCCACAACTCGGAATCAACTTCAGGGAATTCAGGAATAATGGCTGACGGTGAATTCGAGAGCAAGAAGCCTCGCCTAGAAGACAAGTACGATGACACAACATCGAATTATGAGTTAAGTGATGAAGAAGAAATGGGTGAAGACGCACCATTTACTTTGGTCACGTACAAGAAAAAGCGAGCCGAAGGCATTCCGGTTGTCTTTCGCCCAAGTGAAGGTACTACCTTTTGGCAAGTAAATCCAAACCGAGTGTCTGCCGAAATAGTTTCCGCTGCCAAAGAAAAAGTGCAGTCTTTCAGGACGAACAGAGATGGAAGTTTCAGCGTCAGCGTTGCTTCCTTAGCGTCGGCGAAACGCCTTTTGATGCTTTCAAGTGTAGGCGGCCTGGAAGTCAAGCCCTTCATCCCAGAGTCATACACGCGAAACGTTGGCAAAGTAAAGCATGTGCCTCTGCAGTATACAGACGAACAACTCCTAGACTTCTTGAAAGACGCAGGAGTTATATCGGCACGCAGACAGATAAGGTATTCCCGCCAAGAAGATGGAGCAGTACAGTCACATCCGCTTCACACGGTAATTCTGACTTTCCGAGACGATCGCCCTATTCCAGGAAGAATTTACTTGGGTTTCACCAGTCACCCTGTCGAGGAATACCTGGGACCAGCACTTCGCTGCTATAATTGCCAGAGATTTGGGCACATGGCGAAAACCTGCCGTAGCACACGTCGGTGCAAAATCTGCTCAGAGGATCATGACCACAAGGAGTGCAAGTCAGTTCTTCAACCAAAATGTGCAAACTGTGCGGGGAACCATGCCGCCTCCTTCTCAGGCTGCCCACAGAAAAAAGCAGCGGCACGAATGCGTCGACATGAGCTCATCCATGGAAGACAACCGCGACGCAATGAACCCGCCCCAAACCTTGAGATTGTTCATCCAGTGCCAGATCACCCACCTCAGCGGGCACCGGAACCACCACATCCAAGAGCACCAACAAGCTATTCCTCCTCTAGAGAACAACCAACAGGGCAATCAAGAGACCAATCAAGAGGATCACAGTCAAGTTCCCAGTCTTATGCATCAGTGCTACGGAAACCCAGACGACAACAGGCAGAAAGTAATACACAAGAAAGCTCCAGTACTCGCACACATTCCTCTCAGCGACCTTACTCATCTACTGCAGAAGTAACACCAGCTAACAGCGAGCATACCACAGCATCGGTGACACAACTGATTTTGCCAATGCTTTTCGCAGCTCTTAAGGCAATCCTATCTGCTCTGCCGGAAGCAAACAACCTACCAGAAGTGAAAGCCTTGTTACCTCTAGAAGCACTATTGTGTCAACAATACGGGCCCAAACTGCGGCAGGCACTACATGAATAACCACTACAAAAATGTCTCCATATTTCAGTGGAATGCCAACAGTCTTCGAACGAAGTGTGCTGACTTTCGTAAACTACTTGTGCAATACAACTTCCCAATACTTTGTATTCAAGAGGCGGGAATCAATGACGACTTTCGCCTCTCAAATTATGTGATATACAAGACTTCTCGTCAAGGTGCTGCGAGCAGAGTGCTCCTGTGCGTCAGAAAGGACCTACCATCTTATCAAATTCAGTCCAGTGATTCGGACTTCCCGGAATTCATCGCATGTAAAGTATCCTTTGGCAAGCTCTGTATAACAGTGATTAATCTATATCTACAACCTTCAAACCGCATTTCAGTAGAAGCGCTAGTGGATATCTTCAAGATAGCTCATTCTAATGTATTTATATGTGGCGACTTCAATGCACACAACATCATCTGGGGCAGTGATCATTGTGATGCACGGGGTAACGTTATAGAGTGCGCCATAGATAAATGCAACTTGACTGTTTTAAACGATGGGTCGCCAACATTCCTTCGTGGATATAATTACTCAAGCTGCATAGATGTTACCCTGTGTTCACATGATCTAGTGAATGGTGTGGGATGGACAACAGATATGGAAACGCGCGGAAGTGATCATTTTCCCATCCTTGTTAACCACCCTAGCATGTACTGTGATATCAGGCGTTACAGCAGACTAACCAACTGGCAAGCTTTTCGGTACCGCCTAACGGATCAAATTAATCAACATGCAACAGTGGAGAAATTTACAGAATTTTTGCAGGACAATATGAACATATGCACAAGGAAGGTCCCAATTCCAAAAGATTATGCTGCAGTTGACGGAGAATATGAACACCTAAGAGCCATCCGACGCCGATCCGAAAGAGCTTACCGACGGAGCGGAAGCTTAGAAGCATACAGAAATGCTCAGAAAATACACAATGTAATGCGCAGACGAATGGAAAATCTAGGCAAACGGCGCTGGCGCGACTTCTGCGGCACGCTGTCTCCTCACACGGCTGTCCCACGAATTTTTCTAGTAATTCGTTCTTTAAGCGGACCTGTAACACAGAGCTTCCCATTTCGTGCTCTCGCTGTAGCACGGGACACGTGTGAAATAATAGTTGCAGATGAATTTTGTGAGCTTATTTCCAGACCTGCTTTGTCATCGCAATGTGCAGAGTTTGATATTTCAGTAGTGTTGGCTAAGCGCAAAATTACTGCTTGCTACTGGGCCCAACATCCTCAATTAGATCATACTTTCACATTAGGCGAGCTTCAATGTGCAATTTCATCATGTCGCCAAAAGTCCGCTGCTGGGCCGGACGGCATTACGTACAATATGCTAAGAAACCTCGGACCGACAGGTACAAATGCTCTCTTAGACATCTATAATAACTTATGGATAGAGGAAACTGTACCTGACTCTTGGAAAGTCGCTCGAATCATACCAATTTTAAAACCTGGTAAGACGCCCTTGTGCCTTGAATCCTTCCGCCCTGTTAGTTTGACAAGTTGTTTATGCAAAGTAATGGAGAAAATGATTGACGCGCGACTTCAATGGTGGTGTAATGAAACGAATGTGCTGTCCAACTACTTAGTAGGTTTTAGAAAACATAGATGCACAATGGATGCAATATTAGATATAGTAACCTGTGTGGAGCACGAGCGTGCACGTGGGAACATGACTATAGCAGTATTCCTAGACATAAAGAGAGCATTTGACACTGTTAGTCACGTTCATGTTCTGCTAAGCATGTTGGAACTTGGACTGTCTGGCAGGTCCTTGCGATGGATTTCTGAATTTCTATCAGGTCGCAAAATCTTTGTTCAGACGGGTGAAGGAAAGAGTGCTGAACATGTTGTCAAACAGGGAGTACCACAGGGAAGCGTACTCAGCCCCTTCCTTTTTAACTGCGTCATGGCCGATTTACCAAGAAGGCTGCCATCACAATTAAAATTTTCACTGTATGCAGATGATGTGTGTATTTGGACATCTGGGTCTAATGCTCAACTACTTCAAATGGCATTGCAAGACGGCATAAATATAATCAACAAATTTTTGAGAGAGAGAGGAATGGTACTATCACACGCAAAGACAGCTGTATTGCCCTTCACTCGAAGGCAGTTAAAAAATTTCACTCTTAATCTGGAAGGACACCCTCTAATGATTGTCAAACAGCATCGATTTCTAGGCATAATACTTGATAGGCAGCTATCCTGGGCACCCCATATAAAGAAACTCGAAAACGAGGTCAATGCCGTAGTGGCTGTACTTCGCAGACTTGCAGGCACATCATGGGGCGGATCAGTATCGTCCATGATGACTGTTTACAATGCATTAATACGACAAAAAGTTGCGTATTCCGCGCCCATCTTACACGGACTTTCCCACACTTCAGAAGAGCGACTTCAAAGACTTTTAGCTAGAGGACTACGCCTATGTCTAGGAGTTCCACGAGCGACTTCTAGTTCTCTTGTAATAGCTGAGGCTCGCCAATCACCATTTCCAGTTATGCGAACTACAGAAACATGCCGGCATTATTTCCGTCTTCAAACCCAGCATAAAAACCACCCATTGGCTCTAGACATAATGAAACGAGATAGAAGTTATGTTCATATAGAAATTCAAGAAAATCTTCACATATTGCCAAGAAATGAATTTTGGAACTCAGACATCGAATATCCTCCATGGCTGCTTACAGTTCCAAAAATCGAATTGTCAGTAGATGGGATATTCAGCAAAAGAGACATGTTCATTCGAGCTGCTCAACAACTAGCGCTGTACCAGATATATATGCGGTATTCAGGATACACGCACGTCTATACAGATGGCTCTAGTACAGCAACCTCTTCAACTTCATCATTCATTATACCACACCTCAACAAACAAGAATCATTTAAGTTAACTCGTGCGACTTCGTCTACAACGGCTGAACTGTTCGCAATCCTAGGTGCGATAAAATTTATATTGTCAGTAAGAGATGCGCAAAAATGGGTAATTTTCAGTGATTCACAGGCGGCTCTAACATCACTCTGCAACACAAAGGGGAAAACATTCAGTGACAGTTTAATATACGAAACACTTAAAAACCTCACAAAGGCAAGCGAAGCGAAACATGCAATAGCATTCCAGTGGATACCAGGGCATTGCGACATTCCTGGCAACACAGCAGCCGATGAAGCAGCACGACAAGCACATCTCATAGATGATACATCTCCGCTCCCAATATCAAAGGATGAATTGCGCTGCATTATAAGGACAACGTCTCTCAAAATGTCTAGAAACACTTGGTTTGACCAGAATTCTAAGAGCTCGGACTTATACCATATTGATCCATTTATTGAATTCAAATTTTCATTGTCATTAGATAGAACTATGGAAACCCTTATTCATCGATTAAGGCTAGGCACTGCCTACACAAAGCATTTCTTACACAGAATTGGCCGTGCGGAAACCCCCGTATGTGATTGTGGATTTGTAGACGAAGATATATATCACCTCCTTCTAGATTGCCCACATCACGACACACTAAGAAGCCGACTTAAATCAGCGCTAATTAAATTAGACCGCAGACCTTTCAGTTTAAGGAAAATTTTGGGCCCTTGGCCAACAACGGCCTTGCAGAAGAGTGCTTTAAAAGCACTAAAGAGTTTTCTTGAAGACAGCGGCATTGCTGGAAGTTATTAGCGCTTTCCTTGTTCTCTTCATTTCATTGTCACTGTGTATATCCATCTGTTTATGAATTATGTTATGTTGACTGTTCTGTTGTGACTGTATGTGATAATGCATTTACATAATGTATGTACCACCCGCTGACTAGACAATGTGTTGTTAGACGGAAATATCTTTTGTACTTTTGAGACTTTCATCTACATAAGTGTGGAGACATATACATTGTATTTTGTATGTTCCTTACGTCATAGTGTTCCTGTGGAAACTCTGCGTGATAAGTCATGGTGCTTGTGTGAAAAGACTATTTGATATGTAACCTTGAACCTTGTACGATATGTGACGGAACCACTCAAGAGATGAGGAGTAGCCGGCGCCTTAAATTGTGCGCCAACATCTCCTTATATCATATCAATAATAAAAAAAAAAATAACTTTTTGTGATTATGGGCCCTGAAGTGCTGCTAGCGTTCGCAGTGACATGTTGAACCAAAACACCGTTGTACTTGAGAAGTTGCGGCATTTTTAGCCAGGGCATCTCAGTCGGATGCATTTTCAGCAGTGCCTCGTATTCTTGTTTCCTCAATTTCTTGACATACGAGAATCGAATAAGCAAGGCCAATTTGCCAGGTGATATCTCACCGGCGAATATTATTCAGCAAAATCCGGGGCCGAACTCACAGTGCTTTTCTTTTGTAAGTGGGCTTTGTCTTGGCTGGCCATCAGTGTATAACAATATGTCCAGCATGAGACATGGCTGGAATTTACTCTTACAAACAACTTTAGCGGAAATGCTTTTTTTGTGAATACGTGCCTTTATTTTTTGTAGAACACATATATCTCCTGTATTATTTTGGTTTAGTATAGACGAAACACGACCTACAGTATTGCTGCAGTGGTTTCAATACCGGTCTTGCAGTAAGATGCTGCTGTGTGACTTAATTCCAGCGAAGCTCCCTTCTTCAAGCAGTTGCAATACGTGTTTCAGATGTCCGCAATTAAACCACATAATTTTACCACGCTGCCCGTATATTACTAGCTCGTTTGAAGCCTAGCCCATACCTAGTGCTTTAGACCACTTGTTATGGATTATTACAAAGGTAGTAACTCGTCCACATATCTTGGTCATAATGTCCCTCCCCTCCACGCCACCCACACTTTTTTTGCGCTACATTTGTCCTTTCAGGATAGCGTCATACATTCTGCGAAGCTCGTAAAACATTTATAACGTTCCGGACCGCTTGCGTACGTAATTTATTTCAAAGTCTGTAATTAGTCCACACACTTTGAATTTCGCCTGATGACATGCTCCTAGTTTAAATAATTTGAACAATTGACATTGATTAGTTCAACGAGAACACTAGGGAAGGCTACTAAGAAACCCTTATGGGACATAAAAAGGGAACAAAAATCGAGGTTTCAGCAAACACTTGCAGCGCTTCTAATTAGGCTAGGAACGTTAAAGTGGCACCACACATTGCACTCAGCATGATCCATATTCGCACGATACATTGGCTTGGTGTACCGTAGTGATATCTCGGGACGTAGGGAAGTATAGCTGATAAATGCCGTATTGCACTTTCCAAAACTTGTGCAAGAAATTTTGAGAAAGCCTGTAGTTAATGCACACACCTTTAATTTTGCATATATATTTGACATGGCATTCACCAGATTTTCACTCCATTTGATTTCGGAGGTATTTGTACTTCTGCAAGGCAATGGGCTGAATTCTGCGCGCACTCGTAAAACACACTCATAATGCTTTGGAGCGCTTGAGCGCGTAAATTATTGCAAGGACCGCAGTTAACCCATAAAACTTGAACTTCACGTCCACGTAACACAAGCCGTGCCCCTTATTTTCACCAAATATAAACTTTGAATAATGTAGAGTTTCCTCTGCACACCGGGACGCATAGTGCAAAATGGTCGTATAACGCTTTCAAACGCTTGATAAATCCATTTTCAACAAAAGCTGCACTTAAAGAAGACGCATGTACCTTAGCAAACTTATCTGATATGGTTTTCCTCCTGCAGTTGACTGTTTGATATTGCTGGCATTTGTAGCTAAGCCAGTGCTGTGGGCTATATCTTGTGCCGTTTAGGAAACCCAATCACAACGCCCTGGAATGCTTGATTACATAATTTATTTCGCAAGCCGTAATTAACCCTAACACTTTAAGTTTTTTTCTGCACAAACCCATAATATGCCTTTTAATTTCCCCAAATATAAATATGGAGTAACATATAGTTCTCTCGGAATACCGGACGACACGGTGCAATAATTCTATATAACTCTTTGGAACGCATGCTAAAGCATTTTTTTACTATGGTCGTATTTGATCCAACCAGATTTAGGTTCGTACATAAACTTGCCGCAGCGTTCTTCCATGTCGCTAAATTTGACCTCGGAAGGCACATGTAGTTACGCCAGGCATACTCGGTAAATTTTTTTCTGCTCGTAAAACACACTCATAACACTCTGGTGTTCTTGCATACATAATTTATTGTAAAGGCCGTACTAAACCCACACACACTGACTATTGCCTACGCCTTACTCATAACGTGTTCCATTTTTTTCGCAAAATACAGAGAAGCTGCTTTATTTCGTTCACCGAGGGCACCGGAGAAGCAAAACTAGAAATCTCGTATAGCGCGAAAATTTTGAAAAGCTTTGCACTTAATGTTCTCATTTTCGCGTCTGTTACATCTTTGGACTGGACAGCGGCAACACAGCGACAGTAATAACGAGAAAGCGGTACGATGCAGAACACCCAAGTTTATTTCTCACTCTAGAGCTAATAAAAAACAAAAGAGAAGGTGAGTACGTACATGCGTATAGTGAGGGGTTTGGTGTGCCGTCAATCTCGGTTTGTTTTAGGACTTTGAGAAACATTGGTGACAGCGGCAGTATGACCTCTGGAACGGCTGAATAAGTATTGTTTTTTTGAAAGGTTGTAATTACCCAAGACAAATTAAATAATTAGTATTAAGCAATTTTAACTTGCTTCCTATTTCAATGGAATATAAACACCCTGTCTCGCATAGTGTTCACTGAGAAGTCCAGGGAAAAGAAACATGCCTCGTATAACGTATAAAGATTTGAAGAGGAGTATAGTCAGTCTATCCTTTCAAAGCCCTAACTTCAGCTAAAAGCATTCGGTACACGTCATGCATAGAATATCTCATATTTCCCCAGATCTGAATAATCTGCAGTTCTTGGTCTTCCTAGATAAGCGGGGAAGCTTTGCAAGTGTTCCATATAACGTCTCATAATGTTTTAAAAACGCATGGTTAGCAATTCTTGTTTAATCCCCAATCGCGACACACACACTTCGAAGTTTGTCTGCAAGTCTCCCCGAACATTCCGCACATATTGTAAAAATCTAAACTCCCTAACCAACCTAGTTGGTTAGGGAGTTAGTTAGTTAGAGGGAGTTAGGGAGTTGGTTAGGGAGATTTGTTGGTTGGTTAGGGAAACTCCCTAACCAACCAACAAATGCATGAAAATCCCCATATAACTTTTTGAACTCCTCTAATCGCATGAACAGCTTCACAGTAAAAATTTATGTCGTCCACAATCCGATGCAGTGATGCGATAGTTGTCAAAATATAATGCGTAGTAAGCCTTAGAATGTTTCGTGCTGTACTTGTAGGCGGGAAGATTAATAGATGCGAGCGAACAATCACCTTTCGAGAAGAATTAAATGTGGAAGCGGCATTCGTCCGTTGAAGTTGCGTCTCCTGGTGGGAAGCGGAGAGACGGCTTTTCTTCCTTCTCTTACCTACCCGGTCTTAGCCACTGATCCACACTAAACCAGCCCTTTAGCTGCTTACTGCTGAATTTCTTTGGTTCTTCTGAACCACATACTTGGACTACCCCATTAATAGGCCGCACGCTAAATTTGAAGAAAACAAGACGGCGTCAGCGCCATCCGATAAGCATAAAAAGAAGCCGGGCGATAAAAGACTAGTGAAGACAACAAAGACGCTCTCAAATATTACTAACATGCAAAGAAGAAGAAAACCTAACTCAGAACCGCCATCATAGCTGAGAAGGCGACGTACTATAACACGAATGCGCGGACGCCATGTTTACTGAATGCACAGATATTCATCAGGCGTTAGTTATTCATGGCAGCTTCTGGCACGGTCGCGATTTCTGGCGCCGGTATTTTCGACTGCTCCAGCACTGGCGGAGTAGCTATGAGGAAAAATCTTAGGTTTTCTTTTTGTTGGTCGGAAGCCCGAGTTCTTGTCGCACAATAAGAATTTTTCTTGCTTTGTAATTTTCTCGAAATGATTTATGGATTCATGCAATAGCACCGGCGGATACCGACAGGACCTTAGGAGTGAGCCCACAACAGCTATCGCTGCGAAACTTTGAAATATGCGTGTACCCTGCATTCCAGTCCCGTAACCTATGCATGCATTGGAATAGTATATATAAACTTTTCAAACTGCTCTTCAAACTACACACCAGCACAATTTTCAACTATAGGGCCACTTTGGCCGAGAACTTAAATGTAAGGGGCACGATTCGATATATTGCATTTAACTAAACCAGAAAAATAGACTCCTTTATGTAAAGCAAGATGCCAGGTCTGCGTTTTATGCTTTATTAAATCTGTCTTCGGTGACAGGTTCGCCGCAGCGGCTATCATGAATTGTAATAAATAAAAGTGAAACGTCCTTGTGAAGTGGAAAGACAGTGTTTTTCCACTTCAGTGAAAGACTGCGGAGGGAGTTTGTCTCGCCACTTTGTCCGACTAGTCGACAGTGCCGGCAACCCCTATTCATATACTAGTGCCCCAGAAATCTTTACCGCTCTTTAGGCTAATCATCAAGCGAACCTCACCTTACGTCACGAAAGCGAACTCCAAAACGTAGTCGAATTCATGTCATGTGACTTTAAGTTTGAGGGAGATTAACAAACGTTCTTGGTATTCTGTGCGTAAAATTTGGTAAAGCTGCTATCACACTATCGAGGACAGTGCTTACGTATCTTTAACCACATCGCCACCGTCCATACGGAAATATTATTGCGATCAATGCATCTTCTGTAGCGGCGTCCAGAAGTAATTTTGTTGAGTTTCATAGCTCTAACTTACTATTCTTGTAACATCCTTGCTCCAAAGACAATAGGTCTATTCAAAGGTAAGTATTATCCAAACTACTCGATCGTAAAACTTAGAAATACTGACACCCTCACAAGAGATCTTAGCAGGAAAGGCATAAAAACAAAAATATTAAAACAATCAATTATAAAGGTATGTTAAGAATGTGACATAGCACACTGTCTAGAACAACAATGTCTGTATCCTAGAAATGACAGCAGAGACTACATGTTATACAACGATTTAATAATATATCAAGAGCCGTAGATATGACAATCGTAATATATATATATATATATATATATATATATATATATATATATATATATATATATATATATATATATATATATATATATATATATATATATATATATATATATATATATATATATATATATATATATACATATATATGTATATATATATATATATATAATAGGATTAGTAGGTTTAGATAAAAACAATACAGGTGTACAAAATACAAGCTATACAAATTAAATAAAAGCTTTTTTCGACTTCATTCTAGAATGCACCTTCTCCTGTATTATTCACCTGTATTGTTTTTATCTAAACCTACTAATCCTATTATATATATATATATATATATACATATATATGTATATATATATATATATATATATATATATATATATATATATATATATATATATATGTATATATATATATATATAATAGCATTAGTAGGTTTAGATAAAAACAATACAGGTGTACAAAATACAAGCTATACAAATTAAATAAAAGCTTTTTTCGACTTCATTCTAGAATGCACCTTCTCCTCCGCCTAAAAACAAGGAACACCGCAAGAAGTGCAAAATTTTATTCTGCTGTTGGATGAGAACGGAGAACGAACCTTTTGTTGTTGTTTTGCATCCTTGTATTTTGGGGCAGAAATATGAGTACGACTTGTAGATATTCGCTTATCTTTGTGGTTCAGTCGAGGTTTGGATGGACGGATACAACTTTACTGAACGTCAGGCAAGGTATAACGCGACCCGGGCTTAGGTCTCCTACGGGGGCTTAGTCAAAATTTATTTTCTCTCATGACGTTCATTTTGGATGAGTACATTGGGCTCATATGTCTTGGGTCGAAGAAAGTGAACCACTTATAGTTAGTTATCAGGGCTATTAAGGATTTCTGAAATGATCATTGAACATCTGAGAATTTCAGTTGACAACGAGCCTCTTACTTCGAATGGGCAGAAAAAAGCCGAGTCCTAACTCACCAATGAAAAATTCCGTACAAATGAAAAATCCCTTATGCGTACCCACTCTGCCATTTTATCTTCGATGCGACATCCCGTAATGAATAGAAAAAACTGCAGAAAGAAAAAGCGTACCGCGACAGATGTTTGGTGGATTTTTGTGAAAAGTTGACTTTACCTTAAACAAGCGAATGTACTCTTTTTACTTTAAGTTATGTTAAAGGTGAGTGCAAGAACAGTTATAACAAATAAAAACGTTAGTGTAAGCGTAATCTGCACAAATAGTGGCAAAAGCCAAGTAGCACTGCTCTCTCTTCTTTCAGTTGTTGCTTGAACTACGGGTCACTCACCCAGTCTAACACAGCGAATTTGCAAAGCATTCTTTTACTGCTTTCAGCTTCTCGATTTGCCTTCTGTTAACCCGACAGTAATAACTACACAACATTTGTACGCGACGGCCTGTTTACGCAAACCTAAACATTGTTTGAGAGACACCTGCCCGTGCCGAACTGTAAGGGCTTGCCAAAGCTCACTTTGACAAAAAATAGGTACTAGGCAGTTTAGCCAGCCACTCTGACTTATTTCATTTTCTTAAAGATTACTCGCCTTTTGCGTCGTGTAACTGTGATCGTTTCCATGGCATTGGCAGACGTTCTAATGCATACATCTATAGAACCAAACGCACACCAGCTGCCATCTAACGCAGGCAGACTTGATACCCAGACGGATATTGAACCGATGCACCATTGTGGAAATGTGCTACCTACACGTGCCAAGGCAATCTAGGACACCTTACGATGACGCGTTCAGTGCTCTTTCCGTGTGATCAACGTTGACGATTGATGCACCCAGTAGTAGTGAAGTGTGATCAATGAGGAACGCGGATAAGAACACTTGTATTCTGTAGTTTGTCCGAGAGGAGTTCCGCATGTGTGCCTGCCACGATACCGAGTGTTCGGCTAATGAAATCACGAATGGTTCTGGTGGAATATATATATATATATATATATATATATATATATATATATATATATATATATATATATATATATATATATATATATATATATATATATATATATATATATATGGACGCTCTTGTTAGGTGCAATCGGTGAACAGACACGATGCGCGCTATTCTGGTGCCCTCTTGTAACGTCATCGCCGCACAGCCCCATCTTGCGCGGCACTACACTTTTCTTCTCACGCTTTCATCATAGCCTCTTCCTCGCTTTCCTCCTTGTGTTCTCTACACTCTGCAGTATTTCTCGCTCCCCGCTGCGCTCTCCGTTCGCCCTTTTATCCTTCGCTCTGCTTGTTCACTCGGTTACGCCGAGGGATGACGCCGAGGGTTGCTAAGGCACTCCGATGCTCATCGCAGGAACGGGCGCCTAAGAGCTGCGCTCTGATCAAAAGATTCCACCAAATGAACATTATTGCTTCCGCATTCCCACACCTAAGCAGTATTAAGTGTCGCTGCATAGTTTTTTTTTTGTGCTGTGGATGCCGAACTATAATCATGAAAATGGTCGCTGAAGGAATATGTAGCTGGGCGAGTTCACTAAAGTATAAGGGCTACATATTAGCGCGACATGGAAATAAAGACTTTCTAGGAAGGAGAAAAAAGAACGGAGGGCTCACTTTGTTCTTTCTTACTTTGTTCGACTAAGCCTTTATTTCCACGTCGTGCTAATAGGCAGCCCCTAGGCTTTCGATCAGGTCCGCAGCATAACGCGCACTGAAAAAAAATGGAGAGTGCTTAATCTTTACCCTTAAGAGTGGAGCGCGATAGCATTCAACGATTCTTGACTGCTTTACACGTTTCCCGGCAACTGTAGCTTATGTAACCGCAATGTTTACCAGGAAACTCTGGCGGAGAGCGCTGTGCACGAAGGCGAGCTTTCTGGTAGAAACGCCGCCTGTTGCGTGAACCACGGATGCGCGGAGGTGAGCGCCATCTGGATGGTGTTACAAGGAACCGAGCGGGGCGCGCCGCTGTATGAATGTAGAACCACTGAAGAAGAATTTTCGCTTGAGTTTCCGCGTAATATAATTACGTTTTCGCGTGTATTCAAGTCACAATCCGACTCTATCATGTCTGTAGGTTGTGTTACAAATACTACAATTTCCTGAAGCATTTTACTTTGAGAAGTTCAATTAGTTCATTATCGCCTCTGTGCTACACGGAGGGACTGCGTGGTTCGGCATGCCTACTTCGGAATGATTTTTCGCTCACAAGACGACGGGTGCCAGACATCGACACTGGATTTTCTGCGACACGGAGTCCCTAACGCTATCGTTATTACTAGAGGTGGATCAAACTGTTGCGAGTCATCGTAGACAAGTACGAATGTTGTCTGAGGTGTAGTGCCGAGTCTGAGGCATTGCAGGAGCAATAGGCTTTTCAAAACGTAAGCAAATGTGATCGACGTTTGATTGATGGTTATTAAAAATTGTATAAATTGAGATGAACTGCACCAAATTTCAGACTATTTCCGTCTGTTGCCCGTAATTTCTCTCGCAAGCTATGCCAAACCTATATAGCTCATCCGGTGCTTGCGCAGGGAGCAAGCGCCGCCCAACTTTATTTTCCTTACCTTTTATTGATCGTCCGTGGGCGCTAAAATCTATTTGTTGCAGAAGCTTGTTATCTGCACGCCTTTCAGTTTAAAGGACAATTTCGCGTATGCATACAAGTCACTTCGGAGTAACATTCGGCAACACTTTAAAAAAATAATAAAAAAAAAATTGGCAGGTGTGAGGCGTCGTCTACACAAGTGAAAATCCTATGCTGAGTGCAAGTCGCGTACTAAGCATAGTTTCTTGTTGTTGCTACCGTTCTAATCGTAATACTATTTGCGTTGCTATGTTCATGCGTTAGGCAAGAACGTTGCGGTTTCCACATTTTCACGTTTGTTTTGTAACAGGGGGAAAATGAACACAGTGTCGAAAATTATTTTTCCCACCACCTTGTGCTTAGCTTTGTCTCCTCAAACTGAATTCAAGACAGCCATATATATAAACACAAGGAGAAGCTAAAACATCTGCATATAATGCTCCCGAAAATTTAGTGAATAACACAATATGCCTATGGCTGTATGCTACGAGTGGGAAAGAAATACTTGCTTTCCATATATTTCTCACAATATTCTAAATGTATTACACAAGTTTTACCAAACTAACAAATATGTAATGTGATTGTAAAGCGTTCTTCTAAGGCACGGAACACCTGAAATTTACCGGCAGAGTTGCCTTGTTTCCCCAACCTTTACCTACTTTCCTTCAGTCTGAAACAAGCTTCTACCAACATCTAGACTTTCATCTCATATTACAGGTCCAACTATTTGCAAGGATGTGTAGTGTGAGTAGTGCGTCAGCGAAGAAACGGGCAGGATTCCGCATCATGTAGATGGAACGGAGAATTTTCGTTTTCGTCCTTTCACTCGAATTCAATGAGGTCGTAATCTACAAGCTCCATTGATACCCAAAGCACCAAAGCTACAGTTACGTAATTCTTGTTATTTTATTTTTCTGTGATGACTGAGAGAGAGATAAAAAGCTGTTTTTATGGGTCACTGGGAGGAAACATCCCCGCATTGGGTGAAAGGTTAGTCCAAGGCCCCAGCGGCGGTGGCAGTAGTTTCGGCTCTGGCGATCAGCATTCACTGATCTTCCTAACGCCCAGCTGGTAAGCAACATCTGTCACTGTTCGTGAGTTTCACTTAAGTAACGAGGTAGGGCAGGTGCACGTCTGATGAATTTTTCGTTATGCCCATGTGGTGTGGTATAGGTTAGCTCGCTGTCTACAGAATGGACAAATGGGTTCACAATGGGGAGGGTACATCGCCTGGAGGAGTGTGAGGTGAAAATAGGTGTTGGCGTGGAGTTGCCTCCAGGCTTCTCCAGGCAAGAGTGCATCTAGAATGGTAAGTGCTCGCAGCTGAGGTGCTACGCAGAAACGCCCGAGCTTGTCAAAGACCGGGATCTGCGCGAGCTATGGCGATGCCCTCAGATGAATGAGCTAACGATATCAAGACATAGAAGTCAACCTTCGGTACGCCTGCAATTTCATTGGCTGATCTAGACAGATTCAATCTGCGATTATCCCCATTTGGGCGTTTTGCTTCATGGGCAGCCGAAAAAGAAGCAGCCACGTGGTCAATCCGTTGGTGTCAGCTTTCATTTGTTTATCGTTCCACCTAGTGGAACAACCCGTGCAAGTAAGTTATAGACAGTAGTGTTTCGTGATGTATTTTATTGAGCGCTTTATGGTATTTCATAAGCAGTTAACGATGCTCAAGATTTTCACTGAACGTGCTTTAAAATAATTTGCAATTTATTACGTTTGGGGATGTACCGCAAGATAACGGTGAATAGAGAGATTATGTCTGAATGAGGAAACACGCCCGTGATGCGCCCTACACAGGTGTGGATCATATTATTGTCAAGAATTATATGTTACTTTATGTGCTAAATTAAAAAAGCATTCAACTTTTCTTAGTACGTGAGAGGGTGAGGTAAATCCTGAAAGATTTTCATCGCTGTGACATCAAACAGGGCTCACCAAATGAGATGTCAAAAATGACAGGGTGGCCTGGCGAGAACCGTTAACGCTGCAAAAGTTAACGCGACGGAACATGTCGTACAACTTTTTCCTTTTTTTTACGTTCTACGTGCTTTTGCTACATCAACAACCCTTCAGCATAAGCGCCAAAATTTGCAGATAAAAAGTCTGTCAAAAGAGCTCCGTGATAAATTGTGTAAGAGACATATAACTTTCTTACGGTGACGAGCAATCAACAAAACTTGAACACGCGCATGTCAACGTTTATCTATTGCTTTTTTTCAGTTCATGCTTTTTAGCACGCTATATCATCGTCGGCCGAAATTCTATGATGCATTAGGCTTATGAAAGAACCTGAAACGTTGTTTCTATTTTCGTTGCCAAATAACCTTTCCTCACACGAGACGCAGCTGTGGCAGTGTTTTCTTTCTGCCAGACTCTACTTGGCGGGTTCTATGCCAGATGCGCACGCCACGTGCTTATGGCAGCACACTGTTGATACGGCCAACTCTGGCTTCACGGGCATTTTCAAGGGGATCACTGATGGTTGGTGCTGGCAGCAGCGCAGTTTGGCCAAGATGAGGGCGTCGCTTGGAACGAGGGGTTTCGCACGCGTGCGGCTAATGGAATGGAATGACCTTCCTTTCTGCCCGGAGGGAAGCCTGCCCTCGCGGGTAGGAACGGCATGAACGTCGATGACGGACGAAGAGTGGACGCTGGCGGACATGTCAGCTGTCAGATGGACGGCATTTCTCTGCGGAATCGAATCATTCTGCTCCAGCGTGACTACTTAGCGCAAACGCAAATATATGTAGTCAGTGAGCGTGACACCCGCGTTGCGAGCGGTACACGTGGGCGTCGTTTGCCGTCTGTCCACATTTGGTGTCGACATATACGCACGCTGATGTGCTGTTGTCTCAACGCTGCTACAAATGGCGCACGCACATCTTTTACCCCCCTGCGTGGGTATGCCGACCTCGCTTAACGAGCCGTATTTTCTGTCCCGAGCTTACTTTGAAGCCCCCTCTAATGCGTATGGAGCTTGAAATACATAATCAAATATCAAACATCAAAACAATGTCTTGAGTCTTTGTACAGAATCTTAGTTTAGAATTACAGCATAGTCAGTATTCTTTCAAAAAAATATCTAATTCGCAAACGGTGCAATTTCAATGAGCTTATGTTAATATTGTAATAGCAAACTTAATTGGGCCAAACCATTTCTTTGATCGAGCAGGAGCGGGGAAACGTGGGTTCTATTTAAGCAATTCTACCGCTATCTACTCCAGACATTGCAAGGAAGACATTGGAAATATAATGCGTAGATTTTTTTTTCTACGTACCGACGGCGTGCAAGCGTTAGAACGTCTTTCTGTTTTTAGATCTCGTGCTTAAGTGGGGCGTCGCATCACTCGCTATATATATATTCTTCAGTTTTATCGCTACTTCCATTCGATAAGTTTTCATACTTGCACGTACTTGCAACTTATCCGCCTCATCGCCAAGCTAAATGGAAAATAATCTTGATGGAGCACAAATAGGCTTCTACTTAGTTCTGAAGGAATAAATCGTGCTTTAAAAGTCTGACATTAATCCTAAGTTGCGAGTCTGCAGAAGGTTGAAATTGGCCTTCAGAAAAAATAGCCATTTACAAGCCAGACACATAATCCCTTGATGATAAAACTACGTTAGCCTTGGTGCAAAAACCGCACAACTATTGAAATGATGTGTAGGGTACACGAGCCGAAAAGCTGTAGTAGTGCTTATCTATAGTAGTTCATTTGGGCGAGTACCAAAGGCAAAGCGAAATGTTGGTTGGTATGCAAGGTTGGAAAAGTAGCCGTGGGACGAATAAAAAAGGAGATATTATTTCGGAAATTAAATTTTCTTGATCCACTAATGTCACAAGCCAGATCCTTCGAAACATCTCCTTTCCCTAATTGAATATTTTGTCAGTCCTTTCCAAATGGGTTCTTGAACCATAGCAAGAAAATGGAAGGGAAAAACATGTTCGGAAAACCAATGAACTACTGTGTAAGGCCCACATTCCTAAGAAAAATACGTGAC
Organism: Dermacentor albipictus; assembly: GCF_038994185.2. NCBI lineage: Eukaryota > Metazoa > Arthropoda > Arachnida > Ixodida > Ixodidae > Dermacentor > Dermacentor albipictus. Next base: position 126,938,185 of record NC_091824.1, on the reverse strand, counting down.
TTTGATGCCAGCGTCTTCATATTTTTATTATTGGCGGGTGTATATATTGTAAGATGACTACGTAGAAGTACATTACCCCGCGAAACTATGTTATCCATAGCAGAAACGACGAACACTTAGTTAGCATTGATGCCTCTACCCACTTAGAAAGCCACTCCGCAGTTTGTAGCATTTTGAAAGCATTTCTTGGTGTGTCTGCCCAGATGAGCTCGCACGAGATTGCTTTTCGTATTATTAATATATATTAGGTCAACACAAATCACATAAATACAACTACTAGGGACGCATGAAGTGACGAATAATAAGAACGTGACGTGAGTCGCTGCTATGCGTAAGAATATTGTAAGAGGCTGGGAAAGCCCGAAATTTTATCACAAGGTATCAACGCATCTTATGGGAAGCATATGTTACGCTAGCTCATAGAAAATCTTAATTATGGAAGCAGAATACATATCGTTGTCGCACAGCAATACTTTCTCGAACACTTGAGATAATCTTTCAGTCACTCTGAGCTTCCGCTTATGCTCTCTCTCTACACACACACACACACACACACACACACACACACATATATATATATATATATATATATATATATATATATATATATATATATATATATATATATATATATATATATATATATATATATATATATATATATATATATATATACATGTATGTATATATATCCTTTCCTCCTCGACGTGAGCATTCCTAAGGGGTCCACAGGAACAATTGAGATCTTTATAAACGTATCTCCGGGCTCTTTGCTTACCATATATATGGAGATACGTTTATAAAGATCTCAATTTTCCCTGTGGACCCCTTGGGAATGCTCACGTCGAGGAGTAAAGAATGAAACGTCTGGTTGTCTAGCGATATCGCTGGACTGCGGGCACATCTATCTCGCGCCTAAATATTTAATATTTGGCGTGAAAGCTAAGAATAATTTACATTTCGTGTCACCTAAGTGAAGAGAATATATGTTTTGAACGTCGCCTTTGTCATTCTCTGTAGTGTATCTATATCAGTTCCTTCCTGTGAACTTTTTGTAGTATAAAGATTTTTTTTTGAAAACTCATCCGTATCAAGAAACGGATATTTTATTTATTAGCGACGCAGCCTGTGCCTTTTCGGCTCACAATGAAAGTAGAAATTTGTTTTTTTAGAAGTAGAAGTTGATCTCATTTGAAATTGAATTCATAGAAAACTTCGCTTCGAAGTCGATCGCTGCGTCTTCATTAAATCCGTTCACGTGGAACGAAATATTCGACTTGGCCATAGTGAGATTCTGCAATAGTATAAAAAATATAGTTCTTTTGTCAATTTAAGGAAACTTGATAAAACACCATTGCAGAGCCAGGAAAGCACGATGTACTCAGTGAACTGAAACTTCACTTTGCGAATGAGTTCCTGGGTGCAGCATGAGTTAAAGTATCTTGCATATGAAGGCATGGTATTTTATTTGTGAGATTTCATGTTGATGCTGCTTCAGAGAGAGAGAGAGAGAGAAATTAAGGGAACTGTTTGGGTGATGGATTCTCCCTACGGATTCTCCCTACGACGGATTCTTATATTGCTTCCTGGATTCGTGCCAGTGGCCAGGGCACATGGCACGTCAACAAAGTATACTTCTCCATGAATTATGAGTGGGGCACCGGCACTTACTATACGAGTGCGAAAAAGTCTGCATTTTTTACACTTCATCTGTGGAATTCCGAGCACGTGAAGACAAAGCCGGCCTTAGTTCAACGCATTCGATGCCGGCTTTATACTGTGCGAATATGTTTGCTCAAGTATTCTTTTTTTTATTGAAAATAAAAGAAAGAGGCGTAGTCACCTTATAAGGGTGACGGCTACTCCTTTTCTCACAGCGGAAACACCATTATAAAAAAAAACATACGTAGGAAAGTGAAAACAACCACTTCATATGGTCAGAAATCCACAACACAGTCCTATACGCCCATGAACATAACAGTATAAAAGCCAAATGCAAGTTGCACCACAATGAGTTCCTAAACGAAGTCACAAACACACACAAATGGCCGTGATGTAGGGTTCGCTGAGCATATACACAGATGAGTAATTACGCTGTGTTAAATAATTCATGCTGTACAAAATAATGTATAACACGTAATATACAAGCACTAATAATTACAAATAAAAGAAGAACGTTATAGTGACATCGTGTGATTATTTAGTGCAATACTTAGTATTTGTTAAGGATGCCTGTGTCTTCATAAGAATGTTCAAGTGCGTTCAATACTTTTCGCTCTGCTATTTTCGATGGCCATGAGCCCAGCAATACTGCGAGTGAAAGAGGCGGGTGAGGATCAATGGAGTATTCACCGCTTCATAAAAACATCACAAGCTGCGAACCTACTGAACATGAAATAGCAGGTGCTGTTCTTTGTTCAGAACACAAAGAAAAAGATCCTGCTTTTAGGCATGGATCAAATCAAGTACTTGCGAAACGTTTACGCCAATAGTCGTATACGTAAATGTAGTTACTATGCACTTCGCGTTTTCGTGGCGAGGTCATTGCGATAGATATGAATGTCGGTGAGCTATCATCTCGAGATAAAGACTGTGAAATTACCGAACGAGGAAAGCGAAATTTACACATAAGCATAGTTACGGACCAGATGACAGAAACACTGGTGCGAACATCGGCAAAGGCATCGCGATGACGTCATCGCGGTGACTCAATATAAAAATACGGGTGCGATACTGCGTGAGTAAGTGAACATTGTAGCTATTTGTGCGTACTCAAATGAAACAGGGTTAAGAAAAACATGATACTATACCAAACTGGTCAAATGTGCCATATAATCTGGCCGAAGCACCCCTGTACCAGGTATATGTTTATGGATTTCTTGAAAACTAAAGCGTAATAACGCAATTAAACTGTATATGCGGTGTACTTCATTGCCAGGAAAACAAAACGTCGTTTCATAGGGTGTGAATTCTTTACTTTCTACCTTTGCTTCAAATTGTGCTGATATCATTAGTGTTTGCTACTCTAGCGCTCCTATGTTGGTTTCGTAAGGAGCGCTTTATATATAGGCTACGGCTGACAGCACAAAAAAAAAACAAATCCTTTCGCAGTGTAAATATTATATTATTTTTTCATTTCATGACTTTTGTATAACTGCAGCAATCACGCAAACCGTTGATTCCTCGAGCAGTGGTCGGCAGGTTATAAAACCTTGTTGCAGCTTCTCACAAAGGTTTTATATTTAGCGTCGGCGCAACAGTGCCAATCGTCTGCGTCCGTCGAAGCACCCGCTCGGCACACAGCTTGAAAAAAAAAAGTCATAGCACGGTTTACATCTCGATGTTGTTGATTTATATATATTTGTTGCACTTGTTTACAGCACCAAGAAAAATGTGTAGTCCTACATGAACGGGATGCTGTTTCAACGTACATCAGCTTCTTTACGCTGGTACCAGGCCTAACTGGAAGGGATGGCGTTCGGGACTGCAAGTTAAAAAAACTCGATGCCCCTGATATTCTTAATCAGACACTTATTCTCATTGAAGCACTACCTATTACAAATATGCGTGGGGCTGTAAATATTTTGTGGAAGCTGAAAACGGCAGTTCGTCACCGCATACACTGTTCAGACGTTTTGGAAGAAGGCCTAGCCCATTGCTTCCGAAATCAAGAAGGGGGCTGACACGTGGAGTAACACAGTGTGGTATAATGGTAATGAACAGGGATAAGGTGCCTCGGAAAGGCTGGTTCACGTTTCGATAGGAGGACCTATCTTCGTCCAAGATAGGTATTTCCTATCCGTGTTTATAACTATATATGCTTAGACGACAACGGATTAGAAAAACTCAGACGGGAGCAATGGCCGTAGTACCCACCCAATCCAACGTCTTCTTCCTATTCTGCCTAAATGTACTGACCGTTCAAGAAGCAGGGAGCATCTCCAGGTGATGCTGTACTTGAACGGGCCTTTTAAGTACTTTGCCGCCTTTCGTTTTGATAGAACAAGCCCGCAACCCTCCATCGGGGCCGGGATATACTCGAGCTAGTGGCCAAAAACATCGATACTTTCTTTCCTCTTCCATTAAAACGACGCCATCGATTTTTCCCACTTTGGTTAGGTCTTTGCGGATACTGATGCAGACATCGAGTACTGATCGAGATTTTTTCCACCTTTCCCATCGTTTCCACAGGTGGTCAATAGGCTTCTGACGACACTGGACATCTCGGATATCTTTCCGAGTATTCTGTGGTCAGTTCGAGGTGCTGCAGGAAGTAGGGTCAGGAATAATGAGGATAGAATTCTCAACCAAAAAGAGGGCTGGACATACTGAGAGCGGTTCTCCTCTCCTTGTTAAAATGAAAAAGTTAAAAGGTGGCGGTTGGACGTAGCCTTCATTTGTAGGCGTACAGTACTCGACTCTTCAACTCCGTCTTCTCCTCTGACTTGAGTCCTGACGCATCGTGAAACTTTTATTGACCCGCGCTGAGCGACTTTAGCGCACCCCTCTGTCAAGGTCGCTTCCAGTTCCTTCAGTCTTTCAGCATCCCATGAAATTAGAAAATAGCATAACATTTGCCAAAGAAGCTTGGAAATTGCAGTAACGTGCCAGATAATGCCAGTGAGATGGAGTGACATGAACTGTGTTTTTAGTAAGGTGCGCTTCATATACGTCGTGACCAAGGCTAGAAACTGCATGGATGACTATGTAGAACATTCCAAGTAGTCGTCTTTCGTGTTCCAGAGCATTTGCAGGACTGCTGCTGAAATGCTTGTCAATCCTCCTAGTCATTCATCTTTGTCGTTAATGTCGGCAGTTATGGTTGCTGGTAAAAGTCGAAAACTGAGCGATCCTCTATTAGGCTTGTGCCGTTTTTCAACCATTCCTTAAGCGACAGATTTCCTTTTATATGCGATAATGGGTCGAACACAAGTCAAAGCTTTGCCATCGGAGAGCCTTGTCGCATAATTTCACGATGTCATGCAACAGAGTCTGCCATGGAGGTTACTTCGCGCAAAACTTTGGCATGCTCTAAATGCAAGTATTACCTACTGCTGACATAATTTTTTCTCAGACTATCACGCTGAGAAAGCTTTTTCGTTACCTTTTGAAGACGATTAATAGCTGTATCGTGGTTCTACCCCAAAAAGTGTTTTCGGTCGTCTTTCTACCACAGTGCTACCGTGTATCTGCCACTAGGCCCATTAACCGTCACCTTGAACTGTACTAGGTACTTATATATAAGAAGGACCTTCCCTCGGGACAGTTATGTTGTTGGTCTCTATTTTACAGAAAGAATAAATAATTTCGACTGTGGATTCTTCTGTAGTATCTACTCGTAAGGTGCTGACCAGAGATCAGTGCCGCAGCCCAAAAAAACTTTTTCACACACTGGTGTTTAAACTGTCCAGCCAAATATTGTCGATCGCGATAAGGTCTGGTACGTCAGGGCAGCGAATTAGTTCACGTTTTAAAACTTGCCATAGGTAGTCGGAACCAATTAGCGAGCCAATGACAGAGCCCGGGGTATCTTCAAAAACTAAGTGATCGTACGCTTGTACAAACGTGTTCTCCACCGCCAGCATAGCTACATCATGGCAGATGACAAGGTCGATGACAGATTCTATGCTGAAAATGAATTTGCTATCCCGATTTCTAAGTGGCACCTCTACGACATGGCACTTTTCAGATACTGATGAGCAAGTACTTCCGAAAGTGTTTAGCGCTAGTGGTGCCTAGCTATCATTCTGATTACCTGTGGCACCTCAGCACCATGGATGCGAAGCCCAGCGCAGCCAATCAGAACTTCAACAGCAGACAAAAGGGACACGTCCACTAGGTTAACTCTTGCAGAATACTTCCCTTGGTGAAGACTAACTCAGAGGCTTGCGAACAGGGACTGTAAGATGACTGACCGAAAAGCGCGACTTCGTTTTTCTCGTTTGAAACTGAGAATAGCGTCGTGAGCTAGAGCCTGTTGAATGATATCCATGACCATCGCCTTGAATGTTAGAGATGGCACGTTAAGTGCACCCAGACAGAGGATATTTCACTGTATTTCGCCATACAACCATCGAAGACCGGTCATGTTGTTGGCCGAATTTACGTTCGGAAGGTGTCGCAGTGCCATCAAATGGGACTGAATGATCCTCGTTTGATCATCGAACCTTTCCTTCCACAGCACGATGGTGTCTGCGTAGCATGATTCAACGTGGGCAAACAAGTTTTTGAGGTAATAAAGTTTGGCGGAAGGCGTCAAATTGATGTTGAGGTGAATGACCTTTTCCGATTGTTCCCAAAAGCCTTTCCGCTGATTTATTTCCCCATTCAACGTTGAGATATGCGGCTGTCACATTCCTGGTGGGGGATACTACGCCTTGTGCACTCGATGCTTAGGACAGCATGCATTTTGCTCGTACTATCTGGTGGATTCGGCAGTTAAGCTCAGCAAGCGTGCTAATTGCTTTAACGCTATATTTGGCTGCAACAGTAGACTCCTGTTACAGCTGTTTGATGGGAACACATTTCTCAAACGGGGCGCATTAATCTGGAAAGCTTGTCGCGGCTCGAGAACCGACGATCTTGAACAGCTGAAAGAATTGCGATATCGACGTTGGAAGAATCAAGCAAGGCTGGGCTTCCGAAATTATCTTAGTGCTCAGAGGCCGTCGTGCAGATCGCTTGCTTTTCAGTAGACCAATCTGGATAGCGTCGAAGGTGGCTGATGTCCTTGCACCAACGCCGATTTTCACATCCACGATCTGTCTATTCCTCGCCGCCCGCAACGCCAAGCGAGAGTAGCGTCCGGTCAAGTGTGCGTAGAATAGGATGCGGGTTTTTGACACTAGACATAATGCTTAACCGGCAGTGGTGGTTGGAAAACCTAAGACGGGAGCCATGGCCTGCGTTCGGTTTGGTTTGGTCTTTCCTTTTTTGATGGCGCATGCACACCATGGGGAATCGGCCAACATTTTGATGGTATTAGGAAATTTCAGTATTCCAAACGTTTTCTTCCTTTTCTGCCTATACTTGCTCACCTCGTTCATTTACATTCACTATTTTAGAACCTTTTACCGCAGCAAGTGGCTTATGTACGGCAATCAAGATTGCTACATTTAATTTTCTCGAGGAATCTTATCCGCATGGTGAGCATTCTAACAAAGCGTCGGACATGTTTACAGAGCTTCCACCGAGAAATTTGTTTTCGTCACCGCTGTGGCTCCAAGACTTGTTGACTTACCAGAGGAGCAATTTCGGCCTGTTGGTGTGCTGTACATCTAATAAGGCACAACTACACACATACGAAAGCTCTACTGTCAACATATTTTTCTTGCGATCTTGTTGCTACTCTTTCGACGTGTCTAGTTCACGTTTTTTTACGTTCGTTTGTTAGCAATAACGGCGGACAAATGTCTGATAAACAGGCTGCACTATATCTAACAACAAACTAGTTTTTTTATTTTTCTCGCGAGGTTTAACAGAGAGTCTGCCTGAACTCATTGCTCACCTCGTGTCACTCGTCTAAGCTTATCTAAACAATGCGTTCCTTGCTTTTCACTGTGTTTGTTATCGAAGCGAGGACTTTTCTATTGCGTGCCACAGAAAAGTGGCTTATCCATGCCTTGGCTTGCTTCCTATTTCTAAGCCTACGCAAAACCTAACATAGGTTCACATCTGCATATCCGGATATCCGGACTGTGGCTTGGGCCTCATTCCTGGTGGGCGATACTATGCTTTCAGCACCCGTCGCTTGCGACTGCATGCATTTTGCTCGTTCTATCTGGTCGATTCGTCAGCGAAGTCTAGCAAGCGTGCTAATTGCTTTATCGCTATATTTGGCTGCAACAGTATACTCCTGTTGCACCTGTTTGGTTGGAACACATTTCTTGAACTGGGCGTTAATCTGTGAAAGCTTGTCATTGCTCGCGGACAGACGATCTTGAACAGCTAAGAGTTTTGCGATGTCGACGTTGGAAGAATCATGCAAGGCTCGGGTTTCTGAAGTGACCTTAGTGCTGAGAGGCTGTTGTGCAGATCGCTTGCTTTTCAGTAGACCAATCTGGATAGCGTCGAGGCTGGCTAATGTCCTTGCACCTGCGCCGATCTTCACATCTACGATCTGTCGATTCCTCGCCGCCCGTAATACGCAAGCGAGAGTAACGTACGGTCAGGCATGCGTAGAACAGGATGCGGGTTTTTTACACGAGAAATAAATCCTTAATCGGCAATGCGGGGTTGGAAAACCTAAGACGGGAGCCATGGCGTCGCGCCTACGTACTGTTTGTTTTCGTTTTCGTTTTATAATGGCGTATACACACTGCGGGGAATTGGCCATAATTTTGATAGTATTAGGAACTTTCAGTATTCCAACGTTTCCTACCTTTTCTGCATATACTTGCTCGCCGCGTTTATTTACCTTCAGTATTTTTAGAACCTTTTACCGCAGCATGTGGCTTATGTACGGCAGTCAAGATTGCTACATTAAATTTAATCGAGGAATCCTATTCGCATGGTGAGCACGCTAACAAAACGTCGGACATGTTTACATGGCTTCCATCAAGAAATTTCGATTCTTTACCACTACTGCTCCATGAGGTGTTTGTTAACTCCCCAGAGGAGCAATTTTGACACGTTGGCGTTCTGTGCATCTAATAAGGTACACCTAAACACACACAATATCTCCGCTTCCAGCATATTTCTCTTGTGATCTGTCACTACTGCGTCGACGTGTCTAGTTAGCGTTTTCTAACGTTCGTTTATTAGCAATAATGGCGGAGAAATGTTTGCTGCTATATATACGTGTACCTTATTCATCAAACTTCTTATTTTCTTCTCGCGTGATTTAACATAGTTTCTGCCTGGACTCATTGTTCGCCTCGTTCCACTCGCCTATGTTTATCTAAAGAATGGATTGGTTGCTTTCTCACTGTTTGTTATGGCAGCGAGGACTATTCCATTGTGTGCCATACAAAAGTGTTTTATTCATACCGTGGCTTCCTATTCCCAAGCCTACACAAAACATAACATTGGTTCACGTCTGTATATCCGGATATCCGGTCGCCTTATATAATTCATGATGTGAACAGCGTTTCGGCAGCTCATGCCAGCACGGCTACCACGTCTCGTATCACGGCAAGAAGTTTGAAAGCTTCTATAGTCAAACCCCGCCAAAGGACGCCTCCACTGGAGCAGTTGTTCGAACTGACGTCAACGTTTGTATGTTGAAATTTTAATGTTTTCTGCGTTTTCTGCGCCTGCAGACGTCAAACTTTTCGCTGGGAGACAAACTTGATTACACTTTTTCTGTCTATTATTCGCTCACTGTGCAAGCCGCCTGCATGCATGCACCCTTCATATGCAAAGTGTTCATCATTCAGAAGCTGTCCGCGAAGGAAGTGAACTTGCATGCAGCGGAAAGCGTTCTGCTTATTTCTGTGAACGTTTAAAATGTAGTCAGCTTGAAGCTCTTGCAAATGATGTCCCGCCTTATATATTTCTTTACTAGAGTTCGTTACAGTTTACTTCGCGCTGTTTGAAAAGGCAAGATCAAAAAATTAATGCAGGCCTTTTGCAAGGCTGTCTACATTCAACTGTCAGTTTTTGCCCTGAGGAATCATGAGGCCTTTTAGTTGCCTTGTGCAGCCAGCCGATAACCATGTATGAAAGCTTAGTGCACTGACATAAGAATAAGCATCTTTTTTTTATCACTGTGTAGTTAGGAGATGTTGCTTTAGTTGGCGCTGGGTACTCCTTTTCACACAGACGTCTTTTATGACTAACTTAGAACATTAAAACTAAAAGTCAACTCCAAATCTTAATAACACAAAGTCGCGCCAAAAATGCACACCAATGCCACACTAAAACTGAAAGTAAACACCAAATCATAAAAACACAAAGTTCAGTCACACAATTACACTAATACCCCACTAAAACTTAAAATCAACTCAGAAACACAGCAACACGAAGTCCATTCACAAAGGTGTACTAATGTAAACACAAAGTTCAGTCACGTAACTGCACTAAAATCACGACGCATAAGAAAGCACGGGTTAGATACAAGTCAAGGTATGTTGCCAGAGTTAGGAAAAAAAAATCCCATAGCATGAGCTTATCACATTTAAAAATTCTACTCAATAGTTTCCGAGAATATTGCTCCCTTCCAGAAATATTTGAAGGGCCAATAACGCTCGTCTTTCCTATGAATGTGCTAGCTATGGACCTAGATCTTCCTGAGGCTAACCCTCGTATTCACAAACGCACCTCTACTCGACTCTCCGCTCGAAATGCTCCTTGAGGGTAGTCTTTCTTTTCATACATCGCCCTCCACTCTAAACGCGCCTTGAGTGAAGGAAAGCTCGAGCGTTTTACTCAAGAGCCTCAAGGCAGCCCTGCAGCTACCTTGAATCGCTCCTCGAGTGAAGTTAGCGCGTAAACATGGCTCTATTGTGATTTGTCGCTCACCTCCTCAGCTTTTTCCGATGGACGCCAGTTGTCTCCACCGCCTTTATTTAGTTAACAATGCTGCGCAATTTCAAAGGCTTCACTTCAAGGACCGGTGCAATCCTATCGAGCGCTTCGGCAACGGAACTATTCCACTGCGGCACCGAGACAGATCAGCCATCCCGTCAAGAAGACTGCGAGCTAGAGCAGTGACTTTCGTCTTACTTCCGTGCATGATCCATTTGTTAACCTGCACACTCATGTTCTTCTTGCGAGTGCTCCAAAACTACTATTGGCGCGAGTGCATTCACTGGCACATGTTTCTCGCGAATGATCGTACAAAGCCGCATTACTTCAAGCACGGTGCAATACATGACTGTGGCGTACTTTGAAGCTATCAACAGAAAACTACGAAGATTCCTGTCATTAGTTTGACTATTGCCTGCGTGCATGTATTTAAAGAATGCATTGTTGCGTCAAAAAAAGTGCGTGCAAAAAAAGCTCGTGTATTGCTTGTGCAAGCAATGCGCTGCTTGTACTAGGGTGGACTGTCAGCAGATACGCTAATCCAAGGACGGCGAAGCACACCGCAGCGATGCAATCATCTCTATGAACGAGCAGGTGCGTTCACTTAACTTTTTTCATTTTTCTTTATTTTCCTGCAGCTAGTTGCGCTGGGAAATAAAATGTACTCTAATTTTGCGCGTACCATGTGCCGTTGGGGGAAATTAAAGTCATAAACAATAATTACGTGAGCGTTGCTTCAAAACATTCAGTTTAATTAGCTTACAATGCCTATGAAGATCCGTGCCGAACGAGGGAATGACCAACCATGAAACGGCATTCAGTACTATACCTGCATGTATACACAGGTGAATGGAATGTTTTGTTTGAATAAAAAACATAGAATAACAATACCACAGAGTACAGTTTTTGTACATTACATCATTTTTTATTTTGATAAAAAAGCTGCAGCAGTGCAGTGAAAGCTCCTAATACAGATATTGCTAGCAAATGTTAGCAGGTATATCTCGCATATCGTTGTTGTAAACATTCCAGCTCTCTAGAGGGTTCATTAGGCAAGTGTTAGATCGCTGTATGTCGGTCTGACTGCGCAAGCAGGAGTCCAGCTAAAAATCTTTCTTTGCAAATACAAATAGAAAGAGTATGACCTCGTTATTGAAAAAATCTCGTTCTAGAAAACCAAAGTCTTAAACGAGTGTCATTAGTAGGATAAGTAAACTAAAGAAAACGAATACAGTACTTAAACTTCTTTTCATGGGCCTTAACATCACTGTATGCTTATCATCAACTTCTTGTCTTATGCAGGAACCAAGAAGAAGCAACACAAGCGTGCAGAGCTTGTGTTTCCAAGTGTGCTGTGTTGGCTGCGCTTGCATTGATGTGCAAGTGAAGGGCTCCAGTCAATTGTTTTGATGCACTACAATAGCGGTTGCACTATTCTGGCTAAGACTGCATCTACTGCATCCTACGGCATCTCCCATCGTATCAGCTCAAACATCACCATTAAAAGAAGTTTGGCTGCATGCATTTGCCTTCATAGACACATTGTAGCTGAAGTCGTATTTTTCGTCCAGCTTTCTTTTCTTCAGCCATATTTATTAAAACAGTATGCACCCCTCAATAATTTCTTGTTAATGCAAGTGCCATTTTTTTCTAAAACAACAAATTTTACTTTGATAGTATACGAATACAGCGTGAATTATGATCCTATAAACAGAAGCAGCAGTACTGCTTGCAAACATATTCTAGAATAACACCATCTTTATCTAGACAGTAGCCTGTCTCGTGTAGGCATCCAACGGTATGTAATGGTAAATCCTTGCAGAATATATGCTGTTTCTGCTCTGCTTGTAGCTTTAGCTTAAGATGAATTATGAGGGCTGGGACAATGCATTTCTTCCATTGAATGCGGATGGCAGCTGGCTACCACGGGGCTCACAGAACTTCAGCAATTGACCGAAGAACAAAACCCAGGATAGCACCGTCTCTTGTGAGATCCCAAAATAGGCCACGTGGTGATGCAGACAGTCACAATGACGATGGTGAAAAATACAGTATAGAGTGCATCGCTACCGTTACTTCAGAACAAGCTGAGATCAACTATCCAAATTATGGAATATTCCCTAATGTACACTTCCTCATGCTAAAGTAGCTTCAACATAGCACTAAATACTAAAGTGTTGGCTACAAATGCTACAAAATTGCTGCAACACAAATTGTGGGCAGTAAAAAGCTCACGTCGCAATCGCAACATATCATGGGCAACTGATGACTTCGCACATCCTAATAGTTAATATATGCTCTCCAAAGCAAGTTTATATGAAAGTTAAAGCGGAATAAAATTAGAATTTCATTTCATTATGGTATAACAGTTTCAGGTTAGTGGTTCGAAATAACACGGTGTCCACTTCGCCATTTTGCAATGTGGAGAGACGTAATATCATTATTATTACAAAGGTCATGAAAGTAAGCACAGACTATTTACCCGATAGGTTACTAAAGTACTTCTTCAGCACCTAGGTTCTTTCATGGAAGCGAGCTGGTGCAATTCCAACATGCAGGCACCGTATCTATCGATGCCCTCAGGTCTGTCACAAGCCTTGCTGTGAAGTGCACAGATTATCTTTTTTTTCATGAGCTGATCCTTCCAAGGCCCACATCGTGCCCCAATATGCAAAAAAAAATTATGTACAGAGGGCATTCGCGCGCTAAGTACATTCAGTGTACCTAAGCAACGGAAATGAAAAGACATAGCTCAACTAAAAATGCTGCCACTGTGTGAACCTGAAAGCACACTTTACGGAACGTGCATCAGATACTACCACATAGCACATTGAAAAAAATAAGGCGAAAGGACAATAATGCTGGTGATGATGTACTTGCAAGAGAATTTTCAGAAGAAAAAGACATTGCGCAGCGTATATGTAAAATGAGAAAGCACTGGAAATGCAGGCGCTAGTGCTGGTTCATTGACTATGTGTGCTACGATTTGAATAAAACGACTAATTACCACAGCTTCTAAAACAAAGTATAAGAATGAAAAACGCTTTTCAACCTGCCGGTGCTCACACACTCTTTTTTCCAGAAGTCATTGAGTAACTCCAAAAGTGCCAATCGACCACTAGGTCCCATGCTCTGCAGCATACTGTATGTAATGAAATCTGGACCGGCAGCAGTCTTTGTCTTACACAGACGCAAGTGCAAATTTCAGCTCAGCCATATGCATTCTGCCACATGTCTACAATAACCGCTTCTCCTCAACTGAAAAATTTCATACGCGATAATGGAAATGATCAATCTACACAGGTGCCCATCCCATACATTATGTACATTTTGCATTTTTGTTTTAAAAAGCGGAACCAATAACTGATTGTCGCGCCGAATCTCCCACCAGCTCCAATTAGCAAAACAATATGTTTTGCGCAAGCTTATGCTGCCTCGAATATGCTTCAGGTGACAGTGCTCGCAGCATGAACAACTGGAGTGAGTCATGATTGAGCACATCGGGAACTATTTATCGACAGCGCCGCAGCCTTCACAAAAACCACATTTACAAGATAAGAGCTTCCATGAAGAAATCGCTCACTCACCCATATGTTTTGTTGTTGCTTTCAACAAACTTTAAGCACCACGTGGTCTTGAAGGTAAACAAAGCTGCGCATGGGCCGTTCAAGTCACTCCGGCCCGGTCACCATACACACATGGACAAAATCACCTATAATAAATGCAGTTAGCAAACGCAACGTGAACCACCAATGAAGCACTAGGAAACAGAGCAGTGGACAAATGCAGGTGCAAATTTTCTTTATTTTCAGCCATGCACCATGTTCCCAGCTTTTGTGGTGCGATTAATGCCAGACTTCAAACACAGCTTCCGCTTGATCTATCAGTTGAATGCTCACAGTGGCAGCATTGCCAAGCTAAAGTTGTGCGTTGCGCCATGTAGTCGTTTGACTAGGAAGACGAATCAACGTGAAAACATATTTGTCCTAAATATGTGTAGTTTTGATAAGCACACCTAAGAATAGTCTTAATATCAGATGCCTTCCTCGGTCGGTGCACTTCCCTCGAGTTCAGGGCACATTTTCAAGGTCTTCGGCGGAGGAATGGTCGAATAGTGAACATGAAATGCAACGGCGCCTTGAGTGAAGGAAGGCCCGTACTCGAGTTTTCCGAGTCGAGGAGAAGCGTTGAGTTAAGGCATGTTTAAGAATGCGGGTGTCAATGGCTTGTGCTCTAAAGTCACTAAATCAAGCCCTAAGTGTTAACTATGTATGTCGCTGACATTCTACCAGAAGATGCTATACATCATCAGTCGCGTGGCTACAAGTGCATTCCGAACTACTATCAGTTCTTGAAACTTCATGCAGAAAGTGTTTCGTGTGCGCGGTACGGAGCCGAATACGTCGACGTTCAAAGGCTCTGGTTGTACCTAATGTATACGGGCTTTTAAATTGAAACGATGGGTCAATGTGAAATAAATGGGAAGATTTCGAGTTCTGATCAAACTATGTCGCTTTGCAAACGCAGGCTGAGATCTGTCTTGGTATGCGGCGCAATTCGCCTTATGTCAAAGGGAGACCATGTGTGGCGTTAATAACATGCGCTTGTCCAGCTGCTTTTACTGCTTAACATTTCCAGGGATTTTGCAGTGGCCAGGCATCCATTGCAACATTATTGTGCGATTCCATTCACTTGATTTTGTGAGTTCCTTTAGTGTCTCGTAAGCTAACGCCATGTTTTGCGAATTGCTGCTGTCACCATCAAGTGAAGACACAGCTACCTGCCAGTCACGAAGCCTTTTTGCGGTGAATTTATGGGTAGTAAAAAAGATAATATTGCAAAACGTTCTGATATTGTTGATGATGTCGTGTAAGGTAGTTTAAATGTCTGTATCTTGTTCCACTCTGGAATGACAAAGGCAACTGTAGAAGAATTTGTTTGGCAAGAACTATCTGTATACGCTTGAATATAGCCAGAGTATCGAAAGTACATCCGGTATCACGCTCGCTGTGGTGCTGCTAGCATAAATATACCTGGTTAGCGAATAATTTTTCTGCCAAAAGTTAAATTTTTGGAGAGACGAGTCGCCATGGAGGGCAGACGATATCTGAGAACTTAATTTTGTGAAGTGGTAGTAGATTTTTGTGCACCTCAATCACCGAATTGATGCTCGTCCTGCCTCTGTCAATAAGTGTAATTGCTAGTGGATGCCTTTCGAGCTGCACTCAAACGTGAAAGTAGGGTCGGCAGGTTTCAACCGTCCCCATAATAGGAAATGGAAGGATGACGTGCCTCAGTAATTGCTATAGAGCTTAAAGTTGCTCCAGGAACTCCCAAGCATATTCTAAGACTCCCAGCCGTAATACACTGAAGTGTCTCTTCAGATAAACGGGAGATTCCACCTAGAACGGGCGAAGAATGTGCTGTCTTAATCTTTATAAGTGCGTCATGTATTTTAGTAGGGATGAAAGCGACCCTGCCAAATGTCGTGCGTGGTACGCGGTGAAGAAAACTTATTGTGGAGTTCATTTGTTCGTCGAGGGCTCTAATGTGAGAATTCCAATAAAATTGTCTGTCCAGTATAACCCCCGGAAATTTGTGTTGTTTCACTATGTCCAAAGGTTCTCCTTCAGAGCACAGCTGAAAATCCATTAAATATCCACTGGTAAAAGGCAGCACAGCCGTCTTACTGTTAGGCTGTTCCATTCCTCTTTCCTTTAAGAATTTGGCCACAATGTGTAGACCTTCCTGGTGATTGAACAAGGCTGGTGCTTGAACCAGAGGCCCAAATACGAACACCATCCGCATGTGTAGAGAAGTGTAGTACAGGTGCGAATCTCTGCGGCAAATCCACCATAACGAAATTAAAGAGAAACGTACTTAAGACACTGCCTTGTGAAACTCCTTGAATAATATTATGGGAGAAAATTTTTCATTCGTTTGTTTGAATAAATATTAATCTGCATTCAAGAAGTTCGATATCTACCGTAGCGCGCTTCAAGAGACTACCAATTCTGGCAGGCCACACAATTTATGAGCATGACTGACTGTGTGGAAGGCTCCTTTAATGTCTAAAAAGCCGCTATTTTGACCGTTGTCTTCAAGAAGGGTAACGATATCCAAAGTTGCATCCATGGTGCTTCGCCTCCTTCGAAATCCCGTCATGTGATCGGGAAGTTCTTCTGTTTGCTCACACCACCATTGCAGCCTAGTATAAATCACTTTCTCCATGACCTTACATAAACAGCTCGTCAGACTCACAAGACGAAAGGACTACAAAAAAGAGGAGTTTAACTAGGCTTCGATATAGGTATCACACGTGACGTTTTCCAAGATTCAGGGACACACTCCTTTTTCCACAAGTCATTGAGTAACCCTAAAAGTGCCAGTTGACCATTAGGTCCCATGCTTTGCAGCATACTGTATGTAATGAAATCTGGACCTGCAGTAGTCTTTGTCTTACACAGACGCAAGTACGCATTTTAGCTCAGTCATAGAGAATTCGAAGTCTAATCGCACATGCTGTGACTCAAAACGTGCAAGAACATTTCGTTTTGCCACTTTAACTAAATAGTCAGACTCAGTACAAGTAATAGATACGCTTGTTCTAGTTGTAACTTCACAGAACTCCTCAGTAATCACTAATTCTGTAGCATCCCTGGCTTTAGCGAAAGTACAAAATTTTTCTGTTTCAACAGCAGGGCCGCTTAATGCACGAACAGTCATCTATATTCATGG
Source organism: Dermacentor albipictus (assembly GCF_038994185.2). Classification (NCBI taxonomy): domain Eukaryota; kingdom Metazoa; phylum Arthropoda; class Arachnida; order Ixodida; family Ixodidae; genus Dermacentor; species Dermacentor albipictus. Next base: position 126,920,980 of record NC_091824.1, on the reverse strand, counting down.
AACTGGTTTCAGGGGAGACAACCTATTTCATTATGCGCGCAATCTTTTTTTCCTAATTTTTATCGTCGTCTCCGCATGACTGAGTGGATTTGCTGTGAACTTCTGTACGATATTATATTTCCACTTCGGCGATAAGCTCTTTCTGCTCTTCTTAAGGCTCTCAAACGTTCATACTCTCCGTCAACTGATGTGTGCTCATCAGGAATTGGGACTTGTCTCGTACACATTTCATTGTTTCCTTTATCACTGATGAGAGTTTCTCTACGTCAGCTTCTCAATCCACTCGACTGGACAAGTGTTTACGAAAGAGATACGAGTTTATTATATCCATGTATCTTCGTTTCACAGAAATTTTTAATTGTGGATCTGATATAAGAATTGAGGAGTGTTCGCTTCAACCTGTTTCTGCGTCTGCTGTCCACCCTGCATCCGTAACAAGATCTTTAGAACACAGTGCAACTGGCGTAACAATATTCTCGCATGAATTACACAGATAAATAGTTCACTACTGACATATTGCATCTTTCCGCTGCGCACTGAACGATAGCCCCACGGGCATTACAGGAATTACTTCACCATGTTACGTTCTGTACGTTAAAGTCCCCACATATGATAATGTTTGATCTTGTGATGCTAGTAGTACTTACCAATTTATCAACCGTAATACGTCTCAATGCTTGCAGCTACACGCTTATGACTTTTAGACATGATTTTGTGAGATATAATTTGCAGGCTACATATTCATTTAAATTTGAACTGCTTGAGTGAATAAGGTGAAAAGGCAACTCTTTTCGAATGTAGAGCATTGTTCTGCTGTTTCCAGCTGGACGAGAGGATTTATGTATTATGTAATCAGCAAGACGAAAGTCATTAGGTACTCCAGCCGCTTGTACGCACATCATAAGGAAGCTGTGTTGTGCAACTAATTTGCGAAAATTAGAAATCAGAAATCGTAGGCTATTAGCGCTCCATTAAAATACTACGACATTTTCGAAACGATTACGTAGGATTGCCATCCAGTAGCACTGATGTGGACAGCTGGCTCATTAATGGCTCCAAAGACAACAGTGCCTTTACCTCTAGAAGCTTGTTCGTAGGAGGTAGAGCTGTGACAATAGTTCGAACTGTAGCAAATAGCATTGGTAGAATCATCTGTCTAACACTGAGTGGCACGGTGTTATCTTGGAATGTTGATGTTCCGGCCGCCGTCTGCCGCGATCACTGGGGAGTGTTCTGAGAACGTCGCTGATGAGGTTGTCTGAGGTTAGGTAGCAGATATTGTTGTGATGTGTGGCCTTCAGTGACCGTAGCAGAATGATGACATCGCTGCCACTTGGACCTTTGCGCAGCATGTTGCTTTGATGCCGGCAAATACGACAGTCCTTTTAATTTTTGTTCAGTTGCGGTAAGCTGTCGACTTTTTGCTGTGCTCACTGCGTCAAGATTCAGAAGATTCTCCTTGTGTCGTGGTTCCTTCCCATTCACGCTTTTGTTGCATTTATGCGGCGTTGTTCTGTGGATATTTAGGGAAGGAAGCCGCATGATTACCCTCACAATTTGCATATTTAGGCTGTCGCGCAGACTTGCATTCAGCATCCTCATGGTTCTCGGAGCAGATTTTACATCGACGTGATCCACGACAGCTGTTAGCCAGGTGTCCAAACATCTGACTCATAATTATGACACCTCAAGGCAGGACCAAGGTATTTTTTCACTGGGCGGCTGGTGGAGCCCAAGTGGATTCTCTGAGGCATTGGTTTGTCATCTCTGAGGTGAGGGATTACACGTTGCAAGAGCGGGATTCAACTGTACTATCCTGCAGACGGTAGTATCTTGCTTGTCAGCGGACTGATATTGCTCCAAAATCTTTCAAAAACTCGAGCAGGTGTCCCTCAGTGTACTGAAGTGGAAAGTGACGAATCTATCCGACATTTCGGGTGTATGAAGCCAGTATGCTAACTCTTAGTCCTGCTATTTCATGCAGTTGAAGCAGGTTTTTTGCAGACGCCACTAAGGTAACACTCAACGAAAAACTGCCGTCTCTGTTTACTCGGAACGTCTGAACTTTTTACTTTGTCACAGAGACAATTTTTGAGGCACCTTTGTTCGGATTCACTTGCCAAAAATTCTGTCCTTCGAATGGTCGAAACACCACCGGGATTCCTTCTCCTATTTTCTTTCTGTAGATCAAGAATGTAAAAGGGGCTTCACCACGCTCAGTGGTTTCATAATCGCTTATGTCCTAGTTTGAAGGACTTTCCTTCTCCTGACTGGGTGTCTCATCAAGACGAGTTCTCTAACTTTGACCTTAGCTGGGTTCCATCAAGGTCACCGGACGCGGGCTGTCCCCGCCTTGATGTTCAAGGACTAGCCGTGCCGGCTTGATGATGTGATGCAAATAGTGTGTGCTGGCAGAATTTTGGCCGCGTTGCTGCGTTGCACTCATGTGCCTCAAAACACGCTGGCGGTCATAGGGCTCGTGCCGCTGTTCTAGGCTGCCTACCACTGTAGTGGTTGGAAACACTCCGAGGGAAAAGGCAAAGAAGGCTTCGTACTTGGTCTCCATGGGCTCGTAGGTCGTTACACTCCTCACTGAATTCCTGAGCAATGAAGAGCAGGCACGATGTTAGCAACTAGTTAAAATTGAAGTAAAAAGTGAGCAGCAAGGAACGGAACCACCGCGCGAAGCGCAAGCAAGCAGATTTTCAATTTTTGACTTTCAAATAACAAGATACTTCTACGTAACAATATACTTATTTGGGGAAGATGACGAAGTTCTCTGAGGCGGTGGCCCTGTTTCTTGCTGCTAGCTTTTTGCTTCAGTCTTACCTAGTGGTCTACATCGTGCCTGCTTTTCGTTGCTCAGGAATTCAGTGAGAAGTGTTATCCGAAAGGAAGTGTTATCCGAAAGTCAAAGACTGAAAGACTGCTCGCTTATGTTTCGAATAAGGAAACCAAAACTACATGCTTCTCGAAATAAAGCTTAGAAGACATGTTTGCACTGCACACAGCCCGCAGTATATGCAAGTCAAAATTACCAATAATTTTAGAGAATGCAACACAAAAACATATAGTTAAAATAAAACGTGGCGGTCAAGTTATTATGTTGCAAAAAAAAAGTCTACCTCTTGCAATGTGTTGCGAACATAAAGTGGTGCACAATGTATTACGTAGGATATTTTCAGGATGCATAATTTTTTCCACATTGTAGACACTGCATCATGTAGCGTATTTATTTGTAATAGGTCAAGCTTTATTCCTCCACAATACTACTCAAGTTAACTCATCCTTAGTCGCGCAACCCTTCAGCAATTCAGCAAAGGCACCCAGCTAAGGGAAGATTATTTAGACTGGCTTTAAGAAAACGCACTCGATGGCACCGAGAACGGCATTGTTTGGGGTGACAAGGAGGGCTGCGAATAATATCCGAGAAGGACGACTTCTCTGGCAGGTCCGACGAGGATGCAGCCTGTGGCACGGGCTAGCAAGATTTAGTAGCTGAGGTTACATAAAATAAAGGAGTCAGGTTCAAAATTTTCACTTTTCTAAAAAATACTGTGGGTCGACATATATTCGAATTATATTTATTTTTATTTTTCGGCAAGTTCCGTTATAGAAGTTGGCCTATATTCACGTTCGACCTATTATCGAGTAAAAAGTGTACTCAGCAGCTTCAATTCCGAATTTGCACCGCCTGTTGTAGATAATAATTATTAAATCTGAATGTCCAAATCTTACAAAAAGTTTAGTTAATAAATGATTATCACACCTGCACTGATATTCTACGCTATATACTAGAGCGCTTGCGAGGAATAGGCATTATCTCACTTTGACTGCGTTGAACTTTTCTTCCTCTTCGAAAGAGGCGATGCGAGCATTTGGAGCATATTTTATTGTACTTTAACATTTTGACAACCTGCCAAAAAAAAATCTGCATCTTTGTTTTTCACTGTTTCATAAGTTCGTCTGGTCAGTAGGATCTCTATCAGATTACTCGAAAGCAAAAACTAATCACACGGGGTCAAAGGCGTGCGTGAGAAGAATTTGTTTACCCACGCTTCTTCTTACATAATTGGTTTGATTAATTATTTGGAGAGCAACAGCGCTGATACGTAACATATGTGAAAGAATGCCTGACAGATCATTAAAGCAGCCCAGACAGATCAGCGCTTTTCCTGATATATGGGCTTGTGACATTTCTAAATAGAAACGAGATAATAAAAAAAGTTAGGCCCATGTTTTGGTAGAGTATTAATCTCCAAAGCTGATTTCCTAATCTACGCCAAATAACGTTTTTCTTTTTCTTACTAGTGATGTGCGCAAGGACATGAATAATGTAAGTAAAATACTCTTGTGTGCACCTTCCGCACAAAAGATGGAACAGGAATGCCATTACTCTCGTGCTTTCTTTTTGATTTTACTTGATTTTTGATTTAAACGTTCCGCTTGCACTTAGGATTAAAATGTTCGCGCAAAACGTTTCGCCTTCATTTGCTAACTGACAATTACCTTTCCATCGTTCAAAATTTTGCCAATGGAATTATGAAGTGTAACCATCTACCAGTTAAAATTGATTCGATGTCACTCCATGGCGTCACTTTGAGCTATACCGGTACACCGTTCTGAAGAAAAAAAAAACAGAAATTACTACACTGGTTATTTAAGAGGTCCCACTAATCGCATTATAGGCAGACTGAAAAAATACCATACATAATGCATGCATATTCATCTCTTCAGGCCAAGCTAATCTTCGGTATAAAAAAATAAACCTCTATTCTGCAGAAACAGAACAGAGGGCTCCATGCGCCAGAAAAAAATAAGCAAAATGCCGTCACGCTTACGTTTTCTCCGCAAGCCTCATTCGGGCGCCAGAGATTTGTCGAGGGCATAACCCTGGTCTTTCGCTATCGTGTCATTTTTCCGGCTCGAACTGCCAAGCCATAAGCTTTAAAAGAAACGTAATCTTTGTCTCGCAGAAAGTTTCTTGCATACATTAGCGCCCCGCACAAAATGAAATAAGCCGCATTCTCTGACTGCTGGGGACCATGGCAGACTTCAATATTTGGCGAACGAAAGAAAGCAATTCCTAATTCCAAAATATTTGTTTATTTCTGTCAAACACATCACATTTGCAAATGTGCTTTGCGACGTCCTTTAATGCACAAAATACACTGGCGTCCGCTCGAAGAAAATGGGACCCGCGCAGTGCGATAGCCAAGCTGCGAGAAAACGTCTATAGTCGGATACAACTTTAGAAAAAACGGGGCGTTTACTCCTCCGAGGCGGATGCACACGAGCATCAACCAATGGGCGCGCACTCTGGACCGACGTCATGCGCCGGACGGCCGGTGACTTCGCCGCTTCGGTCATCTGGGCGGGGCCTCCCCTTTTTTCTAAAGTTGTATCCGACTATAGACAAAAACGCTGCAGAATGAGTCCTCGTGCCGTCAAGCACATGTTTGCGAAGGGCGTGCTTAAGCACCGGCTGCTTTCTCGAGATTTCTTAGTGGTGGCTTAAAATGTTATTTCTTAAGCTGGAAAAGCTGGAAAATGCACCATTAAGGTTTCAGACGCAGCTTGCCATATGCCATTTTCTTTAGCGCGTCCAAGCCGAAGGTGACATAATTTGATAAATTCTGCATTTCAAAACATTGCGAAACAGCAGAGAATGTATGGCTTTTGCAAACTGTAGAGAGCTTTTTATTTGTTAAATATATTTCCTTTTCTTTTATTGATGCAATGTGCACTTCTTTAGGACAGTTTATTCCAACGAGCACTTTGACACACGTGCGATTCCATATAGTCAACAGTCGTACTCGGTTCAGAATAAATAAATAAATAAATAAATAAATAAATAAATAAATAAATAAATAAATAAATAAATAAATAAGTAGGTAAATAAATAAATAAATAAAGTGCGTGGGACGAGAGGACGTATAAAATGTGCAAGTGCATTCCATAACAGTCAGCTACAAAACACACACACACAAAAGAAGGTCCGGACTTTTGCGCGTCCTGGAATGCGAAGGGCAAGCGACACAGCTTTACTTGGAAATACAGATATGAAAAGCGTTGCTGTGGTGAATTTGGGCTTTGCGCAGGCAGTTCCACTAATCGATCTGTATTGGTGCTCGCCATCACTTATATTACAGCCCTACGGAACCATAACTATGTAGAGGCGTGATTTAAAAAAAAAAGAACGGTTATCAACACTCGATCATTCTACTACAGAACTTTCCCGATATAATTCGTAATTCAAGTTTTCTCTATCTTTCTACTAACCTGCTGCAAGATAGGGTATGCAGCGACGACTTGTACATATTACGTGACGGGAATACAAGCATTGTTGAATGATGTCATGTTAACGGAAGCACTAAACGGAACAACAATATGGTGAATGTGACGTCACGTGAATAGTCCTATTCCTGACTTATGTCACGTGACTAATAGTATGCTGCTAGATGCAACCAAATCGAGACAACCCGCCCCCTTACACCGTGCTGATGGCGCAATAATGCGGCAGCCTCGATGACGTCAAACTGCACTGAAGCAATCTCCCGACCGAAGAGCAGTGGTGCCGCAGGAAAGCTCTGCCAAGTCCTGCCGCCTCATCAGAAGCGTCTGCGTGACAAAAGCCCCCCTTGACACGCAGAATCGCCGTCTCTCGTTTTGAAATAGCATGGCCGCAAACTCGTCATCTAGCTCGCGCGCTTTTAGAAGGCTTCGTTCGCTCTCTCCCACTTAGCCGCACTCATCCTGCGGCTTCTCTTCACCAAATTATACCCGCTTAGGTATTGAGCATCTCAATAGTGTGCTTTATTTATGTTTTGCCGAAAGTAATGTACAGCTAAAACTAGTGGATGAGCGAAAACGTAGAAAGTCTAAAGGAGTTTTTGGCACGGTTCGCGGATCAAGAATTTATATTCCTGATGAGGTTGTTCGAACTTTCGAGCGCTATCGAAAGTTGCGCTGACACTTGTTGTTTGAGGCCGTCACTATGAAGTACGGTTGCATCTATTGTACCAGCCTTTATCAGGCACAGACATCTCACTGTCATTTGAATAAGCGTTTAGCCATAACGCTGAGCCGCACTCCCTATAGCGTTGCAGAAAACAGCTTGGTTAAAACACGTTGGCGGGCTAGTTGGTTAGAATCGATGATAGAGTGTATAAGCGCGACTGAACATTTCTATCTGCGTCATCGCTCAGTCGCGCTTATACACTCTATCATAGGAAATAGCACCTCTGCCTGTTTACAATCGCTGCTTCTTTCTAATTCCCGCTCTCTCGAGGAGTGGTGTTTTTTCTGTTATTGTTGTCCTTAGTAAATTCTCTCCTATCTGCCGTTCCAGTTTAGCGTGCTGCAATCAAATTCATGGTCCTAATCTTCAAAGCTGACATCCCGTCGAGTACCTTCGCTCGTATGGCTCGAAGGTTCAAAGCAACGAATGAAGTTATGTGCGTGCTTATACCAACCCGGTTAAATAGGCTTAGGCCTGGGTCAGCAGCACACTTGTACGTAGCTAATTACGTGTAATTAATTACTCGCAAACAATTACATTTCCCGGCAATTATGTAATATGATTATTACATTGTTTACTCGGTAATAGTCAGTCTACTTTAATTACCTTTTTCCAGTTACCAGTTACACATGATCAGTTGCTGCATTCAAAGGCAAGCTGTAACAGGTGACGCAGCTTTCAGAACCTGAATTCAGCGAAAACTACAGTAGAACACCCGACATTCTGCCAAGCGGCAGCCTCATGAATGCCTCTGTTCATACAGACAAGCCTGTGTGTTGAGTATTTCCTTTCCCGGTTGAGCCGTACTGTTATTTATTGATAGCGAAAGACACTGCGGATGTTAGTGCCAGGAAAATACATACGGAAAACTTTTCCAGCATTCCAATGACCCAGTCGGGAGTTTCTCCAAGTCCCAGCAATAACGACGCGCTGCGTATCACAGAGAATCTATCTGCCGGGTAATCACTTTCTTGTGCTCAAAATCCGTATATGTTACAACATCGCATTACCCTCCAGCGCGAACGTCAAACGAAATGGTTAACCTGCCGGCCTTCTCCTTTGTTTTTCCTCTTCGAGCAAGCTTTCGGCGTCGCTATTGATTCAAAGACGCAAACAAACAAGGAATGTGAATGTTCCGAAATGTTGCCACAAGCCTGATCCTTTTAATCTCCTTCTGCCTGTGAACATGTGTCTATTTCTCATAAAAGACAAGCGATCGTGCTGCTGCTCCTAAAATTTACCTTGGCGCTCAATTTACATAATTTTGTAAACATAACAATACACTCACAACGTGCATTTTATGGCGCTGCGAGCAAATTGAGCTGAACCGGAACTGTGATAGCGCCAGACATGTTCCTTTAAGCCGCCACAATATTTGAACATTTTGAGGAGGTAACATCAAGCAGGGCTGAGAGAAGCCAGATAAAGCCGTAAACTTTTACCTTGACTCACTAATCAATTTCACTTTTCAGTTAAGTCTAGTGTACGTGTCACTGGCAATTGCTTTTGGCCTACATTTGCGCTCAAACGTCCGCCGGTATGACTACCAATATAGTTACGATTTGAAAGCCGCAGGTGGTTTCATGTAGTTCCCCATTGCACTTGGTGTAGTGCGCGTACTCTGCTAAAAAATACTCCTTCATGTGACCTTAAGGTTGCCGAAGCCCGTATATACAGTTATCATCCATTTATATACTATACAAGTAATTGTTCCGATGTTCCTTCGAAGACCAAGGAACGAAGGTAGCGGATAGCTTCCGCAATAAACCTTACTGGAAACTAATAAGTTACAGAGTGGAATGCATTGTGGTATGTGTATGTACTAAGTAAGTGAAGCAAGTGATCTGGTTTCATAAAATTAAAAAAGAAACGAGCTTAGCTTAAAGTCCGTCTCCTACTCTTCAACTTAAACTACGGTGCAATTTTCTTTAGCAGACACTGTTGAGAAATGTTTGGAAGCCTTTTGAAGTATCCGTGGTTTAACAAGATAAATCAAACCTAGCTACCACATTCCTTCTATCTTTAGCGGCAAAGCCACGCATAAGTCCACAGAACCAAATTATCCTTTCAAGCGCCTTAGTGGTAATGCCCACGCTAATGAACATTAATTTCCTCAAGCACTGTTTGCCCCAACAGGTAGTTACAAACGAGTCAGAGCTAAACCAAAGGGATGTAATTTCGATTTTTGTGGCTGTTGTTTTTGTCTAGCATGTCCTTTGAAACGCAAATGCATTCTAGTAATGCAGCCTTGAAATGAAGGCTTGCCTGCACCATTAGTCGTGCTGTGCTTAAGGGGCTTCGACTAAGTGCCACCAGTGAGAGCTTGCCCGTGTTATTCATGTTCTATCTTTGCAAGTGCCGGATTGTGCAAAAAATGTACTGGTTCCAATACCAGCGCAAGTGCGTTGGGAAGGACATGTGCAGCTATAAATAAATCGAGACACTGTTTGGGCGTTGACGTAGTGGCGTGTACCGATTGTAACAAAACAGGTAACTAGACCGACAGGGTGGCCACCACTGTTTATTTCAGCTCATCTCAGCCCCCCACTTCGTTTTCGGAAGCACCTTTCTCGCTTCTTCTTCTTCGGCTAGATTACACTTCGCCCCTTTTCTCCGTCACTCCTCCTGGGGTGATAACGAAGAACGTTGCTTATGACCGCGAACTCCAGATGTACATTATTTATGTACCCCACAGCCTTGAGTACACCTTGGTGCACCGATAACTTCACTACTTCAAAAGGTTAAAGTATTTTTGCTTCACTGGCCGGTAGTCCTTTTCGAACGAGCACAAGGTCTTGTAGTCCAACATCTGGTGTGTGGCCTTGGCGCCACTTGTCAAAGAGAAACCTCGTGTTTTTTCTATATCTGAATCACTCCTCAGATGTTTTGCAAAGATCAGTTAGCATTAGCTTGTCTGCAATTCCAAGCTCTTTGTCTGCGCTTAGCTTTGGAACCTCACCATAGGTAGAATAATACGGACTGCACCCAGAAATGCTTGTATGAGTCCTGTTATTATGAGCCACAGCCGCTTCTAGGCAACATTTATAGCCGCCGTTAAAATTTGGATACATCGACATGAATTGTTTCAAATCGTGTGTCACCCTCTTCACCATTCCATTTCCCTGCGAGTGATAGGGCGCATAATGTCGCAATGTGATGCCACGGTTCCCTGCCCACTCTCGAATCTTCCTGCTAAGGAATGCAGGCCCATTGTCTGATATCACAACTTTCAAATCAGAGAATACACCTCCTTCAAGGAGGGCTATGACACTGCGTCGTCCTTGCCGGGCCGTGCAGCCACTATTCTGGTACATTGATCTATTGCGACCAGAAATGACTGAGTTTTGCGTACATATGCACTTTTCTTTTTCAGCTCAGCAAAGTCTACATGAATGACTTCAAAAGGTTTCTCCGAGTGTTCAGGCAACACAAGCTCGTCTGGTCATGGCCGGTACTTGACTTTATCTGGCACAAATGGCATGACCTTACACAGTTTTCAATGTCTCTTTTTATGTTTCCATCTAAACCTTTGAAAAATCTTGTATGTGCGCCAGAGACCATCGTGACCACCGAACTCTGGAGTGTCGTGGTACAGGTGGAGTATTTTTGAAAGTAGAGACTCAGCCACGATGAACGTTCTGTTTTCAAAATATAGATCATCACGTCCTTTCCACAGCTTGATCATTATAATCATCGGGTGTGGGAGCTCAATTGCCAATCGAGATAATGCATCGGCGTCTGTCGCATGGCTACCTGAAAGATGGAAGATTTCGAAGTCATATTGTGGTAGTTCATTTATCCAACGAGCAAGCTTCCCTCTTCGTTCTGGCATATTCAGGAGGTAATCCAAGGCTTGATGATTTGTATATAATTTAAGCTTCGATATATGATCGAAAATAGCGCACTGCCGTTAAAACAGCCAGGGTCTCTTTCTCAGTCGTAGTATAATTATCTTGAGGAGATGCTGAAGGTGTAAGAATAGTAACCTACCACTCGTAGCTGCTGACTCAGGGAAGATCGTTTGTCCCTTTGGTATAAGACTGCTCCAGTACCGTAGTTACATGCGTCATTATTCATTTCAAAGGAAAGGCTGAAGTCAGGTAACGTAAGCACTGGGTCAGACGATATACGATGTAGGAGTTCTTGGTAGGCTGCCTCACATTCTTCAGTCCAGGGCCTCTCTGTCTTTCCTATCAATAAATTCTATTCATTCATTTCATTCAGTCCAGGGAAAAGTGACACAATTTGTGGTCAGTTTAGTCAAGGATTTGGCTATTTTAGCAAAATCTTTGATAAATGCTCTCAGGTGGCCAGCAGGTCCAAGAAAAGCGCTGAGTGAATGCAAATCATGTGGCTCTGTAAGCTTCGAGATTCATTGCACCGACACTTGTTTGGTGCTCTTGGTGACACCATCAAACACCCTTCCAAGAAAAACTACCCGAGGCTTGAAGAATTCATTTTTAAAGCGAAGCTTTCTTTGCCTCTTCCTTCGACTTTCCCACTGCTGGTGTTGGCTGCTGCGGCTGCTGCTGTCCGGCACGTCGCTAACACCGGCCGCGTCACAGTCGGGACGTGGTCGAGATGTGAAAGGCATGCGCTGACGGTGTTTTATTTCATGACATTTCTTTATGAGCTGCCATTCTCAAAATCCCGAGAAATAACTTTGTAACAAATCTAAGACAATTTATGCACCACGCGGAGGGCCTGCGCGGTTGTGGTTCAGAGTGATTATTACGACGCGCGCAGCGTCAACACCGGATTTTCTGCGACATGGAGCCCTTAACGCTATCGCGTTAGTACATGACAGTAGTATGGCACAAAGAAAAGACGACCAGAGAAGCTCGTGTCAAGATTTACGCCACGTTGCATCTGCACAACGCCCTCTGGACGCCTAACTAGGCGTGACCCCTCACAAATGCCGTGCAGGAGCTGCCTCGCTTGTCTCCGTGCTTACCCGCAACAGCAACGACAGTACAGGGAGGAGGCGGAGAGAATATTAGCGAGAAAATATAGAGAGATAGAGACAGAGAGAGGAGACAGTTTTGTGAGCTACAACGCTACAAACTCAGATTGGCGCCAAAGCGTGCACTTAGTGCTGACGAGACGAAGGCTTGATAAAGCATTGAGCGGAGCAGGCAAAGTAAACATTTGACATCCCGTCACGACTATCGCATGCCGTAGATATATCCCCGCCAAATAACGTCAATGAGCGTAAATAGCAGACAAAACTTCGTTTACATCGATTCACACGGTGCATGGGATCTGCATATGTTTTTTTTTCTTTCGTTTATCATCAGATCTGCATCACTAAGCGATTGCAGAATAGTGGCCAAGTGCTCAGAGTGCTCTTTTTCCGACCTCGAGTAAACTATAATGTCATCAATGTAGACGTGCAAAAGCGTCCAAGATGTGGTTTCAAAACGTTATTCATCATCTTTTGAAACCAAGCTGGTGAATTCTTCCATCCAAAAGGCAGTCTATTATATTCATATATGTCAAAAGGTGTCACAAATCCTGAAAACTTTTTTGTCTCCGCTACTAAAGGCACTTGCAAAAGTCCTTGCAAAGATCCAAGCGGAAGACGCTGCAACCACCAGTTTCGTAGATAATTCCGTCGATGTGTGGCATCGGGGAAAGGAACAGGTCAGTTTGCTTCTTCATTTGACGGCATTTGGTACAAAGTCTATACGCTCTGTCTTCTTCCGGTGCTGTAATGATGGGTGATGCAAAGGTAGACGTGGGTGGTTGGATAACAACAGCGTCGAGCATCTTCTGCATTTCTTACTGGAGCCATATCTTCTTATCTCGCGACATGTTATAAGACTTGCGTTTCACAACTGTTGTATCTCGAAGCCCGAACGGTATGTTAAACGTGGATGTAGCCTTAGGATAAACTCCTACACAGAGGAGCTCCGGGTACGTACTGGTGACGTCATCCACTGTAGCGGGCTTCCGAAGGCTTTCAGTAAGTAAGGAGAACTATGATAACTGACGATAATTTTGAGTAGTAACTTGGCCATTCCAATAAATACTTAAACTGAGCTCTTGCATTACTGGGCGTGACAAAATCATCGGATATTTTACTCCATCGAGGACCAACTCTCTGGTTTTGATACTATTGCTCTGGCACGTGAAAATCACCTCCGCCCACTGATTGTGCACTTGCTTTTTGCCGCCGCATCCATACACACTGACTGGAAAATATTTTACTGGGTTCAAGTCCGGAATATGTTTCTTGTTCACAACGGTGATGAAAGCTCCACTGTCAACAAACACGCTGATTTTGTGTTGTGGTAGTGGAGGACTGTAATCAGAGGTGTGTGTAGCTACCTTCCTGCTCTCCTCTTGATATGCGACTTGTTTATTGGGCGGGGCCAGTTTATCTTGGGATCTCACATTATCATAACTGCTCACAGGTTGCGCAACATTTAACACAGATAATTTATATTCTGTAGTAACTCTTCTGTGTTGTTTGACTTTCGAAGCTGAAGGCATCGCATGTCTTCCGGAAGTCCCAGCATAATGAGCGCGACCAATGAAGCCTGCGATAGAGCAGAGTTAGCTAAATGCAGCAGCCTCCATTTCACAAAGAAATAGTCAAGAACCGGCGCGGAGTTGTAACACATAGCTTTATCCCAGCTTTGAAGCTTGTTCTCACCAAATAAAAATAAAAAGCTGTGTTTTCATTTCTTCCATGGGCTACGAGCTTCTGAAAAAGCTCGAAGATCGTGACAAATTTTCGCACTAACATTCAAGTACAGACGCATGTTCATAACTTTGTCTTTATCCTCTCGCCAGCAATTCCCCTCACAGGCGTATTCGTAAAAACCAAGCCATTCCTAGGTACTTCCTGTGAACGACCAGTCGTAGACCTCGGGCCTGACAAGCTGCATGGGTGTCTTCCTCATTTGTCGAAATTTCGCTTCCAACAAGAAGTCAAATAGCAGCTGCTCATGCTGGCTATTTGTTTCTTGCAACTTTATTATATTGTGCATCAGCGCACTTGGACTGTGGTCCCCTAAATCGTAGTTACGAGAGGTTACTGCCGTTTCCGTGGAGACGGTATTTGTTGCGCTGGAACCGCGAAGCTCGCAAGAACGCACAACGTCTGCGTCATGCTGGGGATCACTCATGGCAATCTTGAATGCCCTTGCTAGCGTTCAACTTCAGGGAGTCAAATTGCAGTATGACAAGTGCTCACCCCAACAGGACCGCTCTTGACCATGGACGCACTGTACAACGTTCACCGGCTTATCAAGGGAAACTAACGTCGGTGCATAGTGTCCATAGAAAATCGGTGCGGCTCAGGTTAGTAGCACAATGTTACATATGCGACTGCGCCAAATTGGTAAGAACAGGAAACTAGACCGACAAGGCGGCCTTCACTGTTTATTGCAGCTCATCCTAGCCCCCCCCCCCCCCCTTTTTTTTTTTCGTCTTCGGAAGCACCATTCTCGCTTCTTCGAATACGTTATATCAATTTATTTACGCTGTTTGAAGCGGCTTTAATAAGGAATAAGGAAACGGTGGTCACTTCAAGCAATCCTTTCCCATGTTCAGAGCAAGCTTGTTCAGATGCTATTTATCTTTTTTTACGTATGAATAGCTCTATCTGGCTCTTTGCGCCCATTCTCGTGTTCAGTGGTACGAATTTCACAACTGATACAAGGCAACCAATGCAAAGTGTGCATGCTCTCATGCAATTGAGTTGCGCGGAGTTGTGCATCCAGTGCTAGGGTTGTCAGCCTCAAAGTAAGGCGTGACTGCAAAAGCAGCAAGAGGCAGAAACAACGCGTCGCTCGAAGTATCGTTCTAAGACACAGAAGTTGAAACGACTAATTGAAACGACATGTCGCTGGAAGTCACGGAAGTGTGTGCGCAAGAGGAAAATTGTACGTTAACATCGTCAAGGCACGACACTGAAAAGACAGGAGTGTCAGGCACGATGAGGCATAACTGCAACTGCGTGGATCAATTCAGGTTTTACAGAAGGAGTTCGCTCGACTCGTGGACGTAGGGGACCACCCACTGCAGAGCGGAGGAGCAACCTCGTAGAGCAGAAGCTTCGCTCCCATGCTTCTCAGCATAAAGTTTAATGTGCCTCTTTATCGCAATATAACGGTGACTGTTGCCGTCATTGTTTCGATGTGGGTGCTAAACTGCGGTATTTGTGTGCATTTTCCCGTAGAACCGAAAGCACGAAAATACTTCAGTGACAGTTCCACAGAAGTTTTTTTCTTCCAGTTTACAAAATGGGCGGCGAATAGCTACACAATCGGAATAATGCTGTTTTTTTTATTCAGCACTGGTGTTTAAGTAGATTATGGGAGTTAAATGACCTAAGGATTCAGTGGCCAAATTACGAGCCCTGTTCTAGTGTCAGTAAAAGAAAAAAATACCGCTTAGAGTTGGCTTTCGTTTACGGGGATGTTTTGCGATTTTGCCAAGCTCAATGGTGTTATGCGACAAAATGTCCTTCCCATTAGTACATGTTATCTGCGCAACCCGCCAACGTTGTCGGAGCCATAATGATAATGAGCGTTCTCCACATGCGCTGTCTGCCAATTCTCTAAACACTGCTTTCATTTCACCGGTATTTTAACCTACCTTTTTTATTTTACTGAAACTCAGCTTGACGAAACACTGTGATGAGCGTCCTGTATATATTATTTTGTATACCAAAAACCATTCCATGTCGTAAAAGATACAGAAGATTCTAGTAGTTGCGGCGCAAATGACGATGATGATCACTGAACTATTATTGTCTATATATATGTAAGATAGTCTAAGATAAGATAAGATAGATAGATAAGATAAGATATAAGATAGTATAAGATATATATAATATAGAAAATAGTCTAGACGAATTCGAAATCCCAAAGGTAACGCCGGAAGAAGTAAAGAAAGCCTTAGGAGATATGCAAAGGGGGAAGGCAGCTGGGGAGGATCAGGTAATAGCAGATTTGTTGAAGGATGGTGGGCAGATTGTTCTAGAGAAACTGGCCACCCTGTATACGCAATGCCTCATGACCTCGAGCGTACCGGAATCTTGGAAGAACGCTAACATTATCCTAATCCATAAGAAAGGGGACGCCAAAGACTTGAAGAATTATAGACCGATCAGCTTACTGTCCGTTGCCTACAAACTATTCACTAAGGTAATCGCAAATAGAATCAGGAACACCTTAGACTTCTGTCAAGCTAAGGACCAGGCAGGATTCCGTAAAGGCTACTCAACAATAGATCATATTCACACTATCAATCAGGTGATAGAGAAATGTGCGGAATAAAACCAACCCTTATATATAGCTTTCATTGATTACGAGAAAGCATTTGATTCTGTCGAAACCTCAGCAGTCATGCAGGCATTACGGAATCAGGGTGTAGACGAGCCGTATGTAAAAATACTGAAAGATATCTATAGCGGCTCCATAGCCACCATAGTCCTCCATAAAGAAAGCAACAAAATCCCAATAAACAAAGGCGTCAGACAGGGAGGTACGATCTCTCCAATGCTATTCACCGCGTGTTTACAGGAGGTATTCAGAGACCCTGATTGTGAAGAATTGGGGATAAAAGTTAATGGAGAATACCTTAGTAACTTGCGATTCGCTGATGATATTGCCTTGCTTAGTAACTCAGGGGACCAATTGCAATGCATGCTCACTGACTTGGAGAGGCAAAGCAGAAGACTGGGTTTAAAAATTAATCTGCAGAAAACTAAAGTAATGTTTAACAGTCTCGAAAGAGAACAGCAATTTACAATAGGCAGCGAGGTACTGGAAGTGGTAAGGGAATACATCTACTTAGGGCAGGTAGTGACGGCAGATCCGGATCATGAGCCAGAAATAATCAGAAGAATAAGAATGGGCTGGGGTGCGTTTGGCAGGCATTATTCTCAGATCTTGAACAGCAGGTTGCCATTATCCCTCAAGAGGAAAGTGTATAATAGCTGCGTCTTACCAGTACTCACCTACGGGGCAGAAACCTGGAGGCTTACGAAAAGGGTTCTACTCAAATTGAGGATGACGCAACGAGCTATGGAAAGAAGAATGATAGGTGTAACGTTAAGGGATAAGAAAAGAGCAGATTGGGTGAGGGAACAAACGCGAGTTAATGACATCTTAGTTGAAATCAAGAAAAAGAAATGGGCATGGGCAGGACATGTAATGAGGAGGAAGGATAACCGATGGTCATTAAGGGTTACGGACTGGATCCCAAGGGAAGGGAAGCGTAGCAGGGGGCGGCAGAAAGTTAGATGGGCGGATGAGATAAAGAAGTTCGCAGGGACGGCATGGCCACAATTAGTACATGACCGGGGTTGTTGGAGAAGTATGGGAGAGGCCTTTGCCCTGCAGTGGGCGTAACCAGGCTGATGATGATGATGATGATATATAAGGTTAGCCCCCTCCCGCCCTCATATAGGCGTCGGCTACTCAAGACTTCCGCAAGTATAAGCTAACGTCTCTCGCGGGGTAAATAACTTTGCTGACACGGCACTCGCAACTGTTTGCAGATACTCTGGCCTCCGTACGTGTTTTGGAGTTACTCATATGACGCGTACACTTCGGAACTTCTGTATCGCTGCTATTTTGCTTGCTTTCAGGTAAATACACTTGTAATGTCCCACGTTCAGTGTCGAGGGAAGCATTCTTTACATCTCGAGCGTGCCCAGGGACTGAGTAACTAAGATCAGTGAATCGGACCACACAGGAACATGTTTATTCTGCACCAAGAGACTAACGGCAATTTCCGCCCTTTGTTTCGTTCAGTGCGTGGCTGCCCCGCAAAGAAACGCTCAGGGCACTTATTCGCGCGTACATCATTGATAACCCCAGGGAGCAGGCCTTTGAGGATGGCCTGAGGTACTATTCCTACGTTTACCGAAACGCTATTTTACTGAATCGCCGAGCCCTTCCTTTGGCTTCACGGACACCTCGCAAGAGAGAAAATCAGAATAAACGTTGCTGTAGCGTCAATGTGCGCATCACAATATCAAACAATACGAGTCATATACCTCGGCGAAAACGCAAACGTTGAGTCTCCATTTAGATGCACTGGAATATTCAATTCATTCGTGCACTCAATTTTAATGATAATGCTTCAAAGGTGAGCGCGCGCATCTTCGAGCTGACGATGATGAATATATAGGTTACGAGACGCATTCAGTGCGCCACTATACAAAGATTCATCATCATCATAATCATCGCGGAATTTCACTATGCGTTTGCCATCGTGCTGCGGCGCCATGGTGCACATCTACAAGGTCACGAGTGTTATGTCTTGCTATTGAACATGTTTCAATGCTGAACAAAACTACAGATTTCTCTGCAAGGTCCACTATGGTGACTTATAGCCTTGTTGGTCACTGAAATATGCTTATGTATATATGTATGTATATGTAAAAATATCTAATACGTATATGTGTATGTGTGCGTTACTGTAGATAATGATAGATGGTGTACAAAATGATATGTGATGCATGCCTTCAGTTGAGACAGAAGATTTCGTAACTAGGTCCTAACTACTGCGAGAGTTATGGGATCTAACCTTGATACACCGCCCAATGTGTAATCCTTCGTGTAATAATGAGCTTCTAAGCTTGCAATGCATTCAAAGCATCATCTGTACAAAGTAAATGCTTGATAAGTTCGTCCGATGGTAAAACAGTAGTTTTTAATAACCTCTAGCCAGTGCTAGAGACCCCAACGCAAGTTGCAAAAGAGTTCGCTGTGGGCGTTTTTTACATACAATGCATGGATTGCAGTGTACAGAGATGTGCTGTTTCAGAGAGCATTATTCAATTTTGCGCACCTCAATTTGTTCACAACAAATAAACTCGCTGCTATTTGACACAGCACCATCCAAAGAAACCGTATTATTGGTAACGAAACTTGCGTGTACCCCTGAAATTATGTTCTCGTTGAAATACAACGAAACGGGCAATCCTCAACGTCTCTGAAGCATCACTGTTGATCATAAATTCAATTACACTCAATATAACCAAAGCCGCCGGCGCACACAATACGTGGGATAGATTAGATGAACAGCGTAATTCCCAGCAACATTTTATTTAGTAAAACAAATAGGCGTCATGTCACCTATAAAAGCGCAGTGGTTGAAAGCCTAACGTACGCTCTGCATGATGCAATCAACACGATTCATTGCTATTCCTCGATGCCTTGCACTTCATTCGTCCGTGTGGTAGGCCCCCTTTTTATTTACGAAGGTACTTTGTTAGAATAAAGCGCCTACGTTTAATTTTGTTTGAGATAGACCCGACTGCATGCCTTCGTGTGACAGTCGGGTGGTCGACAATTATTCCTTGCTTCAGAAATGCAGTAAGACAGTCTTTCTGCCGAAAGAGTGACAACTAGACCACCTACCTGAGCACGACTTGTAAAAGAAGTTTTACACGTGGTAGTCACGGGTAACAACGTCCATGACGATGCAACTAAAATGCTCAGCCTCTGTAATGCATGGCACTGACTATCTAAACTATATTCTTTTTTGCTGTTTTCGTATACAGAAAAGAATAAGCCCAGAGCGATCTGTGATCCGCTACAAAAATGTAAAGAGCTATATAAACGTTAGCTGGAGACCAGTAAGCAGGCACCTCGAGGTTGAAAAATTCACCGATGATTACAATACTCCTTGATGCGAAATTTGAGCGCCACTGCATATGTCTTTTCGTGATATATTGTCTGGCTTGGACAATTTCTCGGGCTGCACGTTGCAAGTGGGGCGACTTGTGGCGCGAATTCGTTGCTAATTGGGAACTTGCGAGATACAGCGCGTGGATGTGCGCAATTCAGAGCAGCCGCCGCAGACAGACCTCCGCTCATGCAGCGCTTCGTTTCCATATATGGTATCGGTAGCGTCCTTGGTGAACAGACGACGCGCGCAACTCTGGCGCCTGCATTGCGCGGCACTACACTTTTCTTCGCATGCTTTCGCCATACACTTCTCCTTCGCCGTCCGCCTCATCGTTCCGATGCACCCTCCTCCTCCACTTTTCTCCTCGCGCTCTCTTCGCTTTAGCCGTCTTTCTTCCGTGATCCACGTTGGCAAGTTTACCCTTCGCTGTGCATGATCGCTCAGTTACGATGACGCCGAGGGATGACACCAACGCCGGCGCTCGCCACAAGAACGGACCCCTAAGAGCTGCGCGCTTGAAGAAAGCTACGTAGAAATATTGCGCCTTAGATAGATGGTATTTAAAGGGAGAAACATACGGCAGCCATGACCATCAGCTTATGTATCAGCAGGTGCAGTCATTGGTTTAAGCATGGCTCTAGATAAATTTCAACGTGCGGAATGTAATCAGGTTTATAGCTAAGATGTTATGCGAGGCTCATGTCCAAACTGTGCCCAATGTACGTTGAACGTCCTATAACGTGTGATACATGTCATGCCTGATGCAGTGTTTGAAACCCCTATGTTGCGTTAGCTGTTAATACGACGTAAACTAATAACACAGCTCATCTAAAAATATTTTACACCTCTCGCACTATGCGTGGCTACCGTTACAGCCTACTGCAAAGTGTGAATGCAGTTGTTCCCAAACTTGTTCTGGTAGTTTAGCCAAGGCTTTAAAGAAGCTTTTTGGATGCAACGCTAGAGATAACGAAGTTCTTGTGCAAGCGCCATAATAAAGCCAGCCAATGTCTAAAATTACATAAAATAACCGACAAAGTCGCGAATTATTCACCAATAGCCTTTCTTTAAAGAAATATTTCGATTACATTGCAAGCTGTGATGCAACAATTGCGACAAGCGCGTGCAGGAGACATGTCCGCTATGCACAAATCATCGAGCAAGAAGAGATATTTCGTTACCTTTTATTTGGCAAATGCACCGATTTTTCACATTACGATGCGCTCGTTTCGAGCGCGTAGCTTGATTAGACGAAACTACCGGATGCGGTACGGTGCAGAAAGTTTCCACCGCGTAGCTCTTTCTGTAACACAGTGAGCAAGTGAATTTCTGCCGAACGGATTTATTCACTAATAACAAACTATAGGAAAATCACCATGCATGCAAACACTCGTTATGTCCATCTAAAGGAAACAGTGCTCCCAAACCACATTATCATAAAATTAAAAGGCCAGCGTAAGTTTTCCTGCGGAACTTCGTCGTGCAGTTATTTTCTTTTTCTGCTCTCTTAGCATGGCAGCTCAAGCCATTGGGCGCTGCGTAACCGTGGTAATAGTAATCGCAATAGTGTATGAAACAGAGGCACGTCGAAGAGAAACTGCATCATTACAGAGAGTGGTCTCACTGCTGCCTTAGCAGGTTTGCTTTGCTCTCCAGGGCACAGACTAACAGGAATTGCCGACCTCGTCTAGTAGGCGGCCAAGTGTGCATCAGCTCTTTGCTGGAGCTATGGCTATGACTGAGCATCTAATAAACGCCACAGCTGAATGTATGTCCGTACTGACCTAGTTAGAGTTGCGCGTTTGTGAATCGTTTATCTGCGCTTGTCCTTACTTATGCGTCACAAACCATCAGATCTGCGGGGGTGCATTATGAAGAACGAAAGGGGCGAAAGAGGTTTCCTGTAAGAGCAGAAGTGCACATTTTTGGCGACTAATATAACAAGCAAAATTTTCTAAAAAATATAAACAGCAATCAGCCACATTGACAGAGCACGCACTCGTACTTAATAGTCTCACATTGAAAGGAATACAGCCCGTAAGAACACGCTCAGTTTCTGCGAGATTATCCAAACTTGTCTTAACCTATTGGTTGCCTCACGGTAACTGTTTAATTCCATTTGTAGAAATGACTTTTCAGATCATGAAGGCATGATAGCGAACGTGGAATAAATATTATTCTGAACAGTAAGCATTCACGGGTACCAACAGCGACATGTTTAAATAGATGTTTCGAAGTTGCCTGAAATGAGCACGGTTCGTAATCAACAGTGCTGTAGTGATATTTTTAGTGGACGAAATGGACAACAAGGACACATGTATGGCATCTGCGCAGTTTGTATGCTTCTATTGCACCAAGGGTGCTATATTAGAAGCACCGAGTTCCTCTCTCGTATTGATTTGCTCCACGGCTGTAAGTGAACAAAGACAGCGCAGACCACGCCAAACCGGTCGACAATAAAATCATAGAGAAATAAATTTAACAAGAGGGAACACTCGAGCAAAAACTGGCAAGAGGAAATACGACAAGCCTAGTGTTAATTTCATCCGTTATCAGACGAGAGCATCGAAAAAAGCATTTGAAATGAACTCGGAAAACGTTTTATTTCTTTTATTCTTTCTCGCTAAAACTAAGAATGTTTTGCGTATAAATGAACTTATACGACATGGCTTATTTTTCTTGCGTGATCTAGCAACAAGCTAGGTGATGAGCCATATGCTTGTGTCATGCGCCAGACTCGCCACCGAAGCAAGCGAGGCCGGCTGCGCATGTGAAGTCCGCCTGCTCGGCGACCACTTTATTTTGCACGTAGCCTCTTTGTTGGGCACCCGACGTAATCTTGCTTTCCTTGTGCACTTCTACACAGCGCCACTGTATTATTGGACAATGGCAAGGTGGGAAATTTCGTTTGACAGTCTGCAACGCATTTCAATCAATTTAAGCTTTTAGGGCACGGAAGCGATACTTGTGATGGAGTCAGCGAAAAACAGCTCGGCCATCCTGGCGAAGTTAATTTGTGTTAATATTCGTACTGGGAGGTGTTTGTGACGCTTTCTACGAGCCCCATCATTATGACTTTTTTTCGGTAGTTATTGGGCACGCTCGCCGCGCCAGTCCTTGTAACACAGCTAGTTTCGCGTGTACTTAATCTTACGGGGGCGAGTTTTGGCGCTTTTTTTGACCCCCAACATTATTGGGACTAATTTCGTTACTTTTTGGGGCACCTTTGCAGCACAGTGGCCGCGCCTGGCGTTGTGACGCAGTTAGCAAAAAGCGGCTCGGCCGTGTGACGCAGTCAGTTTCACGTCTACTGAATCTTACTGGTACAATTCTTGGCGCTTTTTCTGATCCCGAACGTTGTTGTAATTAATTTCGATACTTTTTGGGCTACTTTTTAGGCCCGCTCTCCGCATCCTGCTTTGTGACGCAGTTACCGAAAAGCAGCTCGGCCTAATGACGCAGTTAGTCTCGCGTGTACTGAATCTTGCTGGGACAAGTTCGTAAGGGATTTTCCCTGACGCCCAACATTATTGTAATCTCGTTACTTAACTTTTGGGATGCTGTTGAGGTAAGCTCACCGCGCCTAGAATTGTGACGCAGTTAGTGAAAAGCTGCTCCGTCGTGGTGAGAAAGTAAATTTGGCGTCTACTGAATCTCAGCGTGACAAGCTTGTGATGCTTTTTGTGGCCCCGAAACAACATATACCTTCTTTTGGTACTCACGCTTGCGAAAACGCGACCAGTGATTGCCAGCAGTGATAACCCTGGAGTGTGTTGCTTGTGCCGGCAAAACGCGCAAACGATAGCGCCAAAAAGTTGACAAAAAGAACTTGAAAATTTCGTTCTTCTGAGTGACTGAAAACAGATTTTGCATCCATGCATTTCTCTTGAGTGTCAGTAGAAGGGATTCTATCAGCGCCTATAGCATGGACTGGCTTAGAAACTGTGTTGTGGCCCCTTATGTGTATGTAGCTTACCGTCGCGTCGGCTGAAGCCAAGTTGTTTAGGAAACGCGCAGTCGCCCATGTATTTGTACTCCTAAGGTGCAGGAAATAACGAGCCGGAATGGGGAATGCTTGAAGATCAGGTGTTTTGACATTTTATGGTACTGTGTGGGATGGGTCGAGTATTTTCTACGCCATGCGTACGTGGAAGCGAATTGCTTTGGTTTGTAATGCCACCCATTCTGGATTTTCGCATGCTTCGCCTCTACACGCAGTATTCCTATGATGCCTAAGCACCAAAATGACACCTGTTTATAATTTTTCAGCTGATGTCGCCTGTCGGAGCTTCGTACGAGAACCACTGCTGCTTAACTGGTGCCACAATGTTAGATGAACGCACAAAAAGAGCGGAACGAACACTTATACAGAGCAAAATAAACAATTCTTCATTTACAAGCCGTCTTGCGTCTACTTTATGAAATTGCGCGTGACACAGATTCGATGGAGGCTTGCAAAGATCTCTCTCAATCATTTGCGTTAAATAAGGCCTTGCCGTGTAAGAACACGAGCGGTTCAGCAGCAGAAGCAAAACAATGCCGCGCCGATTAGCGCAACCAGCGCAACGCGTGCTAGCTAGCGCTCAAAACACGCGCGCCCAGAACCGAAACCGGAAAATGTTGATTCCATCCGCTTGGCGTGCTACAGTCTATTCGGCCACTGGACTCTATGGGAGTGTCCGTTCTTAATTGTTGGATATCTTTCTCTACTATGACATGTTGAGTTACAGCCACGAGGGCACCCTGCGCGCGCTGCTTCCTCCTTGCAAATACATAAGACTGGGCATTGTTACACGCAGCACCGCTTATTGTTATCAATGGAATATCGCAACACATGACTGCCCCGTTATTTATTTACACACTCGGCTCAAGCCGCTCGTTATGTCTTTCCGGGCGCCTCACGGGCGGGTGCTTTCTTTCCGACATTGTCTGTCTGTTTACCGTCCAACGTGATCAGTGCAGGCATGGTGCACTGGGACGACATCCTTTTTAGAGCGCAGCTCTTTGGCGTCCGTTCCTGGGTTTCGCGTCGTCGTCGGCGTTGTCGTCGGCCTCGTAACCAGCTCCGCCCCCCTTTCATCCCCCCAGCGCTAGCAGCCACCGACTGATACCGCTGGATGCCGCTGACGCCGCTAGAGAGTCAAGATAACGTGACTGCATAGAACACCGTCGCCGCCATGCAGAAAGAGGAGGAAAGGGTCTCCCCCCCCCCTGTTCTTGTGTGGCGGATAGGGTGCTCTTCAGTTGCCGACGCGCCGGTTATTTCACGTAGGCCCCGGCACGTCGACGAATACGTGACCACCTTCCCACGGCTAGACCTGGTTCTTAGCGCTGCGGAAGCGAGGGTATCATATTGTTTGTGTCGGCATCGGCGGCGTTGTCCCTGAAACCAACTCCGCAGCTGGGGTTGACTCACTATCGGCGTCAGCGGCATCAGTCAGTCGCTGCTATCTCTTCCCTCCTCCCTTTATCGTGTTGTCCGCTTGCTGCGTGCGCTTCTGCCCCCATCGTTTGCCGCTGGGTGTACACGCCGCCCCCCTCCCCCCTCTTCCTGCGAGTCTCCGGTTGTCAAAGCGCCGGCTCGAACTTAATTCCTTTCTTCGCTCCTCCTCCAATGCAACCCCTGTGCGGTGGCAATCAGAGAGCCAGATCGGTGGCGGCGGATCTGTATATGTGCACCACCCGAGCCGAAATTGCCGCTGCCGTTCGCCACTGCGAAATTATCTGCCAGTTCTTTCTGAGCCATGAGCGAGACGACCGATGGAAGTCCTCCGTCTGCTGCTGCTGCTGCTGCTGCTAAACGAGCTGCCAGAGCAGAGGCCCAGCGCCTTCGCCGTCAGAATCCAGAGGTGCGTGCCGCCGAAGCAGAAGCTTACCGTCGCCGCCGTCGAGATGATCCAGGAGTACGCGTCGCCGAAGCAGAGGCTAAGCGCCGCCGCCGAGAAGACCCTGCCGTTCGCACCGCCGAAGCGGAGGCTCATCGCCGCCGTCGAGAGCAACCAGCAGTAAGCGAGGCTGAAGCAGAAGCTCATCGCCGCCGCCGAGAAGACCCTGCAGTTCGCGCCGCCGAAGCGGAGGCTCATCGCCGCCGTCGAGAGCAACCAGCAGTAAGCGAGGCTGAAGCAGAAGCTCATCGCCGCCGCCGAGAAGACCCTGCCGTTCGCACCGCCGAAGCGGAGGCTCATCGCCGCCGTCGAGAGCAATGCTGCGCTCAAATTTCGCATTAGGAAGTAACGTAATCGTCGGTAATTTTTTTTGCGAATACCGTTAAAAGATACCATATCTTTTTCATAAATTACTTGCACAGGTAATGCAGTGGACGGAACGTCAAACAAATGAAAGACGGCGCTAATGTTCTGACCATGTGACTAATTTTCGGTCGCCCACGAGGTGGTGATAAAATGTTTTGACCAGGTGACTCATTTTTCGGCTACTCACGAAGCGATGATAAAAAGTGAATCTAGATAATCCAATGAAACAACAGGTGCGCCTATGGTTGAATTTTATGGCGTGATACAATCAGTTCATTCCTCTGAGGACGTCGCTATAGACCTTGCAGAGTTCCCGAACTTGGCCAAACTCGTGCCTTCCTGCGTAGCACCCGAAGTTACGTAGTTCCCTTTCCAAAAATTGACCGGTCGTTAGAGATATAAGTACAGCATTAGCATCACGACGCACGGCTGTTCTTGTTCGCTCTCAAGCCGCTTATTAGAAGGAAAATTTATTGTAGGGCGCGGCGAGGAATGATTGGTGGCGTCATTGATGAGGTCGTCATCACCGTGGATGATACGACACTGCGTTCGTTCACCACAAGAAATAACACGCCTCAGTAGCGTGTGCTACCGGGCTGTCTGGTTTCGAGCTGCATAAGGTTACAGAGATGACATCAAAGGAAGCCGCCCCCGTATTTTTGATAAGTGATGCAACAAGTGGTTTAGGCAAATTATACATGACGGCGAAGAGAGGTGGTCAACGAACAACGGGAAGCTTCGCTGAATTTGCAAATCACGTTTTGATGGCATTGACATTTTTTTTTTATCCTGTAAAGTGGATGTTCTGAATAGATTCTTCAATACAGTGGATATATACATGCGAAATCCGAACATATACATGTTCGCATCTCGCCCCCATAGAAATGCGGACGCCGTGGCCGGGATTCGATCCCGTAACCTCGTGCTCAGCAGCCCAACACCATAGCCACTGAGCAACCACGGTTGATTTGTATACGGCTTGACTTCTGTCACTCAAATGCACTGTACCGGTTCTAAGTGTAAAAAAAAAATAAGAAAGAGCAGATGGGGACCATGCTTTCAAGCCTCGAACACTTTGTGAAACTGTGTGCAGTCGGTGTTATGTGATGCTGCCACAGAGGGAACTTCGTGTATATGACATGCTGTGCGTGTTCATTGTTTTAATATTAGAAACATACTTCTTTTCGAAATAATGGTCGAACATTATCCTTTCACCACGTATGGCGCCGTCATCAGGAATGACTGTAATGCATCAATCACAAAAATTATGATGATCTGCTCACTCCTGTGAACGACTGTAATTAATTATCATTAGTCAGTGCGTTCATAGCTGATTAAATATTGTATAACAAAAGTGTTTCTCACCTTCTTTCCCCACTGGAGTGGACACAATTTATTTCAAAGACAATTTGAAGAAGTTGTTTTGCTAGTCAGCAACCTAGCATGCAAGAAAAATCAAGAATAAATTCTGTACGATATATTCATGTCACACCATCGCATAAAACATTATTGGCGGCGGGGGGGGGGGGGTGGGGGGGGTTGAGTCTATTTTTTATTAGAGTGCGAGCACAACATTCAGTATATAAGCGAAGTGTCTCGGTTTTCTTATTCTCGGAATCGAACGTTCAGCTCTACGATTGCTTCCCAAAAGCACTCCATTCGTCGCGCCACATCAAAGTACCCAAATCTCGGTCGAAACCGTGCGACGCACCTCAACGTGAGCCTCGCGCGATTCCGCAACTGCGCTTACAGTGGAATCCGCACGTTCCACAAATCACGTTCAGGCGCAATGTTACGAGCGCAGTTTCAGTTTAAGCTCTGCGGGCATCGAGGTCGAAAGCATCGTCCGCAAACTCTCGGCAATGTGAGATACGGTCGACGCAAGGTGATCTCACATGAATAAAGCACGAAAGAACACAAGCACGGGACTCGGAAGTGTCTAGTACAGACAAGCGACAACAGCTGCCACACGCGAGGTGCAGCCAGTGGCGGCAGTTCCCAAGAACGCACTGCGGACATTGCATTGGAAGCGTGCCGCAAACGGCGTGTGATGGCGCGCTGCTTATTAAATAAACCCTGCGGAGTCCCCGCCGTCCCCTGCGAGGCGGTAACCATGGCAGCCCTTTATTCTCCCGTGTTTTCGATTTTCCCGACTTGCGCAGAGCCGGGTAACTCGGGGCTTCCACATTAACCGAAAGTACAGCGACGCCTTTCTTTTTTTGCCTTTTTCGCCATTTCCAAGCTTGCCTAGCCGCTCTATGATCTCACACTCCATGGGGTCCAGAAGAAAGCTCGAAGGCCATGTGAAATAGCAGCCCTCAGCATGGAGCTATGAAGGTTTACTTTACTGGTGTTTTACTCTTAGCGACGTAGAGAAGATAACTTCACCTAATGAAACAGCAACAAAGAAACCTATAGAGACCATTTCACAATGAGAATTGCTTTTACCACACAAACACTCCGACCCAGTAAAACTCATTGCAAGGAGTAAAACGCACCTTG
Source organism: Dermacentor albipictus (assembly GCF_038994185.2). Classification (NCBI taxonomy): domain Eukaryota; kingdom Metazoa; phylum Arthropoda; class Arachnida; order Ixodida; family Ixodidae; genus Dermacentor; species Dermacentor albipictus. The sequence continues at coordinate 126,892,549 of NC_091824.1, read as the reverse complement.
TGCACTGTCGACAGCTCGATACCACTTTTTAGGTTTTTACCTAGCAGCACAAGTTACATTTACAGATCGTTCAGAATCCCGCGGCGCATTGAGTTAGAAATAAAAACTATGTTACACAGGGCTGCTGTCATATCGACATAAGGAACACGAGCTGATGGGGATCTCAGATCGAACTTGGCGCAGAGAGTGTCCGTGAGTGCCCGGAAAAGCTCTTCGTATGCGGCAATATGCAGAAGCTCGTGGCGAGTAGGAAAGGCAATGAGAGTGGGAGACGAATCGATGTCATGGTGCGAAGCTCATTTTAAGGAAGATAAGTATGTATGTAGCCCACGCAAAGGAAAAACGGCTCCGTTCTTTGGTCTTCAAATGAGCTGAGATCCTGAAATTTCACTGCGCCATCAATTCTCGGCGCTGGCAGGTCGTCGATGGCTTTCCGCTGCTCTCACAACTTGCCGTACCCTTTACTTCCGTAAGACATATGAATCTGAGAGTGCGATAATTCGCTCCAAATAACAGCAGCTGCAGAAAAGAATGCTTAAGAAATATTAGAAAACGGGGAGTAAGAAGTGGGATAGTTCATCAGCGCTTCCTTTTCTGTCGCAATGTTAATCCAGTTGGAAATGATACTACGGTTGCATAACCGTTTCGTTTTGTTATCGGACTTACATTTGGGGGCATATTCCTATCGCCCCCAGACAATCGGTAAGTGCCTTTATTCTAAAATGACTTTTCAGGATGTTCTGAATGTTCTGAATGTTCTTTTCAGAAGTTCGAAAAAAAGAGTAATCATTTTTGAATCCAAGATTCTACGAAAAAAAAAAGAATAATAAAGTCATGTTGAAGGAGGCTTCGAGGAAACACATGCGTTATGGCAATTTTAACTGCAGAAATGGAAGTTCTTTCAAGTGGGTTCTCAATTATATTGAGGGTTGTAGTGAAACATCGGAATCGCAGCTGGCTGTGTTTTCATATCTGCCGTTGTAGATAGCATAAACAAGTATGCTTGAGGAAGATAGAAAAAAAAACTTTAATTTTTAAGCTTGAATAGCAATATACGTTCATCTATTACCTATGGGACTGCATGGTTGAGAGTTGTTCTTACGCGGTGTCAGCCCCTAAAGAACTTTAAAAATCTAATCATGGTTCAATGCGACACCTTTTTTTCGAAAATGCTTAGGCGCACATAGTATGGATAAAGGCAACGTTATTCAAATATCAGATGGACCATTCGGGCAAATTCTTTTATGTGAAAGATTAGGTGTGCTCCTTTCAACGAGAAATTTGAAACACAATGTTCTACGATTTCTTCTTTCTTTTTTTTTTTTTGAGGAGGGCTACTCTAAGGCATAGCAAGAAAAAATCATTTGAATCTACCTCCGCATCTAGCAGAAGTACTGTAAGACTTTGTGATCACCTGCCTGCTATGGTGAATGTGGTAAAATAGGGGTGGTTATGTCTCTGAGGTGTATTGCTACGCAGCCAACCAAGCTTTACAGGAGTAATTTTGGTTTAACAGTTTTCGAAAAGCCAGTACATAAAGGTTGTATCATGGATGGCAATTAGGCTCCTTGGCCAGCGGAGAGAGTTCTCAATACGTTAGGAGATTGTTCCTCCATTTATAGTGTCACCCAACTACTTCCACTTCCCTGCCAAGTTAGGTAACGAACCATCCTTGCTGATTCATGTATATGAGGGCAGTACCAGACGCTCTTCAATGTATGCTCTTCTGCAAGAATAATGCCAAGAACAAAGAAGTATTAAAATAGTTGCAGGGGATTCAGGCGACCCAAGGGAACAGCATGGTCCCCACTGCGCTGTCAACACGAGACATTTCCCATGTCACGTGCATTTACTCAACGCTTTCGCGCTTGCACACTACTGGGCCACGTCTGCCGAAGTGGCAGCAGACATCTGCGCGCTACATGCCCTTTTGTGTGTTTCCACGTTACGAAGGGGGTAGGCTCTTCGTAGTCCGAAAGTGACCAGATTGACGTTCTGTCAACATACATGTTTGTACTTCGAGGAACGCTCACGCTTTGGTGTACTGCCGTTGTTCCCGAACATCTCCATGCACCAAGCCCTTCGCCCTCGTCTCGAGACCTTGAGCTCGGCTGGGACGCATGCAGTGACACTACTCGTGTTGCGCCACTGTCGAGGTCGATGCCTCAGACTTTACCCGCCGTGGCGGCGCAGTGGCTATGGCGCTGCGCTGCCAAGCGCAGGATCGAATTCCTTCCACGACAGCCGCATTTCAATAGGGGCAAAAAAAAGAGAGGGAGGACCCGTGCACCGCGCATTGGGCGCACGTTGAAGAACCCTAAGTGGTCAAAAGTTATTTGGAATCTCCTACTACGGTGTGCGGCATAATCATATCTTGCTTTAGGCAAGTGTAACCCGAGAACTTAATTTTTTAGAGACTCCGCACCTTCATTTATTTTCGCCTTAAAGGCCGGAGGCATTACATAATGGAGGGCTTTAGTCCTTAAGACAATGTGATAATGAACGAACAGAACAGCAATCAAACAAAACAAACAAACCGAATAACAACTCAAACACGCGATGGTGCTTCCATAGTGCATAGGCGATGTGCTGCGATTAATTTGTCTGGTCTTTCAAACCGGTGGTATATACCACAAAGCATAAGAGTGCGCTCCCGAGCGATATCTACAGACATGATTGCCTCCGCGCAACTGCTCTGAAGGCTGAACGAAGTTCCGCTAATGAATGCGATCCTAAGCTTACCTCTTGGTTTATCGCCAGGTTTTACCATTCCACCTAAAGCACAACGCGTTGCAAAATTCAAAAAAAGCTGGAAACAGATGCGTACTGCGTACCTAAAACCTTGTTCTTTCTTTTTAATCAAAAGGAAAACCTTTCCAATTCTCTCATGGCTATAAAAACACTAACCGCAAGGTGGGGCAAGCAAGCTGACATGGGCAGAGCATCTCTGTGCGTTCTTATCGTCTCTCGTGGTTAGCGCTGTTACGCATGCTCAAGGAGTTCCTGAACCAACTAGCCTAAGCAGCCCCGTTTCTAAAGTTATTGCCATGAAGGCGAGTGAAACAAACCTTGTTTAAAAAAAAACAGCAGTGCATGATGCCAGCGTCCATTAGTCGAAGCGTTGGCTCAGCCATGCGAGCAAAACTAGTATGTGCACGAAGTTCGCATTCATTAGTCGCATTTATCGCTTCGTTAAAGGCAAAACAAAACAATGGGACCATACTCTGAACATGCGCCTTGTCCAAAATTTAAACGTGAACCTATATCATTCATTTAGACGTACAATATACCTCACCTCAATAATTATATCCTTCTTGAAATGAAATGAAATAATAAGCAAGCTGGTCTCTCTGAAAACGCGTGGGCTTTTACTTTTACTTTCTTTTTCTTTGTTAGCAAGCTTCGCTGCCACCAAGTGCCGCAATATCCAGCCCAAATAAATATAACCTGCACTAAAGGGTTGCTCTCATTCAGTATAACTAATGATACCTGTGTACCACCGCTTTATTATTTACCTTGGGTGCTTCGAGCTAGCTTTCATATTCCAATTTGCAAACAGGAAAAAAAATACAAAGGAAGAAAACTTGAGAGTTTAACACGGCATGTGTTCTTGCTTTTTTGCCTGCAGCTTTTAATGCCTTTTACGGCTTCGAATACCTGGATCAACCGACAAGCCGATACGGCCGATGTGCTAGCGTTCGCTTAATGCTGTGACTGAAATATTTATGCAACAAAGCCAGATCATTACCAGTTTCTTCAGGATTTGCATTCTGTTTTTTTATAAATGCCACGAGGGGAAAGAGGTTGTTTAACTATTATAGCGTTCTAAACAAATATTTATAATCTTCAGTCCTGTTTCGATCGCTTACTGAAACAGTCCTGTAATAAACAGGGTATCTTTCTTGAGCATCACATAACTTTTTTAAATATTACCTGTGGCGGTTAGTAAAATCCTAACCCTTGATCTAAATTACTTGATGAGGTAGCCACTACTTCTATGAGAAGTCAAAATGCCTACTTGATTATTTAGCCTAATTACGCTAATTAACTTCCTAATTACTTTATGGCACTGTTCCATCTACGAACTGTAGCCATCCGTTCTCTAGGCTTATACAGTTGGAACGAATTCTCAGAACTCGATCACTTTCGAGACATTGTATTTCAAAGTCTGACGAAATGCACTGGTGTTTCAGCTACTGTCGTGCTTCCATGCATAAAACAGCGTTTTCTTAAAAAAGTAGGCGGAACAACTGCGTATGTTGTTCGGCGTATATCTCGAAATCAGCACCATCCTCATAAACCTTTTTAAGTTAATAGCATTGCCAGTTCACTAGCTCCAACTCATACATCGAAATATGTGCCGTAAACCATTAAATAGTTAATTAACGTAATTTTGTTATTTATTCAATTAAACATTTTGATTTCTCGTATAAGTCATGGGTGGCCACATCGAGTAATTTAGACCAAGGGTTTGAATTGTGATATTTCCCATAGGTAACGTTAAAAAATTTGTCCGGTTAACAAAAAGACCGTATATGTAACGCTGTTCTCCATATATCTAGGTGCTTTATTGACCTTTAGTAACTGAACTTTACACGCATATTCAAATCAGAGCTAATATGAACTTATTGAAGCCTAAAACTACACACAACCCTCCAATATGCGTGTTTGAAAAGCCACTGCAAACGTCACTGAGGCTCACTGCAGTGTTTGCGTGAAAGCTTTCGCCAGAATTCTCTGTGGTTAAATAAAGCACTTTCTCTCTCTATCTATTTCTCTATCTTTCTACTATTACAGAGCACGGAAGAAGCGAAGTGGACGAATGATCAGGCGAGTTTTTATGACCTGCACTATGTGAAACTACATTTCTTCCTCTGCCATACTGAAATTTCTGTATAAGGTAACCCTTGGGCTGAAGTTAGTTAAGACTATAAATGAAGAAATGCTCGCTGGTCAAAGGAGCTACATATCAAGGCAATTTGCGCAAAAATCGTTCAGTTGGTGTGGAGCAAACCCGTAGGAAGACACTTAGCACCATCATCATCCTCATCATTATCAGCCTGGTTACGCCCACTGCAGGGCAAAGGCGTCTCCCATACTTCTCCAACAACCCCGGTCATGTACTAATGTGGCCATGTCGCCCCTGCAAACTTCTTAATCTCATCCACCCACCTAACTTTCTGACGCCCCCTGCTACGCTTCCCGTCCACTTCAGTCCGTAACCCCTAATGACCATCGGTTATCTTCCCTCCTCATTATATGTCCTGCCCATGCCCATTTCTTTTCCTTGATTTCAACTAAGATGTCATTAACTCGCGTTTGTTCCCTCACCCAACCTGTTCTTTTCTTATCCCTTAACTTTACACCTATCATTCTTGTTTTCCACAGCTCGTTGCGTCGTCCTCACTTTAAGTAGAACCCTTTTCGTAAGCCTCCAGGTTTCTGCCCCGTACGCGAGTACTGGTAAGGCACAGCTGTTACACACTTTTCTCTTGAGGGATAAAAGTGTATAAGAACCCGTGTATAAGAACTTAAGCACTTAGCACAGGTGGAGTCCTAATGCACGTGCTCTGCCGAGGTTTGTAGCAGACACCATTTCCTTATACACCGCAATACTGCCAGTCCTATGACTTCTATAGCACCTTAAAGAGGTAAAAAAAATTCCCAGTGAGCGCTGCTTCAGCATGACACCGCAGGAAATCCTTTGTGCTGTACGGCGCACTTCATTGCGTTGTGTTTACTTGTGAGCCTGGAGACATTGTTGTTTTTTCTATATGCAGAACTATGTCGTGTTATATAGAGACAGTCATACTTCCCCGTGCGTGCGCCCAGCAGCGACGATTATTGTGTATTATGAGCGAGCAGAAAACATCGTTGCCGGGGAAATGGCTTGTAGCCCATCAACAGTACTGGCGCATAACAACGGAGATGTCGAAGTTTCTCGGCCACGAGGAAGCAACCGTCATCGCCTGCCCCTATTTATTACGTCCCTCACGCCACACATTACCTTTGGTCTCTCGGTGAATCCAGTGTTACGTATTATGCGTGCACTTAGGTGTTTCCTTCGCTAGCTATGAATACGTTAAGCGGGCCAAACAACCACTTCCACGCCCGTTAGCACGAACGTCATAAACTTGCCCACATACTCCTGCGTTGGCATAGAGAACGCGGTTATGCTTTTAGCGGTGTAGGTGCCATAGACCCGATACCGTAGTAGCGGTACGATAGCAACTTCTATTGTTTCTACATTGGTTATTGGTGCGGGTTATTGCAACAAAAACAAGAGAAAAATATGTTACATAGAACAACAGCAACTGTTTCTGAGCAGTTCGCAAGCATTCGAGTCTTCATGTTACGTCCACTTAGTGGCCCTAGTTTTGTATAAGAACTTAAAAACTATTGTCACTTCTATTCTTTCTGTATTCTTTATTTGGCTTTATTTTTAGATTTCATTTATCGATTAAGGAAAGGGGTGTAGCTGGCGCCGTCTTACAGGCCCCAACATCTTCTTGCGTACAGTCACTACAAAAAGAATATGGAATGCTTGCTGTCAAGAAACATCCCTGCTTGTTTACATACTCTGAGGATACACGTCACACGCCACAATGGGCACTGCCACCCAACGTACTATTGTCAGCACCGTCATATGTTCGTGACGCTGCCATGTAGTAAAAGAGTTCAATAAAGGCGATCACGGCTCCTTCCCGTCGTGTCACGACGGCTTACCATTGCATCTGATGTCAGATGCGGGCAGTGCCAATGTTGTTTACGCTACAAGGCGCTTGGCTTTTATATTGAATTCCTGATACCGCCTCACTCGAGCAGTAGCTTCGAGCAGATCAACTGCTTGCTCAGTGACAACCACATCGAAGCTGCCGACACAGAAAACGGTTGTTTACGTTAACCAACAGCATCTAAAGACGCGTCGACCGTGCGCAATGTCGCGAGCAGCCGTTGCTAGGGCGTCTCTTCCACGACGGGCTTTGAAGGGCTTGACAAGGCTCGCTGCCACGTCCCCTCGTCCCCTAGCGTTATGAAGGTCATAAGGGCACCATAATAATGAAGCTGAAGCATAAAAAGAATTGGAAGGCTCCAGCTATTCTGCCGGCTAGGGATTAATTTACTTCGACGAAAACAAGCACTTGTTGGGAATACTACCATTCGAGAGTGAGAAAGAGAGGGGAGGGAGAGAGCTTTTTAATCAATCCTGGAGAGGCTTTCCTGGTGCGATGTCCATAGCATTCTGCTCGATATGGATATGATGAACTGAAATCGTGGAAAGGCGTGACGGCTAACAGTGTCCCGCATGTTCATTAAATCCCTTTTCCAACGAACGCTGCTGCTGAGATGCTCGCGTTCCGCTCTGTCTCGAGCATGCTCGAGCATGCTGGGTGTAAGGCAAGAAACAGACATCGAAGAACTATTCTTGGTAACGGTTTTCCTACATTTATGACATATGCTAACGGTAGTAATACGTTTTCTATGCACGCTAATAAATTATCAGTCGCGTTCTCATAAGCACTTATAGCAAACCCTTGGAACCCGTCAGCTTGCCCTGAAAACTTTTTCGGAACGGGAAAACTGCGATGGGAGGTAGGTATACTTCGCTATCTAGGCGCAATACTGTCACTGTGAAACACACTTCCAAATCGCACACCTAGGTTCCGGAGGCACATACCAATCTCGGCCTGTAATGCTGAGCCGCGAATCATTTCTTTCTTTTTCAGCCAAGTAAAAAAGAAAGAATGAAAAGAAAAAAGAAAAATGTATTTTCAGACGCTTCTCCAACTACTGACACAATTAATACAAAGACACGCAACGAGCGATGTTGTCTAAACGTTTCCAAATTTAAACATTCATATGGAACGCAAGCTAGACTGGCACTTTACGACACAGTGCGACGACTTACGTTGTCGTATCTCGACAGAAGCATTCCTTGTACCGTCGTTAACATGTTGTGCTGCCTCATAGTCGTACTTCACCCACGCTGGGTCTTGTTTCTGTTTATATAGCGTTGGCATCAGGAGTGCCAAAGTGGAAAAAGTACGTGTGAAGTGTGGAAAACCGGTCACGTGGGAGAGCTGAGAAAGCGTGTCATATATATATATATATATATATATATATATATATATATATATAAACTTCATATATGTACCAAGTATCATATATTTATCATTTCTTTCATTTAAGGACAAGGCATAAGTTCCCCTATGCAGTCTTCGTTGTATATATATATATATATATATATATATATATATATATATATATATATATATATATATATATATATATATAACTGAAGACAGCATACGGGAACATATGCCTAGTCCTTAACTGAAAGAAATTACAAATACAAATACAAATTCAGACGGCTACTGAACGCGCAGTTATCATAACAAAAAGGTTCATCTGTACATATGCCATGTCATATATTACGTGTTATGACATATGTATGCGTCATGCCTTTTCTTTTTTTTATTTTACCGTGCCATTCTGTATGCCACCATGAACTGTCTCTTTCTCAAGGCATTCTTATTCCTGTCCCATTTTTTTTTCAAGTTTATTCAATTTTGATGTAGTAGTTCTGCGGAAACCCTCAAGGTGAAGATAAGTAATTAATGAAGGAAAAATCATTCACCCGTTGCTACAAAGGACAATTGCTACAAAGGAAACCCATACGGGTTCCTCGAAAGAAAAGCCTCACAGTTGAAAAATTCGTCCTGGCCCGGGATTTGAAACCGGGACCACCAGCTTCCCGGGGCAGCCGCTCTACTATTTGAGCTAACGAGGTGGCTAGCAGATGGCAGGGCGAAGTCGAATTTGTCGAATATGTTGATGTTTATTTGATGTGCTCGCACCATGTGCGTTATTTTGCTGTTCTTATGAGCGAGCGATGGACCGCTTTTTATGTTACCATGAGATGCACTTCTCATTCCTTTCCTGACAATTATTTGTACTGCTTTCCCATTTTTATTTGTAACGCTGTTTTTCAAGCATGTTATCACTGTAAACATTTTTAGCTCTCATGTATCGGTTTTCTCCTATTTATTCTACAACGCCCCCTTACTCAATGCTCCCCTTAGGGCCTGTGAAGTACTTTGAAATAAAACATAAAATATGATTTTTTTTATTCATTATATGCATATGGTTTGACATTCAGGTTCCACAAACAGATCTACTCATGTGCCACGCACAGACAACCCCCCCCCCCCCCCCCCTATGTACGAATGCATCACTACTTTAAGAGTGGAGCCACCGAAAACGTAACTTGCTTCTCGAATCAAAGAATGGCGGCATGTATGACTAGCGTCTTGAGTAATGACAACGATTACGCTTCACTATTATAAGACAGTGTCGACAACAACATGTTTTTACTGGACTACTGACTGCTCATCTTGTCATGCCTCTTGTATAGGACAGTAAAAATCGATTCAAACTTTTGTCCAGTGAGCAAGCCAATAAGTGAAGTAAGGTCGAAAAATCTTTAGCGCAGTCAGTTGAACCCATTGCAGCTAGGACACTGGCTCGTTCTTTCTTATAGCGCTCTACAGAACAGACTCATTGTCGACGCTGTATGAAAGAGCGAATAAGAGAGCTTCGAGAATTGTCTGCCCACAGAAAACCAAAAATAGAGCGCGCTTGCTGCGTCGGAGAAGAATGCACCGAAATGGTCGGAATTCCAGCTGAATTATGGCAGGAACGCAGAGAGTAACGGCCGGCGTCTGAACACGTTGTTGCATTCCTCGGCGAAGATCGCCCCCGTTCCTGTTACTGGATTGCTTCGCAATGGAAGAATTCCGCAATCATAATTCAGTGCGAGAATCGCGGCGCAATTTTGCGGCTTCTAAGCGTGCTGGATTCCCAAAGGAAGAAAGGCTTGCGAAAGCAAGGTACAGTACCTAAACTGAAGCTGTTGCGATACACGAGCGACTTCTACAAAAAACAGAGGACTCAAGCGGACGTACCAGTTCTCGCTCAGTAACAACGCGTACACAACATCTTTTGTGCCATCAGCTGTGTTAAAGGCACTTCTACAGAGCTTCAGCTTACATTTTCTTTGATGTAGTTTGGCTTAATTGCCTGTGACAAAGCTCGCGCCATCTAGTTGCCGGCATCGCATCGCAACTACCGTTCTTTTATGAGACGCCAGAGAGACTGTAGTAATTGAATACTGGCCGTGGCTACATTTTCGCGCAACGACAGCTGAGGAGCCGGCGTTATGCTTCGCAATCCATTTAGAATTATTCTCCTGTAAAAGGTTGCGGCACACATTGAGTCGGAGATTGCATTCATGCGAGAAATGCCGCAGTGCCTCTCATTAAGATCAAAGGCAGCTTACGTCGTTCTCGCGTGAGACAAAACGGGAGGCTGTTTGAGTTGGCTGGCTGAACGTTGTAGAGACAATAAGAAATTCTCATGGGCACTTCGTTGGGTGAATCATTTTTGAGACTGCCTTTAATTTTGCACTTCTAAAAACGTCACTTTCTTTGCACGTCAACTCACCTCATTTCTTTTCTATTTATGATAGAAACAACGCATACATTGTACCTCAGAACGCATTTATTGTTTTGAGATATAAAATTGATGATTTAGTACATCATAAAGTGAAAAAAGAGCGCACTATTTAGCAGAATGTGGCAACATTTATGGCGCGCACAAATCTAACCATCTACTTCAGTCACTAATTACGACGAAAGTGTTAGAAGGGTAAAAGTTTCGTAAATGCATGCCAGGATGGCCTTGTATAGAAGTACTCACCCGCTGAGCTGAAATGGAGACACGTTGAGTATGGAGCAATTCAACTCACCTGCAGCACAATGTCAAAGGGTTTTTTTTCCTCTCGGCACGACTGGACATACCTGAAAAAAAAAAGAACAAGTCACATTCACAAACGTGCTCACCGTCACTGAGAAGGATCTATGGCTGCATCTTTTCAACGCCTTCCTTTTTACATGAAATACATTCATTTCTTTACTTTCGCTAGGTCGCAAAACTATGCTTACCGCCTACAAACCCGCCGTGGTTGCTCAGTGGCTATGGTGTTGGGCTGCTGAGCACGAGGTCGCGGGATCAAATCCCGGCCACGGCGGCCGCATTTCGATGGGGGCGAAATGCGAAAACACCCGTGTGCTTAGATTTAAGTGCACGTTAAAGAATCCCAGGTGGTCAAACTTTCCGGAGTCCTCCACTACGGCGTGCCTCATAATCAGAAAGTGGTTTTGGCACGTAAAACCCCAGATATTATTATTATTACCGCCTACAAGAACTTTGTCCTCCCTAAAATCGATGCATCCACCCTGGTTTGAGCAATCGGGAGGATGTTGTCTGTGGGAGTACACTTTAGTAACGGTTGTATCAATCAGTCTATACCTTGTTAGATACGGGACCTTTTTCTGAGCCCCCTTCGAGTTCCCCAGACCACATCGAATCGCACCACAGCTAATTAAGGAGCGCAGAAGCTCGGATGCCACATTCCCGAAGCGCGGCACGAGCAAACAAGTTGAAGGCCCCCACTTCGTACGCCGCCGGTGAAGCTATTCAATGCTTGGCTCTTCCAGAAAGCGAGGGGATAGCCCGGCACTGTTCCAGGTAACGCGAGTCCTGAAGCCAGACGGCTCTGATGTACCGGGAAGGCCTGGCAGCGTCGCACCGGTCGCCTTTGAAGAAGGCATTTGCAAGCCAGCGGGGCCGTACCACCGGAAGTAGGGCGGCCCTCAGGCAATGCGGCCCAAGCGTCCCCCCCCCCCCGTCCGCCTTTGAAGAGCGCATTGCAAGTCAGCAAGGCAAGACCGCAGGGAGCCGCCGGGTGTGACACCGCCGCACGGGCGCCTACCATTGGCCGAAGATGGCGTCATCCGAGCGGACTCTCCCATTGGCCGAACATGACGCGACTTCCAGTCCTCAAAGGGTTTAAAAGAAGCAGGCCAGAGCACTCCTAGAGCATTCTCGGATTCTCCTCTCTCGAACTTCTTGCCGCGGGCCGCAGCCTCCGAGTTGCTGCCGGCCCGTAATGACTGTACGACTGTTACTTGACTCTCATCTCACTGTATATAATGTAAAATAAACTCTCCCAAGTTTTTTTCATCCCGAAGTCGGTCCTCAACTCCTACAGCCTATACGTAGCTGTCTTTATGTCTTTGCAGACGTAGGTAAGACGATGCTATAGGTTCGTTACCTTCGACTTTCCCTCAATGTAATATGTAATACCCCCCATGTAATGCCCTCGCATGAGGGCCCGTACGGGTAATGTAAACAAAAAAGAATATCCAGTCCAACATGCAGTTCTTCTTCTACTACTATCCCCTGCTCCATAAGCTTTGTTGCTTTTTTTTATGAAGACTGTGTTTAGTGTGACCGTTTGTATTGCTTAAACGAGCAATCTGATCTCATTTGTTTTCTTTTATTTTATGTTTGCGTCAAAGTTTATAAATTTATGCCAGGACTCAATAGGTCCCGCCAAACATCGCTGGGCCTTCACTCAAATGGCCGTAAATGGAAGTATTCAGCCCGCTGTCCTACGTTTTATGAACACTTGATATTCTTGCACCATCACCCACATAAAGAAGAGAACTTCGAGCAAGGAGCCCAGCACGGCAGCCTAGCAGAGCAAGTTCTTTTAAAAGTGAGGTTGGTGCACCTCAATGTGTGTCGCATCATATTGCGTGCAGCATGGCAGAGATGGGCGTAAGAGCCAAAGAAAGCCACCGTTCCAAAAATTACTGATGTGGGCTAGCATACTAGCGGTGGAGTAGTACTCCTGAATTTTTGAAATGAAGTGATAGCCATTACATTGATCGCTACCTGCCTAGGCGTTATCTAATAATTTCTTTCTTTTTCTTAGAGTCGCAGTATGTCTTTCTTACCGGAATACAATTCCACCTTGTTGCTTAGCCGCTAAGCGTGCGCAGATGCTGACAAACCATTTCTCTCGACTTTTTGAATAAATTGTACGAAAACGAATAACGAGGGAATAGTGGATTGGTAGAGCGTTTCACCACTCATCGTCATTGATTTTCCTTTGATGCCCTATAGAACGGCATTATGTACATAATTGGGGAAGGTGCAAGGGGGCAATCATCATTAATAAACAATGTTTTTTAAACAATAAAACAACGTCAGAACAAGAACAAATAACCCGGGTACAAGACCCAGAAAATCAGAAGACGCAAATTGATTCGCATGATGGGGCATATGGCCGATTAAGTCTGCCAAAGAGTATGACGTCGGTCAGTGCCGCCGAATGGAGTTTTCCGGAAACCCACAGCTTTCCATAATGGAGCTTTGCAACATCTGCCGCATGGCAGTATGGGAACCGCGCATTGTCAACCGCAAGGTGGTACGGGAAGTTGAAGCGTCGGCCGCCGCAGCCGCCGGAGACTCGCCTATTCGCCTTGCCTGCACAATACCTTGCGCATAGCCATAACAGGTGGTTACGCACAACGGTGCGAAAGTGGGCATTCTTGGAAAGTGCCATTGCGTCGCGCAAAAGTAAGGCACTGACGAGCTGGTTGCGGCATAATTTTTTGCAGCTCAGCGAATTCACAACAGGCTGCGGATCGATTATGCGATCTGCCCCATGGTGTTAATTAAGATCGAAAAGAACATCAACCGGTGGTGTGTGGTTTACCGCGTAGATGTTTTGACAATGCCTCTTGGAAACCTGAAGGGTTATGAAAACTGAACAAGTTTATTCTACTCATCAATGGAAACTGAAAGAACATATTGGTGAAAAACTTTAATCGAACCACGTTATCCCTACACGGCTAAAAATTTAAATGCACGACGCAAAGCTTGATGTGCTCTAAAAAGTACTGCTTCACGCAGGCCCGAGAAATCGTTTTGAATAGGCCTGGGAAAAGGAACTGACGTGAAATTTTGCGACGTGAGAACATACTGGACCCTGCGCGTGTGACTTGTTACAATTATGAACACTGTTTTGTGGTTCTACCTCGATTGTCGGCAGTGTACATATATTTTCTGTAAAAACGAGCATTTTGTTTACTGTCTGACCTTTCTGAGCGCTTGGCGTTATAGAGAAGCCTAGCAAATGCATGGCTAGGGCATGCTGGACCTCGTGCAAACATATCCGGCCCTCGTGTGTTTGCATAGACTGCGCACACAGGTGAAAAAATCTATTTTTTTCAACAAGCGGATGTAGACAGCAAAGTTTATTCGCAAAAAGAAGACCCAGATGTCGAGCGAAAGGTATTCAATATAGTTTAACCGCAAATATTATTGCTGCAGCAATTCTTATTTACCGAAAGGATATAAGACGGTAAAGTGGAGCTCCTTTTGTAACAAGTTTTCCTGACACTTTCCAAACATTGCTAAGACATCGCAAACACTCGTTGCCATATAGTAAAAAGCGAGAAATTTATATAGGCTCCTGATAGTTATCACCAGCGAAACGCTGTTAATATATGTTAGCGTAGAAGGGGAGGGGAAGGTGATTCTTTTTTATTGAGAGCGAACTTTGTCCGGTTCTATAACGTGTAGTGAAGAAGAACGAGATCTCAACTGCCACTGACACCCGCTACTAGGTTTCTTTCCTATATATATATATATATATATATATATATATATATATATATATATATATATATATATATATATATATATATATATATATATATATATATATATATATATATATATATATATATATATATATATACACACAGTGCGTTCTGTGTCACCTGAAAATGGGCAATTTTCATTTGTGTCTTCAGGTGAGGTTATTAAAGAAAATATATTTCTAATAGACAAAGCACAAAGAAGGTGCCGATTGTTGTCGTATATGGCTGTTACAGTTGTCGAAGCCCCCATTGAAGAACACGAATGGGCGCCTTGGCTTAACTTTGATAATTGAATTCCTGGACAACTGCTCGCTGTGGCTTTTTCGCAACAGTTTTTACGTTTACATGTTACAATCCCTAGAAACTAGAGCGCCTTCTTAGAGGAGCCAATCAAGGCATAAAGAAACCTGCCTGTGACCGAAGCACCAGCACCATAGTGGGGTACATACACAGACCAGCAATTTGAAAATATAAATAAATAAAATCATGATACATTTCGACGACGTCGTTCAGACTGACTTTCTTAAGCAATAATGCTTAATGAAGTTCTTGGTCGTGCTACGTGACAGTCAGTGATTGCTATTGCCCGTCATTCACTGCACGCGAACTTGCCTTCTGAGGTGCAGATTTCTGTGCGTCTGGCAAGAACGATGTGGAAAGGTATAGCATAAAGCGTGGGAAGGTGTACATAGAGGTAGAGATGGAGAAAGCCAGGATAGGAAAGAAAGGAAGGTTAACCAGACGAGAATACGCTTATAAGAAAAAGTGGAAATAGAAAAGGAATCAGACAGCGAGAGAGGGAGAGAGAGAGGAAGAGGGAGAGAGAGAGAGAGAGTAAACTCTGTGTGCACGCGAGAAGGTTCGTATGAACTATTCGCAGGCCTGGGAAGTTTCCTATCTATATCAAGTACCCAATTATTCTTTTTTATTTCTTTCTAGTGCCTCGCTAACGGCACAGATATTCCAAAACAGAGCACCGAATCCGAGAACTTCATTTGCGAAATGAATCTGTTGAGTTCAGGTTATTCACCTATAGAACGACATTAAAGGTAGCTAATGAAGCATGCGAAAGCAACTCTCCCACTAAACTTCTCTCTCTTAAATTAATCAGTTTCAGCATTCGCAATCACCATCAGTCTATATTCAGAGGTGCTTCTAGTTGCTGTCAGCTTTGCAAGTAAAGCTTCGTGAAGTTTTTCATCGTGTCCTCTTAGCCCTTAAACCGGCCCGAGAACACCAGCTTGCTAATTGAGCTACTGTGAGTGTTCCTATTAGCGGACCGAAAACGCTCGTGCCAGCTGCTGCAGGAATGTGTGAGCTAATCCTTCGCTTAGCGCACTCTATGAAGAATTAGAGCAGTTCAACACGCTCAATTTGTCGCCTGTGCTCTGCGATAATGATACCCTGAGGCAGTAAGTGCGGCGTGACATGGCCGTACTTTCCATCGAAATTTCTTCCGCTGCGTAAATATTTTATGGGACTCTAAGGTAATCGATCGTCCTCGGCAACACAGTGCCTAGAACGAGGATAACGTTGCAGAACTTTCCAAGGAAGCGTTTCCTTAATGCAATGCTAAGGATCTGGAATTTGCCTTTTTTTAGAACCTTGCTGGTTTACCACTTTTTTTCTTAGTGGTGTGAATCTGAGTGCGAGTGAGCGTTGAGAAGAAAATACATTAAGTCACTCAGTCTCAACGAGTCCAATTTATTATTTGAAGAATATTTCGCATTCGTTGTATTCGAGTTCGACTGTAGCTCAGGTTCTTAAATTTCAATAATGGATTTGCTCTTCATGATAAAGCCTAGTTGAAAAACGCAACAGAAAATTTCAGTCTGTCGTATTTTGGGACGTTCTGTTTATGACATTCTGTTTCTAACGTTCTGTTTCTGACGTTATGTTGTCTGACATGTTGTCTGACGTTATGCTGTCTGACGTCTGTTTTCTGTAGTGTGACGTCCGGCAGTCAGACGTACTGTAGTTCTAGATCAATATTAATTAAAAATTGACAAAGACCTCTTTAGGGTTACATAAATTTGTTAGGGCAAAAAAGTAAAAAAGTTGAAAGTAAAAAAACAAAAACGTTTCCACTGAGATACCAACCTTGCCTAACAGACCTGACGATCCCGAACCCAGTATTTCCCCACTGCACCACGCCGAACGTGACGGCACGTGTACATTTTGGCCATGTCAACGGTAAAAATCTGTCTGCGTTGATATTTACATCTGTATGTTGAAAGCCAAAGTGCGATTTCGCTCCACTGCGTCAACTGGCGTCTCTCTAGAAAAGCAAAGGTGTTGTTACCATCGGCAAGTCCATCGTGGGGTGTTGGAACATCGATTTTGCTTTACGATATCTATATCAGTTAAGAAATTTAGATATAGACAACTGTGACCGGGGACAATGGTAGTGTTGTTACTGCTAATTTTGCCAGCTGTCCCTCGATCTTCACACTTTTGAGCGCGCATATACTTCGCATGTTCAGTGCAAAATAGCTACATAAACATTCGTGGCGTTCAATTATTCAGCATACCTGTTTCTCACGGCAGCGCTGTGCCAGAATACTCACACCCCGAGCGAGACAGATTTTCACGCAACTTTGTGAACCAACCCGAAACTTATTTTCCGCGTCGAAAATGGTTATGCAATATTTCTGGGAAATCAACTAATGTGCCAGCGTAATGGCACGTGTAAGTCCACAGGACTGTGTGCCACATCTTACGAAAGTAAAGGAAATGGATACGCAGCCGTTGCCGCAGACGCTATGATTTTGATCAGTGGCGGATTTTGACGAGGCCGGTAGGTGCCTCTCGTTGTCACGGCACAATTACGGCAAATTATTCACGTGGACTTTAATACCGGTGTCGGCGCTATCAGCATTGCCGGATTGAGACAATGCACTAGTGAATACTGTGCAAGAGAAAAGTACAGTGTGCACCCCTGATGTGAAACTGACATACAATTTTAGAAGGTTGCGAAGGAGAGCGCTTCTGTCGCGGCGCCAGGACTTCTGTCGTTGCGATAGAAAGTGGCACATTTCTAACGCCATGACAGAAAGTGTCCGTCGCCGCGACAGAGAGTTCCTGTTGTGACGTCAGAACCGCTGTCGTGGTAGAAAGTTGTTGCGACTTCAGAACTCTTGTTTCGTGACAGAGCGTTTCTGTTGCGATGTCAGAATTTCTGTTGTAACGTAAGAAATGTCTGTCGTAACATCAGAAATATCCGTCGCAACTACAGAAACGCCAGAAACTTTTGTCGTACTGCAGAAATTTCTGTAGTTGCGACAGAAATTTCTGTTGTCTTTTTCAAGTGGGAGTCAGGAGTGTTCTGCCCCAAATCTGCTGTTCGGTAGAAGTAGCCAAGTCTAAGAGCAATACTTGCCATAATATGGGGCCTTAGAGCTAGTGTACCGACACTGTCTGCAAGTTAATGGACATCTAAACGACGCAAAGGTTTTACAGCAATGGCTCTTTTGAGATCACTCCCCTTGTTATTTTATTATTTGGGGCATGATTTGCAAGAATTATTAAGAAGAAACGAAAAACACAGTGGCGCGTCAGGATTCGAGATCCAGATCCAGAAATTGCAGGTCGATGATTTTACCTCTTAGCCACGTAGTCTTTTTTTTAACTTTTAACTACACGGAAAAGAAAACAGCAACCTTTATAGGCACTTCTGTCCTAGCACACGCTATACTTTAGCACACACTACAGGCAAGCCGACAATTGCACCTAGAAAAACTTTCATTCGGGCTGCTTCTGTTGAGCAATGTACGTGTGCGTAATACGTATGCCACAGTTTCTCCAAGAAAGCAACTTTGTTGATCGTGGTGTTGAACAACGCATGTCAAACATTTTACTTTTTGAGATGCTACTCCCACAGATTAGTACAAACACAACCCATTGTTACGTTGTAATGTAGGGGAAGAACCAGGCAGTGGCACAAATATGAGTGTCGCAAACTAAACCTTTATTGAGCGAACTTGTGCCCAGAAAATCAAGTAACGCTCAAGCACCAATAAAGCGGCGTGCGCAGTCATCCATCATCGAAGTCTAATTTTGGGTCAAATGCGTAGGCTATTTATACGACTCATCGTACATTCTAGTGCAACGGCTGATGCTCGCGCACATTCTTGAATGTACAGCACTATTTCCGTATCGCAAGCAACCTAATAAGCAAATGTCCCCTCACTACAATATGGGTGACAGCATTAATAAAAAAAATTAACGGACGAATAGACGATGCTCTTAATGCAAAATTTCAGCGCACATCCACACGTGTTTTCATTTCACGATATGTTGGCTGGCGTGGATTTGCAAATGGAGCGAAGTGGGGCGCGACTGCCTCGCTAACCTGGAGATGGCGAGAGGCAGCGCTTGGGGGACGCGTTGCCGCGATTCACAGCAGCCACCGCAAATAAATCTCCCAGAAGACGTGCGCTACTGGGGCGCCATCTCGTAGCCATCGTCGCCGCAGTGCGCTCCTCTTCTCAAGCTTTCGCCGCACCGTCCTTATCCGCTATCCTCGTGTCTTTCATCCCCACTGCGCTCCGCGTTCGCTCTTTCATCTATAGTTGTGCTCGTTCGTTCAGTCACGCCGACGCTCGCCGCAGGAAAAGGCGCCTATGAGCTGCTCTCTAAAATGCCCGTTTTGTGTTTTGCTTAGCATCAGCTGTACTCATCACTACCGTCAGCCTGCGCGCACTTCTCTAGCATGGAGCGTCCCGTGGCTGCTTGCACATAGCTGCAGTCAAGAAGTACAGCACCACCTCGTAACTTTTCTGTGGTCGTCAAGCCAGTCACTGAGTAGAGACAATTGTTTGAAACCATTTCCAAGATCACTGCTGTCACACGTGCGAGACTCGTAGGCGAACGCTCACTTCGCATCCTTCAAAAGGGTTTGTTGCTGCATGGGCAAGTTGGTGCCCGTTTACTACACGTTCTCTCTGGTGTCGCGAAAAGGAGACGCAACATAGAAAACACAACATACAGAAGTACCTTCATCATGGTTCCCGGTTTGTTGCGCGACTTTGAAACGCAGAGGAAAATAAGAAAGAATAAAGTGGAGAGTTGAAAACTTGAATATGATGCCCTTGAATGCGATGCAAAACTTTACATTCAACCCAACGAAATTGTACACATATATAATATTTAGGTGATTCTTTTTCATTCATTAAATAATGAATGATGACTAACAGCAAATTTCTCCAGTGTGCGCAAGGCGACTGTATACAAAACACAGCTGGTCTCATCCTCGTATCTCGTAGCCTCCTCCCCCTCCTTTCGTTTTTTTTTTCCTTGGCACACTTTAGCTTCCACATCTTCTATACCACATTAATATAAGCCCATTTTATGTGCATTTGTTCTTTTATTTCTACAAAGTACTAGCCTGAACCAGTGCTAAGCCTTCCAGCAGAATAGTTCTGCGAAAAAAAAAAAAAGCCTTTCCCAATAGTTTCCTTCAGGTGACGAAAAAAGGCGCACAAACGAAGCGTGCGGCGCTTCTTGAATAAGGAGGGGTGCATCTTTCACATAATTTTACCGTACTGTTCAAAGTGATGAACTAATTGATGCAAGAAGAACCGCGCATTGTTCAGCCGTCGAAACAGATGGCTAAAAACGAGTGCCTTAAGGCGTTGCCCCGTAACGTTTCCAACCTTCGCGCTACGACTCACGTGCCAGGCGGAGACAAACGATTACTTCTTCGAAGCTTCCTCTCGCTTTATATATTTCATTCATTTTTACGTTCACCAGCTTTATTGTTACTCTGTGATATATGGCACTCCCGGCGGGCATGAATACGCTGGTTCGAATGGCGCAGAGCACCCTCCTATGGGCGAAAGAGGCTCGAAGGCAGCTTCAAGACTCAGCGCGGCCCCTCTTGCTCCTTTCCTCCTGTTCATCGCTGATATTTTCTTGGCTTCTATAGATACTCTTTGAAAGTTTCACTTTCATACGGCCGTTTTTCGCGATATCGATCTCAATTTCCGTAGCCGAAAGCCGGTGACTGTCACACGCACGTGCGAGCACGATCCCCTTATGGCTTCCAAACAGGCGCTGAGATGCCGCCATGCCATTTCTCTCTAGCCGCGTAGCGGCCACTAAGGGCGCAGTTTGGACGAAAACCGGTGAGTTGTGAGTATCAGTTCAGTCTACTGGAAGGTGCTCTTATTTATGTCGACCAGACCAGAACATTTCTTGGTAAAAATAGGCGTTAGAAACCAAAATGAAAGCATGGCACCAACGAAGAAAAAAAGAAACTGATAACTTATTTAGTTTTGGTAATTGGCATCTTCACTGTGCTGCGCAGAGCATTCTGGCCTGCGGCGTTTCCGGTGCATGTCACAGTGAGAAGAAACGACGTCTGTGATGCGGAAGAGCTTGCACTGCCGAAACAGGAGAACCGTACCTTTTTTTTTCGCTTTCACTGTACTGGGTAAGCGGGTGCCCTTACAGTTAGTCTGCGTGTACGCTCCACAGAAAGACACGCTGTCTCGAGCTGGACTACTTACTTCCGTGTCATAGGAGCGGGAATGATTAGCAGCTGTGTATTTGTACTGCGCTGCCTCTGTTTGTAAAGTCACGAAGAAAAAGTGCCCGAAACACTATTCCAGCGTACTCAAACT
Organism: Dermacentor albipictus; assembly: GCF_038994185.2. Taxonomy (NCBI): domain Eukaryota; kingdom Metazoa; phylum Arthropoda; class Arachnida; order Ixodida; family Ixodidae; genus Dermacentor; species Dermacentor albipictus. The sequence goes on along the minus strand of NC_091824.1, from coordinate 126,871,350 downwards.
ACGGTTGATAGTTACGCGTCACGGTAAGAGCCCAACCTGCCTTGCGGGTCTCCCGTCTAATCTTTCGGACACGTGATGGGTGCGCGTGGCAGAAAGAAAGTCACAGGCCTACGCGGCACACACAGCACAGGCACAGCGTAAACTGCAGGAGATGCTCCGCAGGAGCTTCATTTTCCGCAGCACGCGCTAGGGGTCTTCGCAGAGAAGTCTTCTTGTGTCATTTTTCACGAGAACCATCTGAAGTGTCCAATCGGCCACGACGGTGAGCTGTGGCTGTGCTGCTCTCTGCACAGTGGTCTGCTGAGCCCGATGGTGCATGGTTGCCGCCGCGCGCGTAGCTCTACGATTCCCTTCTTCAGCAGCGGTTCGTACCTTGCGAGGAGGCACCGTACCTTGTACCGAAGAGTAAACACAGGTATTCGGACTAAGTGTACATGCTACATTCCTAGATACAATACTGTTGATGATGATGATTTATTGAGTCCCCTTTGAAACGGTGCGGTGACATAATCACCTAGCCAGTTTGATATAATCAGGCATGTATTACATGTTTTTTTTATTTTAGCATTTTTCTGTGCATCTCCTTAATATTTTCTTCCTCAAACCTTCTCGATGTACCTTGCACCGCTACCTAGGCAACTTCTACATGGCGTGCCACCTGGTGTAATAATATGCAACAGCAACGAAAAGTGGTCACGTATCGATTCCGCGAGGCGTGCATGTCACATCGCCTGTCTCCTTGAGCGCTAGGATGCGTTTATAGGTTGTTTCCACTGCAAGCTAGCAGAAATCGGTATGGCTCTGTCTAATCGCATCGGATAAAGAGCCATTGACTATCAGCCTCGTTGAGCAATTAGCGTAACATAGTCTGACACCGCTAAGGAGCAGGAATTGGATATTTATATGCTCTAGTACAGTAAACAGGAGCGAATGATTCCCCCTGTCAAATGCCTTAGCCAGATCTAGCTGTACTATTGCTACCTGCCCAATCCCCTCAGCTGCACACTCTAGCACTGATCTCGCAACATGAATATTGTTCTGAATGGACCGGCCCCTGATGCCACAGGTTTGATGATTACCGACCACAGATCTTATCGCGACTTGGAAACTGTTAGCTAATACCTTTGCAAAAAATTTACATTCCACATCACACAAGCAGATAGGCCCACATCCGTCCACTTTTTGAAATTTAGTCTCATCATCGCTTTTGGCTATCAGGGCAGTGTGCCTTTCGTACAATGTGGCAGTTAGATACCCAACTTCCAAGGCCTCAGGGTACACCTGAAATAATAGCTGTGATAAGAGGGAGCGAAAACACTGATAAAATTCTGCAGTAAGGCCATCCGCGCCGGGTGTCTTGGCTTTCGCTAACGAATATTCTTATTATCAATGTTTACATTTGTATAATTATAATCATTCTGATTTAACTGGGGCAGCAACTATGCAAATTTCTTGGCAGTATATGTATCCAATGACTTATGACCTCTAAATATTTATTGATAATGTTCGAAAAACGCTTTATTTATTAGAGTCGGCTCATTAACAGGGATTCCACCGTACTCTATATCATTTGTTTAAACAGCGCGTGTCGGCGCTCATCACCTAAGCAGTTGCTACTAGGATGTTCTTCCAGAAAACGCCGCTGTCGCGCATGCGCTAGTGCCCCTCTGTATTTTTTGGTGCGCAAAGTTTTTAGCTGCGCCTTGATATGAATATGAATATAATCTGAACATCATATGAGTATGAGTATGAATATCATCAAGATATTGACCCGGATGTAGACATTAAAGCTCATGCAATCCACTCAGAAGTCTATACAACGCTTTGTAAATAACCTTTTTTTCAAAGGCCAATATTGATGATTCTTCGATAGCTTTCACTTTAACTTCCGGTTTAGATCATTCCTATGCAGCAAAGAGTGGCAAGTCCTTGCGGCATCACAGATGAGCTATAAGCTCACTAACATGTTTTAGGAAGCACTCACGCGAAAGCAATTGCTTATTAAACTTCCACAACACCCAGCACATACGCCTACTTTGGTACTAACGGCTACCAAACGATGCCGTGACTAGGCAATGTTCACTAAAGAATACAGGGTGCACAGTGTAACCATAAATAAGAGATAGCGTGCTAATTGAAACGCAAATTTGATTAAGCCTTGCATGCAAGGAACCTTGGAAATGCGTGTAGCGACAGGCCACCTTTTCGTTTTCCCCAACGTCCACAAGCCTATAATCCCATATCCTGCGTTGCAACGCATCATCACTTGTATCATGTCTCAGGTTCAATGACTAACGATGTTCCGCGTTACATATACACAGTCAAAGTCTCCAAAGAGAACCAATGCACGATCAGTACAGAAATGATGTTCTAGGGATAAGAATATACATTCTCGTTCACGTAACTTGTTCGGGGCATAAACACGCAAATCTAAAGCTGATACCACTGATATTAATATCGCGCCATATTAGGCGCATATTAGGCGCCCTTGCCTATCTGCAAAATATGTAGCAAAGCACATTATAAATGCTTTTTAACAAGGACACCCTTTGTCGCAGCTTCTGTTCTGCTTGTATTTAGAGCCACTTTGTATGAGCATTCTTAAAGAAAAAAATTAACAATGGTTTAAATTGCCTAATAATGAGGTTCGGGTTCTCGCATATGCAGACGACGTGGCGCTTTTCTTTTTTGTACTGATAGAAAGAGTGTAAAGACTGCTCTCGCAATTACAGAAGATTTTTGTGCGTGGCTTCTGGTACAAGCGTCCACTTTGAAGAAAGTTCAGCTTTTTTGGTCTGGATTGTGGGCCGCAATGCAATCACATTACGCAGGCATTCAATGGAAAAGAGATCTCCGTTGTTTAGGTGTATATTTCGCAGTATAGAAATAGCAACACTCATTGGTCAGGAGAAATTGAAAAAATTCAACGTAAAGTGAATTCATGGCGAGGGCGGAATCTGTCAATGTTCAGTCGTGCTGAAGTGTGCAAAGTGTTCTTAGCTTCTCGTTTTATGTATGTGCTGCAAGTACTTCATCACTCATGACTTCGCGTTCAGACGTATTCGCATCACGTATTTGCAACATTTATTTAGAGTTAGAGTTGTGAATTTCCGACAATCTGTTCCTCCCCCTTGAACGTGATGGTCTAGGATTGGGCCTGCTCTTCGTCAGACAAATTGTTCCTAGCCTATTTTTTCTTCGACACAGTGACCATCCGTTTTTGCGTCAAAATTTTCAACTCCGATTAGTTGATTATCTTCCTAATATAGTAGTGTCATCAAATGCGAAAGATGTCCCACATGCTCCTTGGGGCTTTCTCAAGGAGGTCGGTGACACATTCCTTTTCATGAAAGTTAAGATTCAACCTGCACTATATCTTCGCTACGAGTCGAAAAGCAATTTCTGCAGCATGGTGGACTCGATTTTGTCAGATACTTTGTGCCGTGCTCTTTATTTAGGTCGACTTTAACAGGATGCACTTAAGCGCGTCCGAAAAATGTGCATGCTTCCTGTAGTAAAACCATGTTTCGTTAATTTAAATTCGGAAGCACTCCCTGTTAAAAGTTGGTAGAATTCGAGGGGGCTGCTTTGTGCCGTGGTCAACAAACTGCTGACTCTGGCCTAGTGCCGAGACCGTTGATCGCCGTTTCATAAATTGTAGAGGTGCTGTATTTTTTGAGACATTCTCCAACGGACGCTTAGAAAGGACACCGACATCACTCCATATTTAATTAGGTTTCTACCGTTTAAGGTTATGGGCCGCACTCACTAGGACATGTTCAGAGCACTTAGTTTATACAGACTAGACTGTGTGAACGCCATACCGACAGCCCGCGATCTACAAAATCCTTCTTTCGCAAGAATGCTGCCTGTGTGAGAAGTGTGTACGCTGCGCAGGAACCTCCGCCAGACAGGATGCACTAGTTAGACGCGTGTTTGTGTTTGCCCGATTTCTAGATGTGTAGCTGTGTCCGCTCTGTAATATATCTGCAGTTTCGTTTTCCATGTAATAAAGAAAAAAAAAGCTGGCATGGCTCAGTGATATAGTAGCCGATTCGCGTCTAGCGGGCCCGGGCTCAATCCCTGTGGGAACTCGGCTTTCAACACCGGTGATAGCTGTAACGGTTGCCGGCAGCGGTGGTGGCAGACATCATCGCCAAGCGAAACGGCTCTTCGAATGAGCCCATAACAGCTTCGGTGGTAATATATGACATTCTAGCAATCATGCGCACAACGTGAGAAACGAGTCTGGTTATGATCGAGTTTTGATTTTCTAAAGGATGTCCTAGCCCTGCTCTGCGTTTTTGCCGATACTTACTTATTTGCGCACTGATTTAGCATGCCATTTCGCGATGTATACTTCTGTGCATGAGCTTTTTGCTACCGTATATGACAGCTAGACAAAAAGTCCGATGCCCTTTGAAAAGCCTATACATGCAACCGTGATATACAATATAGATACACCTTTTTCGAGTGGCTAACCATTCACAGGACAAAAAGCCAGGTGTTTTTATTACAAGAGAGAAGAACATGCAGCATCACTGTAATGGGTACTAGCAGGGCATTTCGCTTTTCATCAACGCCATTTAGTGTCATTGCACCATAGAATTTTATGATATCAAGTATATATATAGAAAGGGTACCGTAGAATTCGGCAATTCCTGCGTCGCTGAACTAATTTATTAGGAGAGAAGCATTATACCAAAGTGACGACCGTCACCTCATGTTGGTGGCTCTTTCTCTCTTATTTTTCTTACAACTGTGCTCACACACTACGGGAGAATGGTCGACAAGCCAGCTGTTAGAGGCTTGTTGAAGGTGGGATGTCGGTCTAAGAAGAGCAATGTAAAGTGAACTCTCCCTTGAGTGCATTTCAAGAGACCCAATGAAATAGCTCACTAAATTAAAAGTTCACTAACCTGAATATTCACTAGAACATGGAACACTATAGGGCACAGCAGACATCGAGTCAAAACTATGAAAGGCAATTTATGGAGTTATGTACGCAAACATATCTGAAACGCGCAACAGTTACGTCGCTGCCCATCTCATAGAAAAAACTAATTTTCATTTGCACTAGTGCTCTTGAAGTGCAATAAGCAAGAAAGCTGTCAAGAGAGTATGTTTTCGTCCATTTCCTCTGGCACAGCTTGTTGCTGAGATGTGACGTCTCGCAACTTTCCAAGGCATACTACTGCCTCGGCTAGAATTACATGATTTAAATCTGCCTCTGATACTGCTCCTTACACGTTGCACTCTTATTCTTCGGGACGAACACTGGAAACAATTTTCGATTTCTTTAGAGCAAATGGATAGTTTTATGGAACGGGATGATCTCAACGGTTTGGCAAAAGGCTTGCTAATTTTGTTCTGGGCAGTTCAACATTTTTTACTATATACGGTCCAAATTCTGTTATGTGAAATATCTGATTCAGGTTACCATGACGCATCATGTCTATTATGCTTTGTTTTCTGCGTCATTAAGGTGAAACTGTCTTGTGGTCACTCTAATATGTTTCCCGAAGTTCTTAAAACATCTAAGTTATCAGTTCCAATCGTTCAGTAGGACAAAGTCCAAGCACCTTCCTGCTTGACGTGCTGGCAATGTGGTATTTGAGAGGTCCTTTAAACAGAAAGCTTTCTTACATCCATTTTTAATTCACTATTTTTGAAAATACATACTTATGCTGCCATTCTTTGAGGCCGTTAGTGTAATCAAGGATTCATGCGTTTCGGTCTCTATGAATAGGCTCGAAGGTCCTTGGATTATTCAATGCTGAAGCCAAAACTTTTTCTCCAACTAATGTTACACGCCAACTGACGCAATGCCACCGTAAAATTTTCATTGAAAGCTCTTTCCATGTCTGCTTGTGGTGCCTAAATATCGAGCAGTTGGCCGTGGTGAATCACGCGACATAATGCTACCTATAATCTATGTGGCAGTGTCATTGGGGCATTGTTTTTGGCAGACACTGCGTCGATGCTTTAGACGTTCTTTTCCACTAATTTTCGCCGCCTACATTTCGGCATGTACCCTATTTCAGGCTCATCATTATCATTTTCATGCACGCCCCTACTGTGCGGTTGAGTCTGCTTTCCTGAGCATGAAGACCAAGAACTGCACCCTGACACCCATTTTCTCAAGAAAAATTTTCTGCGATGCAGACAATGTCGTCCTCATTCGCTACAGTACTGCCTGTTAAAATATGTAATTAAATTCTGGTGTTTTACATGGCAGAACTAGGATCTGATCAAAAGTTGCTCTGCAGTGAGGGACTACTGGTTAAATTGAATAACCTGGGTCTCTTTAACGTGCAGCGTATGCAGGGTGCGCGGGTGTTTTTATATTTCGCCCCCATCGAAATGCCTCCGCCGTGGCCGGGATTCTATCCCACGAGCTCGGGCTTGCAACAGCAGCGCCGAAGCCACTGTGACACCACGGTGGGTGCACTACTGTTTGTTCAAGCCCCCGATATACATTCATAGACGACACTACCCTCACAATCTGTGTGAAGGGCAATACCCTGCACTATTTACCCTTAGCAGCAGCTGTTAATTAGCGCAGTGACACCACTTCCTTAAAGTAATCTCAAAACAATAAATTCTGGCGGCAGTCACCCAACCCTCACTTGACACGCTGTTTGTAAGGTGGACTCACTATTATCGCGAAAGAAAAAAGTTATTAACGGTCAGAACATGCTGAAACGGGTCAGAAAATTACAGCTGCTTCAAATTATAAATACATCCTTTTTTTTTCATTTAAACGCACGAACACTTTCTGTCACAACTTTTTTTAGAAGAACGGGGTTTTTATAGGCCATGGGATTCAATTGCAAGCAAACAGAAATAATACAACGCAATTTTTTTCTTCATTGCTGGGAAGGGCTTTATCTCGGGGACATCCTACAACACAATAAAGAAATAATTTCCTATATATCCCTGTATTCCTGCTACCCGGGTTTATATCCAACAGATGCGCGTAAAGGTTAAGGAGAGAGAGCAACGCTGCGACACATGCTCTGGGATTGTGCCGGCAACAACGGTACTGAAACCACTTCCCTTGGCGACGCCTCCATTATCGCGGCCGTTGCCAGAGTACAAGACGCCTTGAGCTCGCTTCTTTCCGATGCTGACCCGGCTGCGGGAGCCACCGGGGACCTTCTCCATCGGCATCGCCACCGCTGGGAGGCGGCTCTCAAAAGTTCAGAGTGGGCAGACCAGCTCTGCGCCGTCCGGCAAGCCGAAGATGGCACCCGAGTCCAAGTACTTCGAGCCGCCACCTGAGGCCACCACAACAAAAACGGCCGGACCATTCTTCTATAAAGTTTCTTTTTCTTCTTCTATATCTTCAGGGTACCAGGAAACTAACAATGGCTAATAAAGATGAAAAACCGCTTGAACTCATAATGCTCACTGGCATCCATTGTATATGGCACTCTGGTATGGTTGATTTCTATTATGAGCCACACAGAAGCCCAGCTTCTACCCGCCGAGGTGACCTAGTGGCTACGGTGTTGCGCTGCTTAGCACGAGATCGCAGGATCAAATCCCAGCCACGGCGACCGCATATCTAGGAGAGCGAATTGCCGAAATGAGCGTGTACCGCGTTTTCGGTGCACGTTAAAGAACCCCAGGTGGTCCATATGATTCTAGGTTTTATCATTACGGCGTCTGATAATCAGATCGTGGTTTTGGCACGTCAAGCCACAGAATTTTTTAAGGCTAGCTCCTATGCATATTCTAGAGCATGTTATTCATTTTATAGACGTGATCAAAATGCAGGATTTTCTTTCGATATGGCTGACAAGGGTAGAACCCCTGGCAGCATTAAAATAACTTTAAAAGACAATGTCGATGGCGACGTCATGGGAGTTTCAGGCGCTGCCTGTCTGGACTGCCTAATACGTCGTCTTCATTGGTGAAGACTTTTGTGTACGTTATTCACTTTGACTTGTAGAGAGTTGGCAACAACAAAACAATCGCTGCCGAAGCACTTTCTACAGAAGATTAACCAGCGAAGCTGAAACGTGCGGCCCCGGTGTTTATCACTGAGTTAATCCGGACGGTTCATTAAACGACGGCTTGGTAGGGTGCCGGATCCTCGGTGCGCAGTTGCTGCTTGCGCTCGGCTGCACGAGCCTGTTTTTGTGCCTGGGCTGCAGTATAAGCACGGCGCAGACGAGCTCGTTCGCAGTTCTGCTCGTGGCGTTGCTGATCGAAAGCTACCTGACTCTCAGGAGTACGTATGACGCATGGCCTATTCATTTCTGAGCCGGAAAGAAACTGCTACGTGCGCACTTGGCTGCGACGGAGGTAACGACGTCACTATTGGTGCAAGCAATCGCGCGCCTTTCTCTTTTTCTTCGCGAATGCGCATGGGGTTGCGTCGGAGGAGATTTCGCCGTGCAGACGGCAGACAGACGGATGGACGAATCGGACGGCTAGCGATATACAGCATCGCTGCTAATCCAAGTGCGTTAGCACAGTGGTTAGTGAGCCCGGCTCCTACATGTGCTTTGCAACGAAGGCATAAATATAAAACCCAGTGGTGGCGGCAGTGGGCAACGTTTTCTTTCTTTTTTTTTCTCCAGCCCAGAGCTTTGGTGAAGTTGGGGATGACAAGGCTGCCTTACGATGAAATATAACATCAGTTAACATCAGCGTAACGCAATGAACGGATACGCGGGCGCACAACGCAAAGCCAGTTTCGATCACTCAACTGCGGTCGCATGCAGTGAAAGAGAAGCTGACGAACAATATTTTGGAAGCTATGAACTTTGAGGGGAGCGGGAAATCATGCATGAGTGCACCGACAACTCTACATAGAAAAGGAAAAAAAAAGGCACCTGTGCAAAACCAGTTCATCAGCGTAAATACAAACTATTGACGGGACAAGAAAAATGAACAGCATTGGTTTATTTTATTTTTTTTTGCTATTAAATGTGAACACATTGTTGAACACCCATTTGCTAGTCCACCAGTGTGTCACATGTGTTGTTTCCTTCTGTGCATGTCAAAGTGTTCTGCTGGAAAGCGAGAGTTCTGTTATTGCTCTACTAGTTAAAATACCACGTGATTTTATTGTGAAATATCGCAATTTAAAAGAAAACAGATTTAATGTCACGGTAATACCTTATACACAAGCCTTTATATTTGGAGACTCTGATACTATACTTTGTAAATTCCAAACCTTTCAATCTGCACGATGCCCCGCAATATTGTAGCCGTGTTAGTAAAGGGCATGCTAATTGTGAAATCCGTAAGCATAATGCAATGGTATGTGTTCTATTCTTTACTTTTTTTGCATAATAAGCGACATTATCTTCTTCATATCGAAGCAGTGATAAGAAACGAAAAATTGTTTGCCTTATTTATAATGTCACTGGAGCTTTCGTAGCAATGCGTTTTGCAAAATAAAAATGAACAAAGATCTTGCGTGGAACCCTTATTGGCTTGCACAAGAATTTGACATCTACCCACTCTGTTAAACCAATTAATTCTCTCAGACGACGTCCAAAGCTAAGGACTGAAACACGAGTATTCTCACAATAATTAGGTTAGTTGAAGAATTCTTCCTAAGCTTCACTGGAAGATTAGTGCTCGTGAAGGTGTACAGTGTGTTGGGGCGAATAGCATTAAGACTATAGTATGGGAGCAAAAATCGGGGGAACAGACACGTGGCAGTTAATGTTGTACAAGAATAATTAACCAACCAAATTTAATAGTGAACGGAACAGCATGTGGTCACGTGCCGAAACTACAGACCAGAATCGTTCTGCTCGGAATTACCTATCAGTCACCGTTCATGGTATGACGGAGTCGAATCTGCAGTTCTATTGGCTATAAATGTGAATCAAAGCAGCAGGGTAAGAGCAGCAGGGTAAGAGCAGCAGGGTAAGGTAAGAGATACTACGTGCGAATATAATAAAACAATCGAACTATTTTAGATTGGTAAGTATGGCATCCAGGCATAATATCACTTCAGCTAGCATTCATTCGTTACGTGCATCATTACCTCTACGTGTTACTGCACTGGCAAGCGTTCCCTTAGATGATCAGGTTATGCAAAAGTATACAAAAAGTAATTCAGACATGGACAAGACCCAGATTGAAAGAGTGCTGCTTCTGGGCCAAATTGGAAATTAATATGTACAGAGAGAGATGGACAAGGAAGAAAGGCAAGGAGGTTAAGCAAGATTTCACTCGGTTGGCTACCCAATGCGTACGGAAGGGAAAAGAAAGCTACGATGAAGGAAAAGAATGATCGCACACGCCCTCGCAAATGAATGTTACCTCACAATCGCTTATCCAGCGTTCAAAAAGCGCATTAATGTTCTCGTGGCCTTGTGCATATCATAGGTCTACAGCCAGAGTCCAAGGTGTGCTAGAAAATAGACAGAGTGAGGCACCCCAAGACATAATACAACGCTCACGTTTTTCTTTCGTGTGTGTGTGTGTGTGTGTGTGTGTGTGTGTGTGTGTGTGTGTGTGTGTGTGTGTGTGTGTGTGTGCGTGTGTGCGTGTGTGCGTGTGCGTGTGCGCGTGCGCGCGCGTGTGTGTGTGTGTGTGTGTGTGTGTGTGTGTGTGTGTGTGTGTGTGTGTGTGTGTGTGTGTGTGTGTGTGTGTGTGTGTGCTACTCAGCTCTTGTGTGCTTCCGCACCTCGTGCACCCTAAATGGATTAAATTAAATCAAAGAACGCTAGCGTTGTTGAATAAGCCGTAATAGTAAAGGTGGTTGTCAAACACCTCTATGTCTTTGACGGAATAGTTCGGTGGCAACTCGTTGCGGAAACCTCAGAGAGAAATGGTGAAGATTAAAGAAATTTCTCAGCGAAATCTCTACAGATATATACTTTTAATAACTCCTACGTAAAGTTAAAGCGAAAGTTGTAATCAGCTAGCGCAAAAAATGGGTAATTGGAGATCGTTTAGAGAGAGAGCCCTTCATCCAGCAGTTGAAATAAAAATAGGGTGGTGGTGGTGGTGGTGGTGGTGGTGCTGCTGCTGCTGCGGATTGTGATGATGATGATGACGACGACGATGATCATAAAGAAAGTAAAGCGAGTGAATAAAAAGACTTACAGGATATGTGGAACATCACGGGTACGCTAGCTTACGCGTCACCTTCTCCCCACTTTGCTTTACGTCAGACTTATCGCTAGAACACATTTATATTGAACGGCAATTCAAAGTTAGGCTCGCTTTAATGAAAACTGATCACGATCCATTGTATACATTAAGAACCACTATTACTTTTCTCATCTGTCGCAGACAATGGCTGACATTTTTGAAACCTTGAACATAAAGCTGAGTGCTGCAAATGTACCGTCCTTTAGCTATTAACCTCAGAGCTCAGCTTTTATTTTCTAGGTGTGCGTTTGCAATAACTATTAAAAAGCACATGCTCGAAGACATTCCTTAATAACCTGGGAGCGCATCACGCAACATGTAGCTGTCAAAATTGTTTGTTTGTTAGTTGGGGTTGAATGGCACAAAGGCAAATGAGGCCATGCTGCGCCAGTCACAAGACAAAAGGAAACGCAAGGTAAGAGCAGGCAAACCTGCATTGCATTATAGTTCGTGTAAATAACCAGTTGTCTCTAAAAAGTGTAACAGGTTAGTAAATGGCTCTAGCGGGTCATCTGCCAGTAATAGGGCAGGCTTTAAAGGTGTGTTTAAATTATATAAGTTGTGTAAAAGCTTCCGCCGCTGGGTTTCAAACTGTGGACATGTTATAAGGATATGTATTACTGTAAGGGGTTGATTGCATTTTTCGCAAGTCGGCGGGTTTTCTTTTCGGAGGAGAAAGTTGTGTGTTAAATGTGTGTGTCCAAACCGAAGTCGGCACAGGATCACCTCATAGAACCGTTGCTGGTGAGTGCACGACTTCTACTCACCAATTACGGGTTTAGTAAAATGTAGCTTGTTGCCTAAGCAATAGTCCCATGCCTGTTGCCATTTGGCCGTCAAGGCGTTCCTAATCGCCGTGATACTATCCCGATATGCAAACGCCGTGTTTGTTATGTATCTGCGCGCTGCCATTGATGCACACCTATCCGCTGCTTCATTTCCCGGTATACCGAGATGGCTTGGTACCCAGCAAAACCTAATTGACCGGCCGTATTTGTTTAATGTTACCATGTTTAATTTCGCGTGTAGAGCTTTCAGTGTGCTTAATGAATCAGTGTATATTACTGTGTGCTGTCAAAATTGTGAGAACTGCACAGTAGTGGCTCATCAACCGCTTCTCTGTACCACAGGGATGAAACCACAGATTTACTTAGGTAGGCTATGGGGCCTACAGGCATGAAAAATTATTGCCCATTATATTGATGAATTGATTCCCTCTTGCAGGAAATCAGAACTGCAAATGAAGTGCGAATGCGACAAAGAGTGGAAAAACCACAATCCTCTCTTACTTTTTCAGAGAATACCAAGCACCAGGACTCTTCGATGATGCCGATCTTCAAATATTGGACAACATCTTATGGAGCTACGACCGACGCATCACCCCTGGTCACCATTTAAGTGAGCTAAGTTCCCATATGAAAACTTTCTATGTGAAAAGACAAATAGCCAAGATAGACATAAATATTGCGTTTACATTTCAGGTGATAGCAGCATCTAAATTATTTCTGTCCATATGCAGAAGGCTTTCTTGCAGGCATTCAATATTCATAAACGCTGAGAGAAAAACATGCATGAGTTTATTGTTCTATTCGGGCAGTTGGCACCCACCTGAGAAGTTGCACCGAAAATAGGTATGCGCTGTTTTTATATGATATCATTTGCTTTCCACTGATTTCATGGTCAAGATAATGCGCCTTTATGGCTTTAGGATGATGATTGTGATGCAATATATTGTCTTCCAGGAACAGCAAAATTTTATGCGCAGGCTTATTTTTAGGGCCTACTTCTTAGAGCTTAGTGTGTCTCAGAAAACATTCCACTATGACGTAAAATTATATTTCAAATGCGGCTAGTGGGTGCTCAAAACCAAGATTGATCTTTAAGTCTTATCATGGCCGAATCGAGCCTACAAAGAAATATAGAATTACAGTTCAAATTTTATTGCTTTTTTTTACAGAAGGGCGCGTATGCATTAACCTGCTACGATGCGTTTCTTCCAACAGGTACTAAACTGTGTTCACTTTAAGGCAGCAACTGAAAGTACGCCAAATTTAGAAACGACGAATGTGCCGGCGAGTCAGCATGATCCCAGGAAAGCTTTACCAAGATCCTCCCAAACCTGTTTTCGTTTAGGCATAAGACTGTCTCTAGTTGTACTTTTTTTGCCTATACTGAAAACCTCTGACTGCCATCGTTGAGGGTTTCTCGATTTGGCTCAACATTTCCCTCTTCAGTGCTCAAAGCATGGTAGTGAGTGTTCCCTGAGCGACGGTGACACTAAGGCTGGGTCTCCGCGTTTAGATGAGCTACGCCATGCTATTGTTATCTAAAATGGTTTGCAAGAGCAACAATTTCACTTCGGCGAGTTGCTTCATCTTCAAGGCATAGTGAAACCCTCTGATTATAGAGGGCGAAAAGATGTACAGAACAAGTGCAACACAAATTTTGTTGCGCATATTTTTGGTACCCGTCTCGTCGTGCTGCTTCAGTACACTTTCGAGGTATGAGAATATCTCTGCGTTCTTTAGTGTGGATCAAAAAGTGCTACTGGTTCATACGAATTTAAATCTGAGGTCCTTTCACCAAGCAAGCACCTGTAGACGCGAAAGCACCCTATGTACAATACCAGACCCTACTTTGCCCCACGCTGCCTTTGGTTGTCCAATTCACTCATACGATCCCTTCGAAAGAAACAAACGTGAACCATTCAATGAAAACTTAAAATTGCGGTATAAAAGACACTTGAACACGTTGGCAATGCTTTTAAAGCATGCTAAACGAAATTGTTCTGAATATGAACTTCAGCTCTACAAATTCGATACAAAGAGAAAATGGCAGCTCCAAACCTAATTCTTTAACTCTACCATCCCATGCAGTATATGGGCGTCTGTTCGTTTTAACGCTATCCTCACCACTTCCAGTGATGTATCCAATGCTTTTAACGATCACTTTTTCGTCTGATTTCACCACCTCTCCCTCTTTCTCGCATGCCCCTCCATTTACGTGTACTTCCCAGTCGTTCTTCTCTTCTTCTTACTTGTGCCTCCAAGATCTGTTCGATTATTCTGTGATTAAAAGCTACCGGACCTGCGTTAGAGAACGTTCACTCAAAACATTATACCGAAGATGCTTCCTTGGCCCCGTTCTAAGTCACATCTTTAAGCGCTGTTTTAAAACTAGTGTCTTCCCCGAAAGATTCAAGTGAGCAAGAGCAGTGCCTGTGTTTAAGAAAGGTGATCCACTTAGCATCGAAAATTATAGGCGCATCTTCGTGCTTCCTTTCGTCGATAAAATCTTGGAACTAACCGAAGTAGGGCTACCTAAATACTTAAGTAAATTTAACATACTTTCTTCAGGTCAGTTTGACTTTAGGGCTCGTCTGACCACTGATACAGCAGTGGCGTGTTTCACTAAAAAAATAAAACAATGATAATGACAACATCACATTTTCTATTTTTACTGACTTTTCAAAACCATTTGACAGCACTGACCATTTATCTTTTTGTAAATTAGAGTACTATGAAATAACAGGTTTTGCACTGTCACTATTAGAAAGATTTCTTCCTAATACGTTTCATGCCATCTCTATCAACAACTGTACGTCTAGACATATCCGTATTAATAGTGGTGTTCCACAAGGTTCGATTTTAGACCCCTATTGTTTTTCGTCTATATTAACTACTTACTTCTATGCCTTGACATTTCTTTCTGTTTACGCTGATGACACGGATATATTTTCTCATAATTCTGATTCTGCAACTCTCGTATCTAGTAATAAAGCTGACTTAACCTTTCTCGAAGAATGGTTCCACTCTAATAGACTTCTGATTATTTCGCCAAAAGCTAGTTTCATGCTTTTTCATACACCCAACAAAAAACTGCTAACTATTCCCTGGCTCTATGTCAACTCTGTAGCCATTCACTGGAGTTTCACCAACGTATCAATCCCGTTATTAAGAACATTTCAAATAGAATTAAGGCTTTGGTGAAATCAATACAAATCGCTCTAGCATAAACACTTTAAAAGCGCTGTATTCCGCATTCACACACAGTCATCTAAGTTATTGCATTACTTTATCGGGTAAATAATATTAACTTCAAGTTTCCCTCTGAAGTGACTGCCAAAGAGCTGTGTAGACAGCTCGACAGAGGTCCAAGTAGCTGTTACAAGGCATATATAGCGAAGCGGCGAAAACGAGATACTCAACAATACATGAAATGAAAATTTAAGCACATTGTTACGGGGATGTTCGGAGTATAGACAGAATGTATTTACAATATATTGACACTTGAACTCGTTTATCATTCACGGGTGAGCGCTTTTGACGTCCAAGAAATGTTATTGCTCAGCGCAGGACGCGTCTACATGTATCGGATGTTTCTAGAATGTTATCGATGCTTCTATCCGCTGTCTGTTGTCGCCGAGCCTTGTGTAATATGATTGCATGTATGCGCGACACTAATGATGTAGAACTTTTTGGAAGGTGCGCGGGCCCCAGCACTTTCTCTGGAAGATTCGACGACTGATCCATAAAAGCCGACGCACTTGACCCGCTGATCAGATTTTGACGATCGCCGACTGTGTTCGCCATTGTCGCCGTTTTTTAGGTGTAGCCTGCTTTTGTGGGCATAGGTTCGCCCAAGAAAAGTTAGTTGCGTCTTTCACAGTATTGCTACTGTGTTCTCCATATGTCACTCCACGTGACAATATTTACCAGGAGAGTCAATGTGGTTAGGATGGCTGACCAGCAGCAATACGCAGCAGCCAGCGATCTCGCTATCTTCTTCCTTTTTCTTCTTTTATCCTTCCGTAATATATATATATATATATATATATATATATATATATATATATATATATATATATATATATATATATATATATATATATATATATATATATGTAATGCTAATTCCGTAGATGGTCCCTTAAGAAAACCATGTTGTGATTCTGAAAAAAGCTGTATCTTCTGAAAAAATTTGTTGACTCAATAATGCACGATTTTTTCAATGGCTTTAGCAAAGATAGATATGATCAATATCGGTCAGTAATATTCAGGCCCGTTTTTGTATCCGTCGTTATTTCAAACCAACAATCTTCATCATTTCATTGCATTTGGGAATTCGCCTAATTCTAGCGACAAATTATATGTGTATGCAAGTACGGGCACTGTGTAATAAAGTAATGTTTTGATTGGCCTAATTTGGGTGTTGTCAATATCTAGGGCTCTCGTAATCTTCGGAGGCATGGAAGTCCTATAAATTTCAACTTCGTTTGTGGGATGAAGGCACACACTTTCGCTACCGATATTGGCCAAGTCATCGGCGAAAAGGGAACTTGTAGCAGGAGTGCTATTTCCAATGAAATGCTTATTGGAAAATTCTGCCAGAGCATCACCAGAACACACTCTGCTTTCGTGCATTATTATTTCTGGAGCCGCATTTTTTCTTTCATGGCCTAAAACTTTATTTACTGCATTCCACGCTGCGGAGGAGTCTTTGTTCGAAATGTTACCAAAAATATTTTCGTAATAAGTTGCCTTAGCTCACCGTAGTACCGAATTGAGCTTATTTCTAGCTTCTTTGAAAGTCTTCAGCGCAGTAGGACATCTTGTCTTTAAGAAAGTGTGAAAAAGCTTATTTTTGTGATTTATTCCCTTTTATGTGACTATGTTACCCACGGTTTTCTTATTTTTCCGGGTGGCCTAGAAGTTTTAAAATTCAAATGCATCATGTAAATGTTAGTAAATGTCTAGAAATTTCAAATATGCGTCATTTACATTTGTTTTTTTATATACGCAAGACCAATCTTGCCAATAAATGTTAGATTTGAGAGCCTCTAAGGCATCATGGGAGATACACTTAACAGTAACTGAGTCGCACTGATGTTTTCCAGTTTTCTCCGGAGCACCACAACAGAGAAGAAATTGGACAATGGTCGCTAATTTCCCATGCTAATGTGCAAGCATCACGAATTCTAGTTCCGCGCTTTGTCGTTAGCAAGTTTCGAGTGAACGTAGTGGACATCGTTACTCGAAAGGTATTTTAATTATATTAACAAAGCCATATGAAAGTAACTGCGTAATAAGGTCACGTACAATAGGTGTGTCATCAAGAACATTTATGTTGAAGTCACCACCATAAAATAATGTAAAGTTATTCGAGCGAACGTGTTCCAAAAATGCTTCAAAATAATTCATAAGCAACATTGGGTTGCTGTTTGGAGGGTGATACACCACAGTATACACCACAGAGCGAAATGCATCATGACTTCGAGCGTACCGGAATCTTGGAAGAACGCTAACATAATCCTAATCCATAAGAAAAGGGGACGCCAAAGTCTTGAAAAATTGTAGACCAATCACCTTACTGTCCGTTGCCTACAAACTATTTATTAAGGTAATCGCAAATAGAATCAGGAACACCTTACACTCTTGTCAAGCAAAGGACCAGGCAGTATGCCGTAAAGGCTACTCAACAATAGACCATATTAGCACTATCAATCAGCTGATAGAGAAATGTGCGGAATATAACGAACCCTTATATATAGCTTTCATTGATTACGAAACAGCGTTTGATTTTGTTGAAACCTCAGCAGTCATGGAGGCATTACGGAATCAGGGTGTAGATGAGCCATATGTAAAAATACTGGAAGATATCTACAGCGGCTCCACAGCCACTGTAGTCCTCCATAAAGAAAGCAACAAAATCCCAATAAAGAAAGGCATCAGACAGGGAGATACGATCTCTCCAATGCTATTCACAGCATGTTTACAGGAGGTATTCAGAGACCTGGACTGGGAAGAATTTGGGATAAGAGTTAATGGAGAATACCTTAGTAACTTGTGATTCGCTGATGATATTGCCTTGCTTAGTAACTCAGGGGACCAATTGCAATGCATGCTCACTGACCTGGAGAGGCAAAGCAGAAGGGTGTGTCTGAAAATTAATCTGCAGAAAACTAAAGCAATGTTTAACAGTCTCGGAAGATAACAGCACTTTACGATAGGTAGCGAGGCACTGGAAGTGGTAAGGGAATACATCTATTTAGGGCAGGTAGTGACGGCGGATCCAGATCATGAGACAGAAATAATCAGAAGAATAAGAATGGGCTGGGCTGCGTTTGGCAGGCATTCTCAGATCATGAACAGCAGGTTGCCGTTATCCTTGAAGACAAAAGTGTATAATAGCTTTCAAACTTTCAAACTTTCAAACTTCATTTTGCATTTTCCTTTGCACAGAAAAAGAAAATGCAAGAGCAGGAACAAAAAGCTGCACAATCGCAGCCTCACGAGGTTCCTGTCCCCTGTCTTTGACAAACAGCTGCAGAATATTCACAAAGAAAATCAGTTACATATGTGCAAAAACAATTTCATATTATACAGATATTGATATTCACAGCAGAACAATTATGACATCTGTATACATATATTCACATGCGCATCTACACCAACCCAGCATCTATACATATTTGCATCTGTACATGTAGGCATACATCTGTATACAGAAAAAAGTGGAGAAAAAAAAGATCATGCACAAATGACAAGGAACACCTGAACAAAAACGCTTTAAGATACCAAAAATTCAACTCAATGTAACGGCAATGTTCAGCGGAACAAAAAAAATATGCGGAACGATGGAAAAGCGAGGTTTGGAACATGCTATAAAATAAAATGAATAAAAAAGAAAAAAATAATAAAAATGGCAAATGTTATTTATATAATTTGGCCATTATTATTTAAATTAAATTTCAGTGCCTTTCTCGTAATAGCATTTGGTTCGGTATGGGAAACCTGTATCACATTTAATATTCTCGGCACCTGGTACTGCAATCACCTGAAACCATAATTTGTTCTTGGGAAAGGTAACGCCCACTGGCTCTGTTTTCGGGAATCATATAACGCTTCCCTTGATTTGACTAAGTTGCACAAGTGTGTGAAAACGTTGTTGTTACAGCGAAAATATTTTTTTAATCTTTAGGACTAGGTTATAATCATAGAAATATTCAATAGCCAGCACATCAAGAGCACGAAATATCTCGAATGTATGCGCATTAAACGGTGTGTTAACAACATGTCGGACAGTTTTCTTTTGTAATGTTTCTAAGCTTCGTATGTTTGCTTGCGATGTCGTACCCCACACTAGGTTGCAATAGCTAACATGAGAAAGGAAGAGACTGTTATATAACGTTAGTTTTACCTTAGAGGGCAGTATGTGTCGTAATCGACAGATTATTCCACATGCTCTCGCCAAAGTGGACATAATACGCTCAACGTGTGCATCCCAAACTAAATGTTTGTGAAAAATTACACGTAACGTTTTGACAGTATCAACTATTTCTATCCTTTCTGTGCCGAGGTAAAGAACAGTATTGCAGTTTACTTGTTTTTGTGGTGGCGTAAACAACAGAGCCTTAGTTTTATTTGCATTAGTTGCTAATGAGTTTAGATTGCTCCACTTTTGCAATAAGTTTAAAGTTTTATTTGCCATATTTGTAAGTTGCACAATATCGAGTGACCTGAAAACAAGGCTAGTATCATCCGCATAGACTAAGAACTATGCATGTTGAATAATATTGGTTATGTCATTAATATAAATGGTAAATAAAATCGGTCCAAGTACACTTCCTTGTGGAACGCCTTGTGTTAATTCTCTTGCTGAAGAAAGTTTTGACCCTATTGCGACGCACTGCCTTCTGTGCTCAAGATATGATTTCAAAAGTTTAAGGGGAGTCCTGCGAAAGCCATAAAGGTTAATATTGAAGATAGAGTATTATAGTTACCCGAATCGAAAGCCTTGGAGAAGTCAACGAATACACCTAGAGTTAACATTTTGTTCTCAAAGTTGTTAAAAATTATTTCTTTTTGCGTCAGCAAGGCAAGCTCTGTAGACATTCCCTGCCGGAAACTGAACTGCAAATCTGTTAGAATGCTATGTTTATCACAAAATGATCTAATTCTTGCGCAAATGATCTTTTCTAGACCCTTCGAAATTACAGGAAGTATAGATATTGGTCTATAATTTGTTAGCTCGTTTTTGTTTACGGACTTAAATATAACAATCACTTTGGCATGCTGCATTTTCTCAGGGAAGACGCCGTTTAATAAGGAAATGGTAAAAATGTGAGTAAGCACATGCAACAAAAGATCGAGCACAAATTTAATGGGTTAAATCTGCAATCCATCTATATCGCGCGATGTGCTGTTATTTAAAAACATAAAGGTCGCGTATACTTCTTCTGGTGTAGCAGGTTCAAAAAAAGCTGTGTAAGCATTGGGACTACCCAGAAAGGAAGTGGCATTTATGTTATGCGTGCTTGGGGTTAAAGACGTAAAGTGTTCGTTAAATTTGTTACCTAATTCTTCAGCACTAATTACTTTGTTATAAATTGTCAGCTCAAATTCCTGCTTATTATGTGATTCTGGTAGTAGAAGTTTATTTACTTCACGCCAAACGACATCACTCCTAGTTCCCGCTCTATTA
This sequence comes from Dermacentor albipictus, assembly GCF_038994185.2. NCBI lineage: Eukaryota > Metazoa > Arthropoda > Arachnida > Ixodida > Ixodidae > Dermacentor > Dermacentor albipictus. The sequence continues at coordinate 126,850,737 of NC_091824.1, read as the reverse complement.
AAAACGTTTTCAAAATGCCTGTTCTTGGCATTTCTCAAGAATTTATTTAAACATAAGCTGTGTCTTGCCAGTACTCTCCTACGGGGCAGAAACCTGGAGGCTTACGAAAGGGTTCTACTTAAATTGAGGACGACGCAACGAGCTATGGAAAGAAGAATGATGGGTGTAACGTTAAAGGATAAGAAAAGAGCAGATTGGGTGAGGGAACAAACGCGAGTTAATGACATCTTAGTTGAAATCACAAAAAATAAATGGGCATGGGCAGGACATGTAATGAGGAGGGAAGATAACCGATGGTCATTAAGGTTTACGGACTGGATTCCAAGGGGAGGGAGGCGCAGCAGGGGGCGGCAGAAAGTTAGGTGGGCGGATGAGATTAAGAAGTTTTCAGGGACGACATGGCCACAATTAGTACATGACCAGCGTAGTTGGAAAAATATGGGAGAGGTTTTTGCCCTGCAGTGGGCGTAACCAGGCTGATGATGATAATAATAATAATAATAATAATAATAATAATAATAATAATAATAATGATGATGATGATGATGATGATGATGATGATGATGATGATGATGATGATGATGACACAGTAGCTAGCTACAAACTGTTCTTTACACAAGAATCCGTAGTCATCAGTTTTTTTCGAATGGAAATGCTTCGTGGTATACTAAATCTTTGAAACGCCTATCTAACAGAATAAAAAGTCTTTTTCGCACAGCTAAGCGGATGCAAAACCAGGCTAATTGGTCTGCTTACAAAGAAACTGCCTCAGCCTACTGATCTGCGATAAAGAATACTAATTTTCTTTCTTCAATAATACCCTTCAGAACATGCTAAGAAATAATCCAACAAGCTTCTGGAATGTAGTAGGGCCTAGTGAATCGAAAATTATATCACTTAGCACGTCTTCCAGCGAGCCTATACCTCGGCAGCACTGCGCTACGATTTTAAATAACGTGTTTATAAAAGCTTTCACTCCTTCAGCACATGATAACGACCTTCTAAGGCTATCATGCTGCAATTTTTTACCCATGAATCCCGTAATTTTTAACTCTACTGGCATAAAAAAATAAGAAACACTCTCTAAGTTTACGTCGTCTTGTAGAATAGATGAAATCACGACAAAATTTCTAAAAATATACTAGTGAGTATTCCTATATCATGGTAGAGAGCATTTTTTCAGTCGTAGCTCTCTTCATCCTTGCCTCATGACTGAAGAACAGCAAAGATTATTCCGATCCACAAATCTGGCGAAACTCAAGATCCTTTTAACTACAGGCCCATATCGAGAACCGCAGTACCCTGCAAAATGATGCCGCCCATTATATTTTCTAACGTTGTCAAGTTTCATGAAGAAAATAATTTATTCTCTAACAGCCAACATGGCTTTCGCAAATCCTTTTCTTGTGAGCCTCAGCTGGTAACTTCCACTAATGACTTCCATGTATATCTTGATAGCGGTTCTTTGACTTATTGCATATTTTGTTATTTTTCGAAAGCTTCTGACAAGGTCAAACATGTAGTGCAACTACACAAACTAAGCGCACTCAACATTCACCCGGAAGTACTTAGCTGGATCCACTCGTTCCTTTCGTCTCGTTCCCAATTTGCTGCAACTAATGACTCCACATTTAACGCGGCTGCAGTTGAATGCTGTGTTTTGCAAGGGTCTGTTCTTGGTCCTGTTCAATATTTAATATATACTAACAATTTACCTGATAACATTTCCTCAAAAATTTGTTTATTCGCTGACGACTGTGTTATATACCGAAAAATAACTAATGCCTCTGATATAGCTACCCTTCAATCTGATTTCAATAACATATCTAATTGGTGCCTCACTTAGTGCAGGAAACTTAACATTATCAAATGCAAATCTATGCGGAGTTCTCGTTCTAACAATTTGCCCAGCCTACGCCCTCAATAACTGCCCCCTTCAGTCCGTTACATCCTACCATTACCTTGGCATTCATACAGCTAGCGATGTTTCTTGAAAGCAGCATGTAGAATATGTAATATCTAAAGCCAACCGCTCTTTGGGATACTTGAAGAGAAATTTTTCGCTTGCGCCTGTTTTATTAAAACTGCTGTTGTGCACAACAAACGTCTGCCCCAATTAGAATATGCCTCATCTGTTCGGGGTTCTCATCAGATCACATTAATTAACGAAATTGAATCAGTGCAAAATCGATCTGTTCGTTTCATCTTAGACAATTACCATCACACTGCTAGTGTTACATTAACGAAGAGTACCCTTCAAATCCCATTATCTCTTCGCAGATAGGGATCACGCATTTACCTTTTTCATAAAATCTACTACCACAACCCATCTCTTCGCCCTCTTCGTATCCAACCTGCGCCTTATTATTCATCTCGTCGTCATCACGTACATGAAGTTAACGTACCCCATCCTAACACCGTCGCGTGCTCACAATAATTTCTTCCTAGGCCTTCAGTCGACTGGAATAATCTACCCACATCATTAGTAAGCATCGGTGACCCCACTGTTTTTTAAGAATGCATTAATCAACATAAAATAATGTATTGTGGCAAATGGCATATCTACGTACGTATTCGTGAACATTGTCTGCTAGCTAAAGTGTACTCTTTCTGTATTCTCATATTATGAAGTCTCTGTTTTGGTTGTTATGAATGCATTACTTGTTTTTTCATATCGCTTTTCTTCCATGCACTATGAATTCCTAGAACTAATCCTGTATTTTTTACTCTCGGATTGTATTCTCGCCCTTCCACTCTGCAATGTGCAATTATATACCTTGAGGGTATCAAAAAAATAAATAAATTATCGCGTATTCTGGTAGGAGTTCACAATTTTTGGAGATGTCAGTGTAAAGAGCGACACCATTTCCACGCCGATTGGTGCGGTGCACAAAAAAGTTTTTGTAACCTTCAAGGCACAAAGTATCACATTCTTCGTTATGCCATGTCTGTGTCATCATAACTATGTCGAATGTAAAAGAGAATTCACTCAGTGAGTGTGTAATATTCTCGTGTTTCGCTTGGGCAGATCGTACATTTCAATGTAGCCCAGAGTTTGAAGACTTAGGGAAAAATGTAATCAGATTAGGTGAAACAAACTCGGTAATTCCCCGCCATTACAGTCAGCCAACACTCTATTACTGATATCTTCAAGGTAGTTCTCGCAAAGAATCTTTATGACATCATAGGTCTCAGACTGCCTATCGAAGATTTTTCCACTGCAGGTCCAAACCGACTTCCAGTGGCCGTCAGGTTTTTCCTTCACAGCCATTCCAAGCAACTTCTTTACAACCGGGTAGAGGTGTTCGTTTACGTATATCGATGCTGCGTTATCTAGCACAACGCCAGCGTTAGTATTCCGGGCCTTCCTAGCCTTCTTTAGTATCGCTTCTCGTTTTGCACGGGACTTGAGTTGAACAATTAGTTTAATTTCCTGGGTGTTGCGAGTCGGTACGCGATGACAGCGCTCAATATCAGTTTCAGCTATTTTCTCACCAACAGTGTTGCCTATTTTGGAAACAATGTCCCTGACGCTGTCCCGGTCTTCTCTCAACATGCCCTTTATTTCTAGATTAGAATACCGGGAATACTGCTCTATTTGTACAACACGTCTCTCAAGTTCTTTAATTCAGGTTTTCAACAATGTGTACCTTTCCTTCAGGCCTTTATTATCTTTCTGTAACGAGGCATATTTAGAAATTTCGGCCTCATGTTTCTTTTGCTTGTCATCTATAGACTCATGTGCGAAATCAAGGCTTCTTGTGGTGCTTCGGTCCTAATTTTACGGCTTTCAGCTCGCAGCTCTCTTTAGCGCCTTCTCGTAATGTCTTAATTACTTGCCTGAAATCTTTAGCAGAACCTTGTATGCCTTCATCTCCTTTTCGAGCTTTGCCAATTCCTTAGCCATCTCACTAGGCACACAAGAAAATGGTTGTGAAATTGTACCGAATTTTCTATATCGGTCTCACCAGCATAAACAGCCTAATACTTTCGCAGCAGTGAGGGCTAACAAAAGCGAGCAAAAACAATTTTAGTGCAAACGCTCAGGCACTAATCTGCAACAGAAATGCATCATCATCATCTTCTTCTTCTTCTTCTTCATCAGCCTGGTTACGCCCACTGCAGGGCAAAGACCTCTCTCATACTTCTCCAACTACCCCGGTCATGTACTAATTGTGGCCATGTCGTCCCAGCAAACTTCTTAATCTCATCCGCCCACCTAACTTTCTGCCGCCCCCTGCTACGCTTCCCTTCCCTTGGAATCCAATCCGTAACCCTTAATGATCATCGGTTATCTTCACTCCTCATTACATATCCAAAACAAAAAGGCAGAATTGTGCTAAGCTGTTTGCAGTAAGCCGTCGCTGGCGCCAAATGAGGATTCCATCGGTGAACAGCTCCTTTTAAAGCATGAGTACGAGACGTCGGGGCCCATGCTACAGATAGTCGCTAGCTGCTGATGGTATCTGTTGTGTCTTGAAGTAAGCAGTAGCTTACTTGCCAGAACAAATGTTTATTGCCTTTTGCAATACAACACAAAAGAACCACAAGGCACTTACGTGGCCGTCTTATGTAGCTATACAGAACTACTAATCAGTGACGTCACAGACACACGCCAAGCACGTGCGTTCTATCTCAGATACAACAATTCAAGACCTCAGTGACGTCAGAGTGCTACTACGCGTTCTATCTACTATCTAAGGGGTGATGACAACACTACCCCCCCCCCCCCCCCACCGAGGTGTTCTTACTATCGGTCTGGCGGTCGTCTTTGCCGGGAGCTGCGTCGAAGCTCCTGTTGGGAGGATGGCGATGCGCCACCCCTCAACTCCCTGCCTGCAGACGATGGGTCCTGAGGGGTGGCATTTTCTTTGTTGGCAGCTACTGCCTGCTCACCTACTTGATCGGTGTCAGGCGTCTTTCTCGCACCGTCGTCGTTTACGGGGTGTAAACCTAGAGACCTGTGAGACAATGTCTTCGCTACATGCTGGCGGTTCGGTGTTTGGAGACGGCGCATCAACCGATCGCGGAAAGCAGTCCTGGAACGTTCGCGGTCGCAGATTATCAACATGAACGTACCGCTCTTCGTTCCCTATCACGGCCTCATAAGTGCTTGAACTCACGTTTATTTACCTTGCCGCTCAACCACTCCCCTTTCCCGGGGCGCAGACCCTGTACAAGGACACCTTCCCTTCCCTCGAAGTCCCTCCACGCTGATTTGCCGACTGCTTTGTTCGCTTTTTTCTTTCATGCTTTGCTCGATATAGGGATGGAGATGGCTCAACTTCGTCTTAGGGTTGCACAATAAGAATAGCTGGGCCGGTGTGTCTTCAGTGACCCCCGTTGGCATGTTCCTATAATTGAATTGCTGGAGAGACTTCATCTGCCAGTTTCTTTGTTCGTCCGTGACCTTTTTAAAAGGATTTTTTAAAGTATGTACACAACGCTCCATGCTGCCGGGTGCCGGGTGATAAGAAGGCGATTTAGTATGCCGGATGCCATTTCGTCTCATGAATGTCTCGAAATGTGCTGATGTAAACTGAGGGCCATTGTCTCTTACCACTTCTTCCGGTATAGCCCGCACGCGGCAAATACTGTGCGCAGTTTCTCTGTGTTTTCACTTCTAGTTGACTTCATAACAAACACTTACACCCACTTTGAATAGGAGTCAACAAGCACTAGAAATCAATGCTGGTCACGATGAGCAAAATCTAAGTGCACACGCTCCCACTGGCGCCTAGATACTCCCTATGAAATTACAGGAACTTTGGGTACCATACGTTGGGTCAATTGGCATGCGACAGATTCTTTCACTGTGTGTTCAACGTCTTGCGTAAGGCAGGGCCACCACACGTGGCCTCTAGACAGCATTTTTATGCGGGTCATTCCAGGATGGCCTTCGTGCAGCAGCGATAGCGCCAAGAGACATTGGCCTTATCACTCTATTTCCCCGCGTCATGCATTGTCTGTCAACAGAAAGCTCACTTGGTCGCACAAAATATGGCGCCAAAGCGTCATCCGACAACTTTTGACGGCGAGCCGGCCTGCGTGTAAAACACCTTTGATAACAGCTTGTCTTTGCTTGTTTCCCCTCTAATGTCTTCTGCCGAGAGTGGGAGTTCGTCCAGCATAGAAAAACCTATGTATCGTCACATATGTCATCTGTGTACACGTCACCTGTGTTCTGAAGCGGCAGGCGTGAAAGTGCGTCAGCGTTGCCGATATTTCGTGATTTGCGATAAACCATTTGTAGTCATAAGCAGCAATCTGTAAGGCCCAATGCTGCACGCGTGCCGCCGACATTGCAGGAATCTGCTCACCGTGTCCTAATAGCCCCACTATGGGTTGATCGGAGTAGATCCCAAATTTCCGCCCGAAAATGTACTTATGAAACTTCTTTAGCCCGTACACGACAGCCAGGGCTTCTTTTTCGATATGGGCGTACGCCTGCACCGTTTTAGTCAGAGTCTTATACCCCTGTCACACGGAGGCGGCTAAAGTCCTTTTAACTCCCTTCAACCAAAGAGGTCTTTATCTCTAGGGAGATGCGCGCCGTGTCGCACGGCAGTCCTTTAGCAAAGGAAGCTTAAGGAAGTTCCTGGCAAAAGAAGATGGAAGATCTCCCTTGCAGACTGAAGGGAGTACTCCTGTTCCCAGCGTGCTTGAATTTCGAGTCAAGAAATCGCCCTAATCTTTATTAATTTCGCTTTTAGCAGCAATTATAACTGTTTTTATTGCATATAATATAGTATTTGAGCACTGACAAAGATATTTGAGTTGAGCAGCTACATTTGACTCTTGAACCGGGCGTTCTCGGAATGGCTGCTGCGTTTGCCCTGACTGCGCCATTTTTGCGATGCACAAATAATTGTATTTTGTAAGAAAAGACAAGTAACCAAAACTTTTCAGCAATATATAACGTGTTTCTTTCATGGCGGCGAACGAGGTGAGCAGCGCCTAATGGGCCTCCAGCGGCAGCTTTCAAAAGCTCGCTTATAGGCCGTGTGACATGGAGCTAACTCCTTTGAGGTGAAACTCCCTTGCGATACTTTAAGGAAAGGAAGTTTGATGGAGATCCGAGTTGCCCGTGTGACACGGGTATTAGACGCACAAGCGATTGGTCTTTCTTAGGATCCATCCTTGTGAAAAAGGACTACGCCTAAACCATACGAAGACGCGTCGCAAACCAGCCCTAGCTCCTTTGAAGATATACCAGAAGATATAGAAGAATATACCAGACGATATAGAAGAAAACATATACCATAAGAATATTGTATAGGTCTCGTTTCGTATATGCGTATCATATTTTATGAAACAATAGGTGCTGTATAAGTAATTATAACAATAGCACACTGTTGAGCAAGATAATATTGTTACGTAGGAAGACACCGACGAAAAGCTATTTACAAGTATATTTACAAGGCTATACGCCGCAGTTGACCAAGAGGCAACAGCCCGCGCTAGCTTCCAATCGTCGTATTCTTCTTCTTCCTGCTCGGCTCTTCGTCATTAGGAATACTACCACGTAGCACTGCCCCCGGCGGCAAAAGCGCCGTCCCGGAGCGACTAAAGGCTGGACTCTGAAGCAGTGTAGTAGCTCTTGAGCCTACTGACGTGGACGACATCACTAGACGCCAGAGTAGATGATGAGGTGGAGCTCACAGGAGCAATTTCATAAGTCACAGGCATCACCTGGCGCAGCACGCGGTAGGGCCCTGTGTACCGCGAAAGTAGCTTTTCGGAAAGTCCAACGTGACGACAGGGCGACCACAGGAGCACGAGTGCACCTGGCGAAAACTGTACGTCATGGTGGCGGGCGTTGTACTGACGCTGCTGCGTGGTTTGCGAGGCCGTCAGTCGAGCACGGGCAAGCTGGCGTGCATGATCGGCGAGGGCGATGGCGTCGCGCGCATACTCGGTTGTTGAGGTCGCAGCAGGAGGAAGTACCGTGTCAAGGGGCAAGGTCGGTTCGCGACCGTAGAGTAGATAAAATGGAGAAAATCCGGCGGTGTCGTGCCGGGAAGATTTGTAAGCAAAGGTGACGTAAGGAAGGGCAACGTCCCAGTCGTGGTGGTCCTTCGAAACGTACTTGGACAGCATGTCGGTAAGAGTACGGTTTAAGCGCTCTGTCAGGCCATTGGTTTGAGGATGGTATGAGGTAGTCAGCTTGTGTTGAATAGAGCAGGAACGCACAATGTCGGCAATAACTTTCGAGAGGAAGTTACGACCACGGTCAGTAAGCAGCTGTCGCGGGGCGCCATGCACTAAGATAATGTCACGCAAGAGAAAGTCCGCGACGTCAGTGGCGCAACTGGTAGGAAGAGCCCGCGTGATAGCGTATCGGGTGGCGTAATCAGTTGCGACGGCTACCCATTTGTTGTCAGAGGATGACGTGGGAAAGGGACCGAGGAGGTCTAATCCAACACGAAAAAACGGTTCCACAGGGATGGGGATCGGCTGGAGATGACCGGAAGGTAGCACCTGAGGCGTTTTCCGACGCTGGCAGGGATCACAGGCCGCAACATAGCGTCGGACGGAGCGAGCAAGACCAGGCCAATAGAAGCGGCGGCGGACGCGGTCGTACGTGCGGGTTACGCCAAGATGTCCTGCAGTGGGTGCGTCATGCATCTGAAAGAGCACAGTCTGTCGTAGATGTTTTGGCACGACAAGAAGAAGATCAGGGCCGTCAGGGAGGAAGCTCCTTCGGTACAGAATGCCGCCCTGGAGGACATATCGGCGAACGGATGCGTCGGTAGGTGTAGAGCGCAGAAGCTCGATGAGTACTCGCAGCGATGGGTCTTGGTACTGCTCATCGGCGATGTTAGCGAAGGCAGACACAGAGAAAATGCCGTCGGCGGTACTACTGTCGGCGTCGTCAGGCTCGTCTACCGGGTAGCGAGACAGGCAGTCAGCGTCCTTGTGTAGTCGGCCAGATTTGTAGGTGACAGAGAACGAATATTCTTGGAGGCGTAAGGCCCAGCGACCAAGTCTTCCTGAAGGGTCTTTCAATGAGCATAACCAACAAAGCGCGTGATGGTCTGTGATGACGGAAAAGGGTCGGCCATATAAGTATGGGCGGAACTTCGCAACCGCCCAAACTAGAGCCAGACACTCACGCTCAGTGATGGAATAGTTGCGCTCCGCGGGTGAGATGAGCCTGCTGGCGTAAGCGATAACACGGTCGTTGCCATGCTGGCGTTGTGCCAGTACTGCGCCAATACCGTGACCGCTGGCATCAGTACGGACTTCGGTAGGCGCAGAAGGATCGAAATGGGCCAGAACGGGAGGCGTTGTGAGAAGATCGATGAGAAGCGAGAATGCAGAGGCCTCGTTATCGCCCCACTGGAAAGGGGCGTCTTTTTTCAAAAGCTGGGTTAGTGGTCGTGCTATGGCCGCGAAATTTTTGACGAAACGGCGGAAGTACGAGCAAAGGCCGATGAAGCTGCGCACATCCTTGACACAATTCGGAACAGGGAAGTGCGTAACAGCATGGATCTTGCCTGGGTCCGGTTGCACTCCGTTCGCGTCAACGAGATGTCCAAGGACAGTAATCTGGCGACGGCCGAATTGGCACTTCGATGCGTTGAGTTGCAGACCGGCTCGCCGAAAAACGTCCAGGACTGCTGAGAGGCGCTCGAGGTGCGTAGCGAATGTTGGGGAGAATACTATAACGTCGTCCAAGTAGCACAGGCATGTGGACCATTTGAAACCGTGAAGAAGGGAGTCCATCATGCGTTCAAAAGTGGCAGGAGCATTACATAGGCCGAACGGCATCACCCTGAATTGATAAAGACCGTCGGGTGTCACAAAGGCAGTCTTCTCGCGGTCGAGATCGTCCACGGCAATCTGCCAATAGCCGGAGCGAAGGTCAATAGAGGAGAAATAGCGAGCACCGTGGAGGCAGTCAAGGGCGTCATCAATCCGAGGTAGGGGATACACGTCCTTTTTGGTAACCCTGTTAAGGTGCCGATAATCCACGCAAAAGCGCCATGAGCCATCCTTCTTTTTTACCAGCACAACCGGTGACGCCCATGGACTGCATGACGGTTCAATAATGTTCTTGGCAAGCATTTTGCGAACTTCGGTGTGAATCACTTGACGCTTAGCCGGTGATACTCGATACGGGCGGCGATGAATAGGAGGGGCATCTCCGGTATTAATGCGATGTTTAACAGCTGTTGTTTGGGCCAAAGGACGATCGTTAAAGTCAAAAATATCTTGGTAGGTCATCAGAACGCGGTAGAGCGCACGAGCGTGCTCGGACGGCATGTCGGGTGCAATCATTTGCTGTAAGTTGGCGATGGTACAAGTTGCCGACTGCGATGGTAGAGGAGGATAGGCTGAATTGTCGTCTACTGAAATCGATGCTACAGAGTGATCTTCGAATGAGCAAAGCTGGGCCAAAGACATCCCGCGTGGCAGCACTTGTGTCGTCAAGGCAAAATTGACCACTGGCAGGCAGACGCAATTCGCCGTAATAGATAAAATAGTATGAGGTAGTGTGATCCCGTGTGTAAGGAGGACGTCTTGCATAGGAGCCGCGATGTAGTGACCGTCGGGCACTGGTGGGGATGACACGAAGTCAACGTAAGTCAGTGCCGAAGGTGGCAAACGAACGAAGTCGACGGAACTGAGGCGAGGAAGGTGTTGTTCAGCGGGATCCAGAACAGGCAGGTCGAGGCGGAGTGTACTGGCGGAGCAATCGATGAGAGCAGAATGTGCGGAGAGGAAGTCGAGGCCGAGGATGATGTCGTGGGGACAGTGAGCGATGACTGTGAATAGCACGGTAGTGGAGCGATCGGCGAAGGAGACGCGGGCGGCACACATACCAATTACGGGGGCTGTTCCGCCATCGGCGACACGGACAACAGGCGTCGTGGCGGGCGTGATTATTTTCCTCAGCCGGGTACGAAGATCCGCGCTCATTACCGACAAATGCGCCCCAGTGTCTATGAGAGCTGATACAGGAACACCGTCGACTTGCACGTAAAGAAGGTTCAGATGAGTGGGCAACGTCAGGAGAGGATTTGGCGGCGTAGGGAGCAATGCAGCGTCACCTCGAGGCGCTGCATCGTCTAGTTTTCCGGCTGGGAGCGGCGTCCGAAGGGAGTCGGCGAATAGGAACGACGGGGCTGGGGAGAGCGAGATTGACGTCGTTGGGGCGAAGGTGAACGAGAATAGGGGCGGTTCGGCGCAGGAGAATCGGTGGTGGCATTATCTGAGCGGGCAGCGTAGCGACGAGAAAGGCCATCTGGGGGGCGAGAGTAGGCAGTATATGTTGACTGGTTCAGGGAACTCCAGCGACTGCGGCAGTGCCGAGAAATGTGCCCAATTCGATCGCAGTGAAAACAAATGGGCTTGTCGTCTGCAGTGCGCCATTCAGAGGGCTTGCGGAAACGTGGTGGGTAAGAAGGTGCGAGACGGGGCGGAATCGAAGATGCCGGGTGGGGATCAGGGCGATGGGCCGAGCAGATGGTGTGAATACCCATGTTGGCGAACTCCTGGCGGACAACTGCCTGGATCAGGGAAACAGTGACTGCAGGTGCATTGGAGGGGCTGGAGTCGAACGCAGCCGGATAGGCGGCCTCGAGCTCACGCCGGACAATCCTGGTAACATCGCCAGTGTTGTTGGGACGAGGAGCGTCGGCACAGGAAGACGTCGCTGGGGTGTTGGGCAGACGGGCAAACTGTTGGTCGATACGTCGGCTTTTGGCAAATTCCAGGCGGCGGCACTCTTTGATTACTGCATCCACCGTCGCGACGTTGTTAAATACGAGCAAGTTGAAGGCGTCATCGGCAATGCCTTTGAGGATGTGGGAGACCTTGTCGGACTCAGTCATGTGTGCGTCAACTTTGCGGCATAGAGCCAAGACGTCCTGAATGTACGTGACGTAGGGCTCTGTTGACGTCTGCACACGACCGGAAAGCGCCTTCTGCGCGGCAAGTTGGTGACCGTAGGGGTTGCCGAACAAGTCTCGAAGCTTTTGCTTAAGCGAATCCCAACTGGTCAGCTCATCTTCGTGCGTCCGATACCAAACTCGAGGTGTGCCACCGAGGTAAAAGACGACGTTGGCGAGCATGATAGATGGGTCCCACCGGTTATTGCGGCTGACGTGTTCGTAAAGGCTGATCCAGTCCTCGACGTCTTCCCCATCTTTTGCCGAGAATACGCCAGGATCACGGGGAGCGGAGAGGGTGATGTAGGTCGTCGAAGTGCCAGCAGGGGTCGGAGCCGGTGGGGTAGGGTTGGCGTCGCCGGGAGCCATGAAGGTAGGCTCGACGCACCGTCCACTGCGAAGCTCCGTGACGAGGTACAGGGAACGTCCACCTCCACCAAATATGTTACGTAGGAAGACACCGACGAAAAGCTATTTACAAGTATATTTACAAGGCTATACGCCGCAGTTGACCAAGAGGCAACAGCCCGCGCTAGCTTCCAATCGTCGTCTTCTTCTTCTTCCTGCTCGGCTCTTCGTCATTAGGAATACTACCACGTAGCAATATGAATAAGTGAACGCGGTTCAATGTTTCTCAGACAAAGCCATGCTCCCGATTGAACAGTGAGTGAAGTGAACCATGAGCTCTTTTTCTTAATTACTTATAGGTGAATAAATTAAAATTTTCATGGAAATAAATGATAAAAATGAACATGGAGATTTAAAATGGAGCATTCAGATGGTGCATTCTGGCGTAGAGCGGCAAAAAAATGGAAGAAACACCAGAACAAGATATTGTAGGCATCGTTTGATGCATGCATATCAGATTTTCTGAAACAATAGGTATTGCACAAGTCATTTAAACAATAGTATAGTGTCGAACAACGTAATATGAATATCCTAAAGTACCATTTGATATATGTTATCACTGAAAGGATAGGTTGCGCGCCAGTCATCCAAAGCAAAGCAGCAGGACTGAACAACACATGTACATATTACGAGTATTGTGTGATATATGTCCATTATATTTGCTTAAACAAAAGGTCGCGCACTACTCACTCTAATGCTACAACTCTGAACCGCAGGTGCTTTTTAGTGTATGTGCGGTCGATGTCTATCTCGAGTGCAGGCTTCGACAAGATTCTCATCCTTACCTTGCTTGACGCATACCGTGGATAGCCGCTCATAGCAGGAGCTACTCATGATTTAATAAGACAAGGCTCATATTGATTATCGCAAGCAGGGAACGTTCTGCAGTTTGAAGGCTTGAGGTTTTGCATGCCAGCGAAAGAAACTAAACTTATTACCAGATTATTGCTACCGTCTTGTGGAGAAGATAGAAGAGAAGAAAAAAAAATTGGTCATGCAATTAAATTTTATGAATACCTACTAGAGTAGTTTGAAGTGAAACAACACAGGTCGCGCATAGATGAACCTTTCAAAAGAGGACACCAGATCGGCTTCCATTTTAGTCATGAACGAATGCTTTAAGGCTCATAGAATTCATAACATTATTACGTCAGACTTCCATTAGGAGGGCATAATTCGAGGGGTTCATTGTAAACTGGGTAATTATGTGAGAGCGCCTGGAGGGCTTGTTACAGCCAATAATGAGACGCAGTTGTCTTCATTGCACTTGTCGCGTGTGTGCAAGCGCACTGAGCAGCGGTAGACCGATCATACCCGAGAGAACACGTGACAGGGAATTTTATTTTGACGTCTTCTTTTTATTTGTTCTGCCTGGAAGACGGTTGAAATTAAATTTTGGGCTTCGCCGGGCCAAAAGAATGATCTGATTATCAGGACAATGATAGAGGGGAACTAAGCATTATTTTCACCACCTGGGGTTTTGTAACGTCAACCTAGATGTAAGTGTACACGAGCATTTTCGGCAGTTCACCGCCAGGGAAATGCGCCCGCGGAGGCCGAAAATGAAACGGCGACCTGGAATCCAACTGCGCAAAGCTATAGCAATTACATTACCGTGGCAGGTCTTTGAAAACGTGTTCTCACAAATATAGCTTTCGCATTTCATAGGATCACGGTGCCACGAAGTTATCATACTCCGTTAGCAATTATATAGACACTCCAAGAGAATTTTCGCCGTCGTCATCACCGTTAGCGTCGCCTTGGGGCTCCGTGTATAGCCAGGCATATACAGGGTCCTACGAAGTTGACATTTCCAAATTCCCTGGGTTTTCCCGGTTTTCCCTGAGCACCTTTGTAAAATTACCTGAATGAGCCAGAACTTTGTTTTATGTTAAGACAGGCTGAAACCATGTTGCCCGACGCTGTCACCCTCTAGTGAGCATGTTGAAACAAAAAATGACTTAATCCAGTTTAAACACTAAGGAGTATTTCCTATTTTATTTAAGAAGAAAACAGAAGGAAGGTGTTAGTAAAATATACAGCGAAAAGAATGGTAAAGCCCATTCCAAAATGAGACGAACATTTTCAAATAGGAATGAAAAGGAGATGCACACATCATCATCATCATTTGCCTGTTTTATGTCCACTGCAGGACGAAGGCCTCTTCCTGCGATCTCCAATTACCCCTGTCCTGCACCAATCAATTCCAACTAGCACCCGCGAATTTCCTAATTTCATCGATCCACATAGTCTTCTGTCGCCCTCGATTGCATTTCCCTTCTCTTCGTACCCATTCTGTAACCCTAATGGGCCAACAATTAGCTAACCTGCGCATTACGTGACCTGCGCAGCTTCATTATTTTTTCTTGATATCAATTAGAATATCATCTATACCCGTTTGCTCTCTGGTCCAATCCGCTCTCTTTCTGCCTCTTAACGTTATGCCTAGCAATCTTCGTTCCATCGCTCTTTGCGCGGTCCTTAACTAGTTTTCAAGCTCCTTTGTCAGTTTCCAAGTCTCTGCCCCATTGTTAGCAGTGGTAAAATGCACTGATTGCACACCTTCCTTTTCAATGATAATGGTAAGCTGCCAGTCAGGAGCTGGCAATGTTTGCCGTATGCGATCCAACCCATTTTTATTCTTCTGTGAATTTCCTTCTCATGATCAGGGTTTTTCTGTGATTAATTGACCTAGGTAAACGTACTCCTCCACAGAGTCTAGAGGCCGACTGGCGATCCTGAACTTTTGTTTCTTTGCCCGGCTATTTATCATTATCTTTGTCTTCTGCATATTAATCTTCAATCCCACACTTACACTCTCTCTGCTAAGGTCCTCAGTCATTTGTTGTAACTCATTTGCATTGTTGCTGAATAGAACAATGTCATCGGCAAACCGAGGGCTGCCGAGATATTCGCCGTCGATCTTTAATCCTAAGTCTTCCCAGTTTAATAGCTTGAATCCTTCTTCCAAGCACGCAGTGAATCGCATTGGAGAGATCGTGTCTCCCTGTGTGACCCCTCTCTTTATAGGTATCTTCCTGCTTTTCTTGTGTAGAATTAACGTAGCTGTAGAACCTCTGTAGATATTTTCAAAGGTATTTACGTAAGCGTTCGTAAACATGGCATAGCATGATAAGAAGCTTAATAGCGAACGTAGAAGCAGCTGGCCTAATGTTGCCGCGTTCGTGGCTACGGCTGCCAGCGGGTCTGCGTGCGAAAGTGTCGGTTCGAGGCGACGAGATAATCAAAACGGCGGCGGTGGTGACTTTGATTAATGCCATTTCAGACCTGCAGTCAGGGCAATATACATTGACTATATAGAGTACATGGTGGTGCAGCAAAGCCGCGCGAATTATCGGGCATGTCCAAAAAACTGGGCATCTGGGAAATCGTCCGTTAGCTACTCTGGCAATACCTCGTGCCGATGACACGGCATCAATGACGATTTGTTGCGATTCCTATGTTACTGGAGCCAGCATTACCACGACTTTCGTTCCCTTTCACTGATGATGACAAAATGTATTTATTAAGGAATGGCGCGAAGGCCTATAATGGGGAATAGGAAGGGGAGGGGGAGGCGTACTCAGAGCCGTCTTAGAAGCTGCGCGTCCTTGGCGAAAGCCAAGAGTGAGTCCAGAATGGCCCTATCGGAATCCATCGAGCCAGTTGCCGGTCTGATCCACTCCTCGTAGGACGACACTCGCACCACCCTCAGGTGGTGGTCCCGCTGTTGAGCGTGTCGCTGGCACTCCCAAAACAGATGGGCTGCGGATGGCCGTGTAGCCATGTCGCAGTCAGGGCACCTGTGTGGCGTCTGGAGCGCTTCTTGGTCCGCGGAGGCTGTGGGATGGCCGGGTTCCTGCGATGGAAGGGAGTTGGGAGACGGAGATGGAGGGCGTCTTTGCCGGCGTGGCCGGTACTGTCGCCACCGCTGCAGCACATCCGGTGTGAGGACGAAGCCGGAACGGAGCCTATGCAGCAGCACCTGCCCCGACCTGGGAAGACCCGCTGGAAGTGGGTCTGGGTCTGAGGGCACACTCGCACGGAGTTCCCTCATGCGTCGGTTGGCTCCCTTTCACTAAAGTTACAGCTAATTTTCCCTGATAGAAGCACAAATTCCCTGAGTTTTCCCTGAGTATTTCCCGGTTGGTAGACACCCTGAATATGTATGGTGCATGCTTATCCCAGATGTATTTGCGAGTTATATTGCCACACTAGTCAACCCTTAAACTTGTACATGCCGGGTCTTACGTTCCTGACTAAATTATTCCTCAGAAGTTTAACAATAGCAGCACATAAACGAATGGCACGAAACACAATATACGCAGCATGTAATTTACTTTAAATCGTCTCAGTCTATTATTTATTAAAAGTGCAAAACAATGTCAATGATCAAACATGAAAGTGGTGTTATTTTACTGGCGTGGCTATTTACGCACAGCGTGGAGGCGCCTGTGCAATGTCATTACAGGCCCTACACGGCGTGTCAAAAGCATTTAAGGGTGCCAGAAATAGTTAATTCGGGTTTAATGGCGCAAAAGCTACTGAGGCCATGCTGCGCCAGTCACAGGACAGTATAAGATCCAATGTTAAAGCAGCAATAGCTGCGTTACCTTAAAGTCGATGTAGATAACCTGTTTCATCTAAAAACTCGAACAAGTTAGTGATTGGCGCTAGTGAATCATCGCCCAAATTAGGGCAGGTTGCAAAGATATATGCAAGCGATAGAAATTTTTGAAATGTTTCCGCCTCTGTTTTTCAGTGTGTGGACATAATATAATAATGTGGCTTACTGTAAGTGATTCATCACATTTATCGCATGTTGGTGGGTTTTCGTATCGAAGTAAAAAATTGTGTGTTAGATGCGTGTGCCCAATTCAAAGTCGACATAACCTTACCTCATAGAACCGTTCTTGGTGAATGCATGATTTCCACTCGCGAAGCGGGGCTTTAGTCATACGTAACTTGTTATTTACGCATGAGTTCTATTCTTGTTGCCATTTTGATGCTAGGGCCTTAGGAACCACTCGGATACTGTCTTTGTATGGAAGTGTTATGTGTGTTATGCTTTTGTGCGCTGCCATGGATGTGATTCTATCTGCAGCTTCATTCCCTGCTATATCGACATGCCTTGGGACGCAGCAGTTTTTCGATATTTCTTGTTAAATACTATGTTTAAGATATCGCGCAGCAGGGGTTCAGACGCGGAGTTTAAGTTTAGAGCTCTTAGGGCACTTAACGAGTCGGTATAAATAATAGCATTCTTCTGCTTGTCGGCAGTAATTTTCCTAACTGCCATCCGTATCGCATAAACTTCGGCGGTAAACACTGAAGTAAGATTATTTATGCGAATGCTATTTTCCCAATTTTTTGTTATGATCCCGACACCTACGTATTCTTGTGTTGTAGAGCCGTCAGTGTAAAATTCCATGTAGTTTTTACATTATTCTTGAATAGCTCCGAACTCTTGTATTATATGTTCTTGTGGAATGCCTTTTTTCTTTACATGTGTTAACGTCCAGTCACATGGCTGTGTAAAATTACACCACGGGGGCAATCTCGGTGACCTTTCGGCAACCTGCAGGGCTTCAGGAGGAACATCACAAGTCTGACAGTATTGTTCGTGTCGTAAGATGAGTGGCCGAATCATGTTCGGTTTATTTGTGTAGTGTACTCATGATTTGCATGGTGTTGCGATGTTGTAGCATATATGTTGTGGTGATGACCGAATTCTTAATACATAGCAAAGTGTAAGTAGTGCTCTGTGGTGCTGTAATGAAGGCTCATTGAAGTCAGCGTATAAACTTTGGACGGGCGATGTTCTGTAGGCAGCACTCGCCAGTCGTAGGCCGAGATTATGCACTGGATCAAGCCGCTTAATGTAGGACAGCGCAGGTCACCTGCGCTGGTCGTCTATGGCACTGTCCACTCGCTTGCATGTCGTGCTGCTTCACGAGGAGCAATTGCACGTTTAACTCATTTACTAGTATTAAAGAAGGTTGGCCGCAGTAACTGGCACCACTTTAATGTAACGCGCGATAACAACACAAATTTCCCGCAAAGGCAAGACATTTCATAAATATGCCCATTGCTGCTGCTGGAACTGCTACTTCATTTTAATGTGAAATATTATACAGGAAGCTCTCACCAAGGTTACGCAAGGTCATTTTCAATTTTTCAGTTCGCATTAACACTTCCCGCTTAAATATCCGGCAATATAAAGACACAATCTTTAACTAGTCCTACTAATGTCTATGGTACGAAAAAAATGTGAGGATATATGCAGTAGCTAATCAACGCAATTTAAGATAAAACCCAATTACGAGACCAAATCTTGACTTTGAGATGTGTGTTAAATGATAAGCTAACGTAGGAGTTTTAAAATAGGCAGTTTGTATTGCCTGTGTAGTAATGGTTCCTCTATGGTGAATCACGTGGCCCTTCAATAATTTGGGGGACCTGGATCCAAAGTCTGAAGCTCCGGCCCCTTGAGACGCCAGATGCACAGCTATCGCGCAGCTGGCATGTGCTCATTGGCGCAAAATTTGACAATAGGAGAGGCGGAGGGTGGCAGCGGGTTCTATCTACCCGGGCGCCGTTCGATACTCTCCCCAGCTGCTCCTGCTCTCGGACTGCCAAACAAACAAACCTCCATCAAATAAATTTTTATGGATTATGCCATTCAACTGTTCCAAACAATCTTCGGTAATTTAAACAAGGAGCCGCTACACAATGCTTAGCGTACCACGATAATTTCTCTTAATTTAGTTAGGGTCTTAATCATTTCTACAGAATTTTCTCGAAAATATCCTTTGTTGGATTTGCGATTAAAGGGACAGTAAAGAAAAACATTAGACCGAGCTAGGTCGATTGATTATTCGCCTGGAAGTTTACGATCGCTTTCTGTGTGCCAGTACGTCGCTTTGTTCCATAGAAAATAATCTCAGAAGGTCCCGCTGCTGGTCCTAAAATTGAACTGCATGCGCGATTTTTCTCTATACTGTTTGTTCTCTTAGCTCAGGCAGTGCCGACGTCACCTGATAGAGACAATCGTCCACAACAGGTGGCACCCTCCCCAAGTTTATATTTTAGACTTATCTTCCTTACAAAAGCTTTGTTCTCGCTGCGAATGACGGCTTCGTTTTACCATAAACCTAATCTTTCACTATTGCTCAGTTTATGCTTTTGTTTATTGTCCTGTCAACGTTCTTGTTGCGGGTCAGAACCGAAGAAGATGGACTAAGTAGAGGAGCGCATTCTGGTGTTTGCAAAGGCATTTTGTTTTAGTGAGCATGCGATTTTCTTTTTCTTTTCATTATGGACACAGGCAATTTTCACCGGTTCACCGTTGCTTAAAAGCATGAATTGCATTATCAAAGTTCGCTTTTGGCATTAGAGGTTGCTCCAGTCGCTATAAAAGCCATAAAATGAGCATAAAGCAACCCGATGCTAAACCAGCAAACTCACGGACGAGCCCATTCGTTCAACACGCAGCTTGTCCTTCTTGTAACCCACAGGTCGGCAGAATAAACCCTCTAGCGCGCAGCTCTTAGACCACTTTTACTATACTTTGGAGGCAAAAATAATCTCGTCTGGCTGCTATTCCACGCTAAACCCTTAAAAGCATGTTTAGTGTACATTATATAAAATGTTCCGACACATTTTCTAAGAAATGATGTTCTTATTGAAAGCGCGACGTGCAACCGACAATATATATATATATATATATATATATATATATATATATATATATATATATATATATATTGCGCTGTTTGTCATTCTATTCAATTCATTAAAAAATTCTTGTTCACTGGATCTCAAAGCTGTGTTAAATAAATGTAACCGTCAGTAAACAACCCTCAGCTTTTTACGGCTTCTCGAAACTATTTTAACCAGCACTGACAGGCACTTCTGAACAAATCTTGCTTTCACTTGCATGCTGTTACTGTGTACGACTCCAAAGAGCAATATTTCGCAAATTAGCGCCTGAAAAGAAAAAAAGAAAAAGCGAGCGAGCATTTGTCCGATCGTGCTGAGTCCCAATCCAAATTCTAGAGGGCAGATTTCGGGACTAAGGCACGGAGCCCAGCGTGGTGATTTCTGTAGAGCTTTGGGATGCTTTCTAGTTTCTGTTCCCTATGAAATATTTTTGCAGCACTCATGACATGGCCGATTGATGAAACCACGCAAATTGTGTGTTTTTATAAGAGGCCGTGCTCGTCAAAACTTCTGGTGACCTCCGCGATGAGCTATATGGTCATTCCGCTGGTGGTGTTGAACGTGCAATTGCCTGCTGTTACCATTCTTAATATTTCTAAATAAACAAAATACAAGCGATTCTTGGTTATGGTCAGTGCATAGACTGTCTTCCGCCTACGCGTGCACATTTTCAAAAATAAATAATAAATCGCTTGCTGAATTTGAATTCGCCCCTTAAGACTAAGGGCTCCGACTACAATCTAGAATTTCCTAAAGCAGCTCTTATTTACACACAAAAAATTGCAAAGGTTGTTTATCTTGTTCCTTTAATTACATGCCTTATTTATTCGACGTTTTACTTAGATAAGCCGAGGATATTTCATAAGAAGGATAATATGATAAGCGGATTGGTCAGTGGTCCCCACGAAAAAAAGCAGATAAGCAACGCAATAAGAAAGAACCTTCGAACGCAGCGTAATCGGCACTGCGTTCATGTTTTCTTTTTTTTCTGCAATTTTCCTGTCGTCTTTTTCAGAAAGTAGTTGCACCCCACTGACCCCACCCACGGCCCCCGCAAACATTGAGAACATCTATCCACGAAAATTTTTTAACGTCTATCTCTATCTCTCACTGTATTAGTAAAGTTTCATTGAAGAAACTGTGCCTTTCTAACTACAAAAGCTATTGACAAGAAAGTTTGTTTTGGTCATTGCTACTTTACTCATTTTCCTAACCACAGTCACTCATTCGTGATCAAGACAGAAACTAATAAGGGGACATTGGTAAGATTTTAGAAGAACTTGCTGTTTGGCTAGTTGGTAACGCATTCTAGTAAAAGACATTCAAGCGCAAAAAAACACACCTGAATACCGGTCTTATCAATAGGACCTTGCATGCGGGTGTTTTTTGCGCTCGAGTTTGCTTTAAGAGAGTCGTAGGATCTGCTTTTATCCATTAAATGAAAGCAATTTATCGAATTATTCAGAGCCTGCTCTTTACTGAACTAAGCGCTACTCATAACTACTCCGCAGTTACTTGCGAGACAGATAGCAGAATAGCAGCTTTACTTTTCAAGAGTCCTGCCTGACGCAAACACAAATAACTCTGTCGTACCATGGTAGTTCACTCAGAGGCCTCTCTTGTTCCTTAGACATTACTACTTCTCCAAACTGTACTACTTCAAGAGAATGTCTTCGTAAGTTGATACTTGTTCGTCTGCTTCTTCTGCTTCATTAGACAGAAGATATAAATATTTGGCCATAAATAGGTCCCGGCATACCATTATCATAGGCCGAAGAAGCAACAAAGAAAAATAGAGGATAATGGAAATACAAAATAACTGTTAAAAGTATATAACCCAATAGCAAAACACTAATAGAGGAAATCCACGTATCACCGAGGAAAGAAAAGATGTAGATGATATGACTACATGAATAATAAGCCTGGACCTTTCTAGTGATCACAGAGTAAAATTCAACGTACAGTTTGCAAGAAATTTATGACACTTTCCTCTCCATGAGAAAATTTTGTAGAGCCTTCACAGCTTATCTCTCTTCGTCGGGACACTGTTTAACCCGCGCAAAACAAGTTTTTGGTTTTCAGTTCATAAAATGAGCCTCGGTCTATCGTTATAACGTTGCAAAAATGCGTCCCGTTTAATATTCTCACCAAGTGAGTCCTTGTTTTTATGTGTTGAATTAGAACGCTCTTTTTTAATTTATTGCGCATACCACCTTTGAAGAGATAAAAAACTGCCGCGGCATCAGAGGGCATTTAAATGGCGCGCATCCCATTCGACTGCATACGCGTACTCCCACGACATTCTATTATGCCATGAGTTACAGCTCGTGGCGCCTCAGACGCCGCTGCCATATTGCCCCGCTGCCCCCCAGCTCATGAAAACTCAACATTTCGTCAGCTTCTTATGACGCTATTTCGCCCTCATCTTCTGTAACTTTAGCTTCTACTCCCACTAAACAAAATTATATGGTACAACTATGACATACAATACATATAATTTAATGCGTAGGTAAAAATAGCCTTCATAATTCTAACACTACTATTATTTCTCAAGAGAGTGATGCTTTACTTCCAAAAATCTGCAGCCATTACGGCCAACAAAACTGTTAATATTGCTAATGTGAAAATTTGCGATAGCCTACCGGCCCATGTAAAATCTGCGCGAACATTATTGCGTTAACTCGGGTCTCACGTGGCAAATTTTGACAATTTATTATTAATTCGGTCTTAGTGTTTACTCATATGGTCTGGTAACTTATTGTATGCTTTATTATGTTACGTTCTATTATATAAACACCGTATAACTTCTACAAATGTTTCTTTTTTACATTCAAATAAGACCTGCTTCCTTTTTTAACTGTATTTTTATGTAAACTATGACAGAAGTATCGCTGGAGTTTCTAAAAAAATGGCGCAACTTCTTTGTATATAACTTCCCTTATGGTGGAACCTACTGATGATGGAACACCACGGATGATGGAAAAGTAAAAAAAAAAGCTTTGTACGGCACTGTAAAAAATTTCTGAAGCCTCTTTGTTCTGAACAACATTTTCTTTCAACAAGGTTACATTTTGATGGAAACTGATAACTCTGCACTCAAAATTGTTGAGAGCATAAATGCATAATAAAATAACTTTGGTAATAACAGACAGAGCCAGTAACTATCCACGCATTTCTACACCCACATATTACGCCGGTTCATCTATCATTTACATCTCACAGTCATCTCTTCAACCAAAGCTGTCTCATGAATTTATGCGCACTCTTGACACAATTAGCGAATCAAGTAGTAACAATAGTGCATCACTTTAAAAACAAGCGCAGAGCTTGATATTCAATGCCACGATTGATTTCTTGATTGATTTCTCTTGATACTGAATGCCACCTTTACCTCGGCATTTCCGTAGTATGTTTCAAATCAGTAGCCTTACCCTTCTCCGCTCTGGTTTGCCTATAAAGTATGTGCGTGCGGTTAGATAATTTAACCGCACGCACATGATAATTTACTTCTTAGAAAAGCAAACGCTGAAACGGAGTTCTATTTAAAAAGAGGCAATAGTTTCTTGCTTCTCGGCATGCACTGATCTTGCAAGCATGGCTCTCTAAAACGAGTCCAAAGTGAAAGGCGTTATGTTTCAGCTTTATTGTTGCTTTCAATATGAAAGCAAACTGAACAATTAGCGATTTATAGACCGACGAGACACTCGCAGTGCTTACTCTACTTTGGCACGGTAATCGGCTCCACAAAAGCAATTTCGGCTGTCAAATAGGCACCACTCACAAAAGGGAGTTTTTCATTATCATTTATGCCTGTCAAACACAGAAAATCAATTCAGGCGTTGGCCGCATATGTAAATATACATCCAAGAGAAAATTTATTGCATTCATACACGCGTTTTGAAGTGCTTCTTTATGAAATTGTCCTACCTTGTTTTCGCGAGCGTTAAAACAAGTAGGACCATAAGAACAAATTCATAATTGAATTAGGTTCTCCATAATCACTGAACATACGTTCTGTTTCTTATGTATTTTTTCAATCCGAAATTTCTTACACTCCTAAAACAGTGCACCCCTTGGGGTGTATGCTTGTCCCACAACAATAATCGCCATCTCTCTTCTGTATACTTTCTTGAAGGCGCTGTGCTCGCTAGTTTCCTGTCGAGAATGCTATGTCACTATAATAACGCGCATGCCGTGCGTCACATGGAAGTATCGGGTTCACAGCGTTAAAGAAAGGAAATGCGGACAAGATAGATGACGATTGTCGTTGTGGGACAAGATACGCCACAAAGGGTGCAAATGTTTTTAGAGTGTACCCCAAACCCTGGGGCTCTATATTGCCTAGAACATATTCATAAAACATCCATAAAGATCAGACAAACACTAAGTTTTTTGTGCAAATCTTATTAAACGGGACTATTGCCACTGAGACGAGAGAAAGTATTTTTTGTTGTTGTTGCTGTTGTTTCCTAAAATAAAGATTTGCCCCACTGTTAATTATGTGCTACAAATGTAAAGACTACTTCAAGAGCGAAAACAAACTGGAAATGAGGCTTCGAATATCTTAAGCCCCGTTTTTCTCACCTTTCTATCCTTTCTATCCTTTCTATCCCTGTTTATGTAATTGTACTGAAAAGAACAGTGAAAGCTGCTTGATTTATTCAGACTAACTTCTTTAAACTTTGGTAGTGACATACTGGGCGTCTTAGCCGGTGGCATGTTTCTATATAGTAAAGAAAAAAGTTCGACTAAACATCAGGGCATCCGGGTATTCTAAGGTATTCTAAGAGGAATGCATGTGGAGTACTGCGAACAGATAGAACATGCCATGTAGGTGTTTTTTCACTATTAAACTAGCCATATAATTCCCAATATCATGTTTTGAATTTATTAGATAGCTCCCAACAACGTAATCACTGTTAGGCACATGAATTGCTCATGTGCGCATCGTACATATGAATATTTCGTGATTTGTTGCGGCTATATCAAAAAGCGTGGATAGGACAGAGTGGTTTCGCCCTTCAAGCAGGCCTCCTTGTGGCACCAAAGAAAGTTGAGTTATATGGTAATCACGTGGCATCACGAATAACTGACAGCATGTTACTCAGCCTAGTGTTGTGGCCAGAACCTGCACCATGTACTTATATCCGAAAGCTGGAGACGACCAAATGCTTCGGTGATTTCTGGCTTTTTAACTCTGCTCTTGTTGCTTTAGACAAGAGAAAAGCCTGGTCCTCTTATGGCCAACGAGATGACCATGTATATGGAGCATGGTGAATATAAACGAAATGGAAATGTAGGTGGCGACATTTGTGGCGCAGATTGACACGCGTAAATTGTTCATATTTTTCCATTGACCATTGTCCACTAGCTAACCACTGTTACAATGTTACCACTGGGCGCAAGACGCGTCGTGCTAATATGAGCGCGAATTACCAGCAAGAAATTCCCCCAGTAATCATTTTAAACATAGAACAGAAGTAACAACATATGCGACACATTTTTTTTAGTTAACCAGTGCTTCTGGCGCAAGCAGTGAAAGCTTCACTCATGCCAAGATTCCTGAAAGTTAATTTGGCTGCCCATCGCCCTCGAGAGGGACAATTTGTCTTTCGGCTCGCTCTCGATTTCTGAGTCATCTGAAGTGTCTCCTGTTCAGTATCTCGCGACTGCATTTTCTGAGCGCTACGCTCACTCGCCGTACCCTTACGCTGTGGCATGCAAAACAGCTAACACGACGCGATATTCCAGGGAAATGTGGCGCTCAAGGATGCGCGTGGACCGTTGTGCGACCCATAATGGCATGCCATTCTCTTCTGAATTCCGAAGGACAGGGAATTCCACACGTGCTGCGGAGTCAAAGCGTCTAAGCTGGTTGCATTTTATGAGGGATTTCCTTTCATTCTTCGCGTTTCCTTGTTTTTTTTTAAGCCGATATACTCCAACCATATATAATGCTTGAGGCGCGCGCCAAAGTGGAGTTCAGGTAGAAGTAGTGATGCACACGGACACTTGTCCGGCCGCAGAAGAAACCTGGGCGCTTAAATTAAAAAGAAAACACGTTTTAATGCAGACTGGCCCATGAATGTGCTTAACTTCCACGATTATGCATTGAAAACAGGGGGAAGGCGGGAGATGGAAGTTCAAGACTATGAGTAAAATGTGAACAAGGTGAAAGCGGGAGCTAACGTTTCCACAAGTGGACTTGTCTTTTTCAAGTCGTCATATGCTTTCCTTTCCACAGTATATATACGTAGGGTTTTTCTATAAGGGAGATGGGGTAAGGCGGGTGGGTGTGGTAACGAACGAAGGTGTTAACGATGAGGGTGGAGAATGGAGAAAACAGTGCTGCGCGCAAGGCCGGTAACACGGCCGTCTGTCAGTCACATGTCAATGACAGTGTGTCACTCGGCGTGTCAACGGCATGCACAGCAGCCCTCTATTACCTGTTTAGCTGGTGGTCGTGGGCTAGTCTGTGAATACTGTGCTGAGGAAAGCATATGTCGCCTTGAAAAAGACAAGTCCACGTGTCGAAACGTTGACTCGTGCTTTCACCTTAATCTCGTTTTCCTGATCTTAACGATTATGCATTGTAGTACGAATAAGCCTCTCGCTAACTCAGTTGCGGCGCATGAAATGCACACAGTATATAATTTCAGTAAAAACCGTTTGCCATTCTCTGGCATCACTGAACTTATTTCCCTCTCGTGGCAGTGCCCCAGTGGCTATAGCGTTGTGCTGCAGAGCACTAGGTTACCAGCTGGCAAATCAGCTCTTCCCAAGCCGGCAAGATGTAGAAAGTTTTCATGACAGAAAAAAATAATTGGCGCAGAATCTCCCCTCGAAGTTGTCTAACTATGCGTAAGCATTGCGCCCCTTGCTCATCTTCAAGCATCCCGGTGTCATTATCGGTATGAAACCTTATCCGATTAGCCTAAACCATAAACAATTGCCGGTCGTTATCAAACTGATTGAAAGAGATTCGGCCCTTATCATCCATTATCTGTTAACAGCCTTATCAGACTCGATACGAGCTTTATCAACCCTTATCGTTTGGTATCAACCTGATCGCAATGAATCTGATCCTTACCAATCCTTATATGTCCTTATGAACCTTATCGGAACTGATCCGACAATTACGAATTCTTATCGGTCCTTAACAACATTATCAGAATTGCTCCGACCATTATAAGACCTTATCGTTCTTCCGCACCTTATTCATCCGCATCGATTCATTACCAACAGTGTCGAGACCCATATAACTCCTCAACATTCCTTATCAACTCTTTCACTGCTGTTATGTCGCTTTTGCGCGACGTTAAGCACATGAGCTTTCAGATATTGGTGGCATTTTGGTCGGTGAAGGAAGGCCCCATGGTAAGGCACATTCCGCGACCACCAAAATGCATCGGGGAAGTGGCGTGCTTGGAATTAAATTTGCGTGAAATCAGATGTCTACAATGCTCCGGGACGGCTTTACATGTGGTCCTCAAGATGCCTTTTATTCCACTATTACGAAATCTGTCAGCAAAGCCATCACAGAAACTGTTCTCCTTTGACATTTGTTTTGTACCGCCGGTACAACACATTTCATATTGTTCAGATATATTCACCTTCTGCAATTCTTTGTGTTTAGCCCATTGTTGTCAATGGTGGCCTCTCTAATTCCGTCCACATCCATTCTTCCGTGAAACACGTATGTCCTACGTCCCTGCTCCTCTTCGTCCTTTACTTAGAACCATCCTGAGCATTTTGAACTGCAGTAACATTCGGGATTTTAATATTCTTAGTAATGAGCCGAATGTGTTAGAATATGCTGATGATATCGCATTTTTCTGCAAAGACAAATCGATAAATCTCTTTCTATAATAAAAGAGTTTGGTACTGTCTCTGGTGCGAAAATTAATAGCTGAGCTCAGGTTAGGATCGCGGGACATCACACCGTCACATTATGCTGGCATTAAATGGTCTTCTGTACCACCTAATATCTAGGAGTTACACTGCACGCCTAAAAGTTAAGGGCGCACTACTGAACAGAGCTGAATCCGGCCCTCCAGCGCTACACAAGTACCTTTATCTCGCACCATCTTTCACTATTTGCAAGAACAGAAGCCTGCGACATGTTTTTGGCAACCAAAGTTTTCTGCCTTTCAATTTCTTCATTCCCAAGGCTTTACGTTGAACGTATTCACATGATTTTTTCAGCATTTACATGGTCTTCAAATTTTGAGCCTATGAGACGCGGCGTTTTTCGACCAGTGAATGCTGGATGGTTAGACTTGGTGCATTTGTATGTGTGATAGCCTCGCATTCTCTTTTTCTGAGATAGCTCTCGTGCAATATTACGAGCCTTCTTGTAGGTTAGCCTGGGTCATGTCTTGCCAGAACTGGTAGTCATGAATTTTTTTTTTCTAGGCCTTGTTTATGGGGGCTCATGCGTCCGGTTTATTTTTCTATTGATTTTCTGACTTAGTTTTTCTAAATATTATTTTAAAATCTTTATAAAACCTAATATCGATGTTCCCGCCGCCATTTTATTGATCAATATACATCAGATTACCAGGATATGTGGCACTTGCAAGAATGCGAAAAATGCCTGTTTCCCTTTCTACAAAAATATTTTTTTTAAATTACACACCGACATTTTGCCAGTGAGAACATGGCTTCGGAAAAAGACTATTTTCATTTCGTCGATTAACTCTTGACTTTGTGACGTGTCTGAATATATTGAATACTGTTTTATTTATTCTAAAGCTGTCATTTCATTCTGGGATGTCCTTCATAAAAATTTGCAAAAGTATTTGTATCTAAATTCTCACCGTATCCGATATCTTGTTGTTTCGTGTGGTAATGTACCATGCGATATGTTTTTACTGACAGGCCTGCATAGCTTACGGGAAAGTCGTATGCGAGACCAAAATGCAGAACGAACAATTTCCTCTAGATCGCATTTCATTCAAATGATTCCGCACTTAAAGGACTATTACTATCAAGAAGAATGTCAGCCGGATCGGTATCAACTTTTTATTAGGTGTTTAACTTCTGCTGACAAACTTTTCTTGCAATGGAAAATGTTGCTTCGTGTCATGTTTTCTTTGTACGTACGACCCGTATGCCTGTCATCGCTTATGACCACCTGGTCCTCATATCATTGTAAATAGTTCCTGTACATACATCCTTTCATCCATTATAATAAATACTATGTTTATAAACAAAGCAGGTGTTTAGCGCAGTTGGCAAGACACCCGGTTTCTGAGCGTGGGGTTGTAGGTTCGAAGCTCACCAGCACTAACGTATTTCCCTTTCAATTTATTTTGTTCTATACATTAATTTCTTTATAGCGATTCGCCTCACGGGAAGTAAAGACGGGTTTCCCTCTTGGGTAGGCATAGAAATGCTTATGCATATAAAACAAATTCGAGGACGCCTAATCACTTCTGATGAGTCGTGAATGCGAAAACATTTATTGTTTACTTTAACGCCGCAGAGCGGACCTTCCAGTAATGAACTTCGAGTTATGAAGCGCGTTTAGATGTTTGGCAAACGCCTCCTTGATAGCACAAGGACGGCGCACCTCAATCCGTGACGTCATGCTGCCTTGCACGAGTGCCATCTAACCTAATGGGGACGCTCCCGAGTAAGCCGCGGTGACTTCCATCATGTCACCACCTTCGTCACGCCGGGCTTTGCAATGGAAATTTCAGTCCAAACAGCCCAATGTCATCAAGCAGAGTGCACAGGCCTGCTATCTAGGAGGCGCTGGCTTAGCCCAGTTGGTAAGGCACTCGGCTTCTGAGCGTGGGATTGTAAGTTCTGAAATCACTACGGCAAACCTTTTTTCGGTTCACATTTCTTCCGCTTTTACATATTGTTTACTTTATAGATATAACCCAGGCGAGGTTAGAAAGCAGACGAGAGCTTGTGCAAATAAAATATGCGCGGATAACGAAGGCCTCCGAGAGAGAGGGTGACGTGGCGTCGATGCGAACGCCCTTTCCCCCGCACACAACTCTCGGCCCGACAGCGTGGCCCACTATGCTCTATTGAGGCGCGCACGTGACGTTGCAACGCAACAAATAGGTATTCAGGTACCATTTCGCTGCTGCAGATGCCGTATTTTTAGCTGAATGGGCCATGTGATGCTTTAGCATCGGAACTTATACCACCTGGATGTATAACACAAAAGCACAAAGAATACCCCTACAAGCTTTCTTTGTAGTTTCGTGCTACAGATGTCAATTGCTCACCTTCCAGATTGCTGGTTCGATCTCGGCCTTGGCAGCCCCATTTCGATGGGGGAGGAACTGAAAAACGCTCTTGTATCTTGCTTTGAGTGCACCTTAAATGACTCTAGGCAGTCGAAAATGTTCTGAAGCCCTGCATTATATGGCGTCCCGCATAGTCCACTGTGCATTTTAGCGTAGTTAAGCCCAACAATGTTTTCTTTTTTTTTTACGTTTCAGTCACTACCATGATTTCCCCACACAAGGCCCTTGCGGTTTAATACAATAGCGCGGGTATCTAATACGGGCGCAGTCCCTGTACTCTGCGTCTGCTGCATTACCATTTCCATGCGATATGCATATAAATAGTGAACTATCAACTGCAGGGCGCTGTTTGCAATGGATTGCTTTCGCTCGTTATTATTCGGTACCTCCGCTCCTCCTATCTGCACTAAACGCGCGGCTGCTTTAATGAAGGTCGTTCCGGTCTCACTCTCTTCGTCACGGACGATGCTTCGTTGCTTCAGTTGCTAGACACACAGAGAGATAAGGTCACGCAGTCCAGTTACATGTTAGAAAAAACAAAAACAAAAAAACGAAAGGTAGTTTCTTTGTATCTACGTGAAGTGCGAGTTGCCGTGCACAAACACAATCTTAAAACTTTGAGGCACTTATAGTGTCCATGAGGGCGCCGTGATATGTGGAGTAATATTTGGTCTCGCGCTGAACACAAATGGCGCAACAAAATCTAGAGGTTTGATATGTCGCACACATGTCCGAAAGAATTTTCCTCTTTTTTTTTTTTGCAGAGACTGCGACACCGAACTCTAAATTCAGTTGAATCTGTGGAGCTACAATACCGCATAAGCAAGAAAACATTTCCTTTTTCTTTTCCTTGTTTTTGTTTCTTTTCTTTTCTTTCTTTCGCTTTTTTTTTTGCTGACTATATGTAACCGTGAGAGACAAAGTGAAATGCTCGGTTGAATTTGTAAGATGCGATAGGAGTTCATATAATCTCGGTAAGTGGAGGAGGGCCCCCTGAAATACTAACAGATGCTTGTTTTTTTTTTTATTGATATGATATAAGGAGATGTTGGCGCACAATTTAAGGCGCCGGCTACGCCTCATCTCTTGAGTGGTTCCGTCACACATCGTACAGGGTTCAAGGTTACATATCAAATAGTCTGTTCACCCAAGCACCAGGACTTATCACGCAGCGTTTCCACAGGAACACTGTGACGTAAGGAACACATGGTACATACAATATACAATGTATATGTCTCCACACTTATGTAGATGAAAGTCTCAAAAGTACAAAAGATATTGCCGCCTAATAACACATTGTCTAGTCAGCGGGTGGTACATACATCGTGTAAATGCATTATCACATACAGTCACAACAGAACAGTCAACATAATATAATTCACAAACAGATGGATATACACAGTGACAATGAAATGAAGAGAACAATGAAAGTGTTAATAACTTCCAGCAATGCCGCTGTCTTCAAGAAAACTCTTTAGTGCTTTTAAAGCGCTCTTCTGCAAGGCCGTTGTTGGCCAAGGGCCCAAAATTTTCCTTAAACTGAAAGGTCTGCGGTCTAATTTAATTAGCGCTGATTTAAGTCGGCTTCTTGGTGTGTCGTGATGTGGGCAATCTAGAAGGAGGTGATATATATCTTCGTCTACAAATCCACAATCACATTCGGGGGTTTCCTTACGGCCAATTCTGTGTAAGAAATGCTTTGTGTAGGCAGTGCCTAGCCTTAATCGATGAATAAGGGTTTCCATAGTTCTATCTAATGACAATGAAAATTTGAATTCAATAAATGGATCAATATGGTATAAGTCCGAGCTCTTAGAATTCTGGTCAAACCAAGTGTTTCTAGACATTTTGAGAGACGTTGTCCTTATAATGCAGCGTAATTCATCCTTTGATATTGGGAGTGGAGATGTATCATCTTTGAGGTGTGCTTGTCGTGCTGCTTCATCGGCTGCTGTGTTGCCAGGAATGTCACAATGCCCTGGTATCCACTGGAATGCTATTGCATGTTTCGCTTCGCTTGCCTTTGTGAGGTTTTTAAGTGTTTCATATATTATACTGTCACTGAATGTTTTCCCCTTTGTGCTGCAGAGTGATGTTAGAGCCGCCTGTGAATCGCTGAAAATTACCCATTTTTGCGCTTCTGTTACTGACAATATAAATTTTACCGCACATAGGATTGCGAACAGTTCAGCCGTTGTGGACGAAGTCGCACGAGATAACTTAAATGATTCTTGTTTGTTGAGGTGCGGTATAATGAATGATGAAGTTGAAGAGGTTGCTGTACTGGAGCCGTCTGTATAGACGTGTGTGTATCCTGAATACCGCATATATATCTGGTACAGCGCTAGTTGTTGAGCAGCTCGAATGAACATGTCTCTTTTGCTGAATATCCCATCTACTGACAATTCGATTTTTGGAACTGTAAGCAGCCATGGAGGATACTCGATGTCTGAGTTCCAAAATTCATTTCTTGGCAATATGTGAAGATTTTCTTGAATTTCTATATGAACATAACTTCTATCTCGTTTCATTATGTCTAGAGCCAATGGGTGGTTTTTATGCTGGGTTAGAAGACGGAAATAATGCCGGCATGTTTCTGTAGTTCGCATAACTGGAAATGGTGATTGGCGAGCCTCAGCTATTACAAGAGAACTAGAAGTCGCTCGTGGAACTCCTAGACATAGGCGTAGTCCTCTAGCTAAAAGTCTTTTAAGTCGCTCTTCTGAAGTGTGGGAAAGTCCGTGTAAGATGGGCGCGGAATACGCAACTTTTTGTCGTATTAATGCATTGTAAACAGTCATCATGGACGATACTGATCCGCCCCATGATGTGCCTGCAAGTCTGCGAAGTACAGTCACTACGGCATTGACCTCGTTTTCGAGTTTCTTTATGTGGGGTGCCCAGGATAGCTGCCTATCAAGTATTATGCCTAGAAATCGATGCTGTGTGACAATCATTAGAGGGTGTCCTTCCAGATTAAGAGTGAAATTTTTTAACTGCCTTCGAGTGAAGGGTAATACAGCTGTCTTTGCGTGTGATAGTACCATTCCTCTCTCCCTTAAAAATTTGTTGATTATATTTATGCCGTCTTGCAATGCCATTTGAAGCAGTTGAGCATTAGACCCAGATGTCCAAATACACACATCATCTGCATACAGTGAAAATTTTAATTGTGATGGCAGCCTTCTTGGTAAATCAGCCATGACGCAGTTAAAAAGGAAGGGGCTGAGTACGCTTCCCTGTGGTACTCCCTGTTTGACAACATGTTCAGCACTCTTTCCTTCACCCGTCTGAACAAAGATTTTGCGACCTGATAGAAATTCAGAAATCCATCGCAAGGACCTGCCAGACAGACCAAGTTCCAACATGCTTAGCAAAACATGAACGTGACTAACAGTGTCAAATGCCCTCTTGATGTCTAGGAATACTGCTATAGTCATGTTCCCACGTGCACGCTCGTGCTCCACACAGGTTACTATATCTAATATTGCATCCATTGTGCATCTATGTTTTCTAAAACCTACTAAGTAGTTGGACAGCACATTCGTTTCATTACACCACCATTGAAGTCGCGCGTCAATCATTTTTTCC
Organism: Dermacentor albipictus; assembly: GCF_038994185.2. Classification (NCBI taxonomy): domain Eukaryota; kingdom Metazoa; phylum Arthropoda; class Arachnida; order Ixodida; family Ixodidae; genus Dermacentor; species Dermacentor albipictus. The sequence continues at coordinate 126,816,851 of NC_091824.1, read as the reverse complement.
ATTACTTTGCATAGACAACTTGTCAAACTAACAGGGCGGAAGGATTCAAGGCACAAGGGCGTCTTACCAGGTTTTAAAATTGGTATGATTCGAGCGACTTTCCAAGAATCAGGTACAGTTTCCTCTATCCATAAGTTATTATAGATGCCTAAGAGAGCATTTGTACCTGTCGGTCCGAGGTTTCTTAGCATATTGTACGTAATGCCGTCCGGCCCAGCAGCGGACTTTTGGCGACAGGATGCAATTGCACATTGAAGCTCGCTTAATGTGAAAGTATGATCTAATTGAGGATGTTGGGCCCAGTAGCAAGCAGTAATTTTGCGCTTAGCCAACACTGCTGAAATATCAAATTCTCCACATTGCGATGAAAAAGCAGGTCTGGAAATAAGCTCACAAAATTCATCTGCAACTATTATTTCACACGTGTCCCGTGCTACAGCGAGAGCACGAAATGGGAAGCTCTGTGTTACAGGTCCGCTTAAAGAACGAATTACTAGAAAAATTCGTGGGACAGCCGTGTGAGGGGACAGCGTGCCGCAGAAGTCGCGCCAGCGCCATTTGCCTAGATTTTCCATTCGTCTGCGCATTACATTGTGTATTTTCTGAGCATTTCTGTATGCTTCTAAACTTCCACTCCGTCGGTAAGCTCTTTCGGATCGGCGTCGGATGGCTCTTAGGTGTTCATATTCTCCGTCAACTGCAGCATAATCTTTTGGAATTGGGACCTGCCTTGTGCATATGTTCATATTGTCCTGCAAAAATTCTGTAAATTTTTCCACTGTTGCATGTTGATTAATTTGATCCGTTAGGCGGTACCGAAAAGCTTGCCAGTTGGTTAGTCTGCTGTAACGCCTGATATCACAGTGCATGCTAGGGTGGTTAACAAGGATGGGAAAATGATCACTTCCGCGCGTTTCTATATCTGTTGTCCATCCCACACCGTTCACTAGATCATGTGAACACAGGGTAACATCTATGCAGCTCGAGTAATTATATCCACGAAGGAATGTTGGCGACCCATCGTTTAAAACAGTCAAATTGCATTTATCTATGGCGCACTCTATAACGTTACCCCGTGCATCACAATGATCACTGCCCCAGATGATGTTGTGTGCATTGAAGTCGCCACATATAAATACATTAGAATGAGCTATCTTGAAGATATCCACTAGCGCTTCTACTGAAATCCGGTTTGAAGGTTGTAGATATAGATTAATCACTGTTATACAGAGCTTGCCAAAGGATACTTTACATGCGATGAATTCCGGGAAGTCTGAATCACTGGACTGAATTTGATAAGATGGTAGGTCCTTTCTGACGCACAGGAGCACTCTGCTCACAGCACCTTGACGAGAAGTCTTGTATATTACATAATTTGAGAGGCGAAAGTCTTTATTGATTCCCGCCTCTTGAATACAAAGTATTGGGAAGTTGTATTGTACAAGGAGTTTACGAAAGTCAGCACACTTCCTTCGAAGACTGTTGGCATTCCACTGAAATATGGAGACATTTTTATAGTGGTTATTCATGTAGTGCCTGCCGCAGTTTGGGCCCGGATTGTTGACACAATAGTGCTTCTAGAGGCAACAAGGCTTTCACTTCTGGTAGGTTGTTTGCTTCCGGCAGAGCAGATAGGATTGCCTTAAGAGCTGCGAAAAGCATTGGCAAAATCAGTTGTGTCACCGATGCTGTGGTATGCTCGCTATTATCTGGTGTTACTTCTGCAGTAGATGAGTAAGGACGCTGAGAGGAATGTGTGCGAGTACTGGAGCTTTCTTGTGTATTACTTTCTGCCTGTTGTCGTCTGGGTTTCCGTAGCACTGATGCATAAGACTGGGAACTTGACTGTGATCCTCTTGATTGGTCTCTTGATTGCACTGTTGGTTGTTCTCTAGAGGAGGAATAGCTTGTTGGTGCTCTTGGCTGTGGTGGTTCCGGTGCCCGCTGAGGTGGGTGATCTGGCACTGGATGAACAATCTCAAGGTTTGGGGCGGGTTCATTGCGTCGCGGTTGTCTTCCATGGATGAGTTCATGTCGACGCATTTGTGCCGCTGCTTTTTTCTGAGGACAGCCTGAGAAGGAGGCGGCATGGTTCCCCGCACAGTTTGCACATTTAGGTTGAAGAACTGACTTGCACTCCTTGTGGTCATGATCTTCTGAGCAGATTTTGCATCGACGTGTGCTACGGCAGGTTTTCGCCATGTGCCCAAATCTCTGGCAATTATAGCAGCGAAGTGCTGGTCCTAGGTATTCCTCGACAGGGTGACTGGTGAAACCCAAGTAAATTCTTCCTGGAATAGGGCGATCGTCTCTGAAAGTCAGAATTACCGTGTGAAGTGGATGTGACTGTACTGCTCCATCTTCTTGGCGGGAATACCTTATCTGCCTGCGTGCCGATATAACTCCTGCGTCTTTCAAGAAGTCTAGGAGTTGTTCGTTTGTATACTGCAGAGGCACATGCTTGACTTTGCCAACGTTTCGCGTGTATGACTCTGGGATGAAGGGCTTGACTTCCAAGCCGCCTACACTTGAGAGCATCAAAAGGCGTTTCGCCGACGCTAAGGAAGCAACGCTGACACTGAAGCTCCCATCTCTGTTCGTCCTGAAAGACTGTACTTTTTCTTTGGCAGCGGAAACTATTTCGGCAGACACTCGGTTTGGATTTACTTGCCAAAAAGTAGTACCTTCAGTTGGGCGAAAGACAACCGGAATGCCTTCGGCTCGCTTTTTCTTGTACGTGACCAAAGTAAATGGTGCGTCTTCACCCATTTCTTCTGCATCACTTGACTCATAATTCGATGTTGTGTCATCGTACTTGTCTTCTAGGCGAGGCTTCTTGCTCTCGAATTCACCGTCAGACATTATTCCTGATTTCGCTGAAGTTGATTCCGAGTTGTGGAGAACCAAACGTGCCGGCTTTATGAAGCTTTGTGACGCTTGCAAGGCCCCAGGCTTTTCATTACGGCCCGTAGCATCATTCATGTGGCTTGTTACGTTTGGACGAGCATAAGGCTCGTGACGATGTTCTCGGCTTCCGACCACCGTAGCGGCAGGGTAATAGCCAGGTTCTCAAAAAGGAAATGTCGTACCTGTAAGGCGCCTGGCTCGTTGAACCTTCGCCCGACGTCTTGTTGATCAATCGTCGTCAATGGTAGCCGTAAATGTCCAAAAAACCAGAAAACTCAGAGCACCGCACAAAAACAGCGACCGAACAGATCATGCTTGTTTTTACCACTTCGTAGCAAATGCTTCACTCACCTGCAACCTGCAACTTATTATTGACAGGCTCTCGTGCCACGACTGTTTATCTACTCGCTGGTCTGCCTTTCATCATGTGAAGTTAGTGCCTAGATTTTTACAAAGATGATCATTAAATCATAGGAAAATATTTTTCGTTATTGTTAGTGGAAAAACAGTTCTTTTGGTTGGTCCGCAGCATCTCTGTGCGGCCTGTGTAGGTCTACGTAAACTTAAATTTAAATACAGCCACCGAAAGCATGAACCTGCCTCTGCAATTCACATGCAAAACGCCATAAAGGTATGATTGTACTATTTGCCATCGCATAAACGAATACGTAAAGAAAAGTACTATTGCTGGAACAAAGAAACGTTCCTTCAGCTACAGAAACGTACTTGCAGAAGTTGTTTTTACCACTTCGTAGCAAATGCTTCACTCACCTGCAACCTGTACAACTTCTGCAAGTACGTTTCTGTAGCTGAAGGAACGTTTCTTTGTTCCAGCAATAGTACTTTTCTTTACGTATTCGTTTATGCGATGGCAAATAGTACAATCATACCTTTATGGCGTTTTGCATGTGAATTGCAGAGGCAGGTTCATGCTTTCGGTGGCTGTATTTAAATTTAAGTTTACGTAGACCTACACAGGCCGCACAGAGATGCTGCGGACCAACCAAAAGAACTGTTTTTCCACTAACAATAACGAAAAATATTTTCCTATGATTTAATGATCATCTTTGTAAAAATCTAGGCACTAACTTCACATGATGAAAGGCAGACCAGCGAGTAGATAAACAGTCGTGGCACGAGAGCCTGTCAATAATAAGTTTGCGCAGTACACGTTGTGCTCACTAAACGAAGACCCAGCTTAATACTTATTGCAGCATAGAAACGTGGGTGAGTCAGAAACTCTTCATTTTTGCATAGTGCACAAACTAACAAAGGCAACAATACGAGGACGGGACAAGTGCTTGCCGCTGACCTCTTTCTGTCGTGTTTGTTAGTTTGTGCGTTGGGCGAAAATTTGTACTTATTAGCAAAAATGAGAAGTTAAAATGTTTACAAAGAAAAGAGGGCAGGCGCTAACATTCGTTGATGTGTATTGTCTTAAGTATAACAAACTCTTGCAGCAGCCAGCTTTAATTACATTACTCAGTGGTGAATTTAGTGGCAGCTATCACTGTTCGAATTCGCCATTCTGTGACGGGGGATAAGAAGCAACAGCCTACTACTACTTTTGGGAGTTCTTTTAGACTTCTGCAATGCATTCCCGATAGAGCAGATTCTATCCCGACAACTCGAAATGCCGCCGCAGTGAACATCGGTAGTTCGCTGTTTCAAACACTGGAACAGTTGTAGTGATAGCCACAAAGAAATAATCTAACGCCAATACGATGAACGTCATTGGTGCGTGAACGTAATCGTGTTAAGTCGTTCTGAGCCCGAAACTACCAATAAAAAAGTGCATCAGCGATAGCCGCCGCACTAAGTAACCAATGTCACAATCCAGGAGACAATATACTAGGTGCTATCACAACAGCACATGTTTTCGTTTTAGGAACCTCTATTCTGTATTTCGCAACGCCCTGGGATACACTTAGGCGCAATGAATTTCATAGGTATGATTTCTGCAAATGTTCCATCTGTCGCGTAGGTCACTTGTTTTGGAATAGTGACTGAAAGAATTTGACGGAGGAATTGAACTCTACAACACTGGAATAAAAAATATATTATAAAATGATCAAGGTGCACTACATCTTAATTTCAGTTGCAATAGCCGTTTATCGAGGACAAGCGTATTAGAAAATTTTGCCAGCGATAGACGTTTTTCGTTATCTGCGGGGCTCCTCTGCAAATGTTCTCCTTGTGGACTGACCATTTCGCCCTCCACTGCGTGCGCCTGTTTCCATCTCACTGGTACCCCAGCCCAGCCAATCAGCAATTCAGCAGCCACCAATCTGAATATCTTCGCACGGCAGACATTTACAGAATACTTCCCTTGGTGTCTGCGAACTCCATCTTCCTCATGAAGCAGCGAGGAGTTGAAGTGTCTTCATCCGCTGTTCGCCGCGATATATTTTCGCATACAGAGAGAGCAGGCTATATCATATAGCGAAAACATGACTGAACGCGTGCAGTGCGACAACAGTAAAGGTAAGCACCCGAACGAAGTTTAATATCGGGTGGAAAGGAAGGTAACTGGTTTATTAGAAGACGCGTTTCACTGAGGTTTAGGGAAAGTCTCAGTACTGGCTTACTTTAACAGGGACTTGTGGAGAATATTCAAATCTCAGAGCCTCAAGGCCAAAACTTACAAAAGATTTTTATTGAATACTTATCACAACTGCCGTGTGTTTAACGAGAAAGTTGAGCAACCTGGGTAACATTAGTTAACGCCAGTAATATAACTGCTAGATCATCAAGTATGGCTAAAAAGTTTGTGCATGTGAACTGCGTTATTCTCTTGCATTCTTCTTTGTCCTCTCGAAATTAGGGTTTAGTTCCTTTCTATAGATCTGTATTAATTAGACAATGTTGCGAAAATGTAATGTGTTCAGCGACGTTTCCTTTGTATCCGGTACGATTGATTTATTGGACGCCGTTTATCTTATGCGTATGAGCGTGTACTGCGCATGTTTAATATTAGAACCCTATAAATAGGGCGGAGATGCCGTAATTACTTATTAATGTACAAACTAATTCACAACCACTTCTTTCCGCAGTTACTGTCAGCTGTAACGTTTTGCATGCCTCGCCCTAACTTGCGTATTCCTAGCATTTTCTACGTGAATTACTCTTGCACCTCTAAAGCTGTAACACGTCTTGTAACACAACAACATACCTTGCGTTATGTTCTTGATATATTGAGCTCAACTGTTTCCTCATTATCTGACTTCTGTCTTTGATCAATTCAATTTTTATGGCACTCCGTACCACTGTTGCTTGAGAGCTGATGGCGGATACGCACTTCCTACAGTGAGTGTTGCCATACTGTATACGATAGGCATAATGTATGCATTCATGACAGGAATGCGAACTTTACGCATTGTATTTTGTACTCCTGTGCGTTCAATAGATGCGTAAGCTACTGCAACAGTTCATTGAAGTGTATGGTCAGCAAATAGGCACAAAAAATAGAGATCTGCCAGAAGAATTCAGATGTGGAGAATTTACATGGTGTAACATGTAAAGCAGCTTTTTCTTCAAATGTTGCAATGGACATCTGAAACAAAACATAGCGACTACTCTAACAAAAACTGCATAGGAGGAGGTACACGTTTTTTTTCCAGATCTGTTTAGTTTTGTACTTACGCATTTACATATTCGTAACGTGCGAACTAGCCATCTACGTAGCCATCTACGTAGCCATCTTCCTAACATACTCTGTAATGCGCAAATATTCACAGACCTATGATCAGGCGAATTACTTTATTATGCAGTTCCTCCACTTGTCTCAAATATCAGATGATCGTCAGATTCAACCTGCAGTTGAACTAATTTTTTGTTATTGAATTCCTTTCACAACCTGGACGAAATTTGAAGCTGAATACTGTCACAAAATTTTATCGGTAGTTGCAAAGTAGAGAACAGCTTTGTGAACAGGCGAGTACTGGAAAAAAGTGCATTATTTCAATTCCCTTGGGGTGATACTTTCGCAACGAGAAGCAATTTACATAAGTGAATGTAGTGCCGTCTCTCGAGACATTGTTTTCATTCGCCGATTCTTTTGTTTTATTCTTTTTTTCAACAGACGTTCCTACAGTTGTAAAGTGCGAGATATATCTACGGAGTTTTGGAGCTGTGAACCCTGCAACAATGGTAAGTACCGGACTCTAGTAATCGTCCTAGCCTTGCGTAACTAAGAAAAATGAATGTTCTTTCTAGCAACACAACGACATTTACGTGCTGTACGGATAGCAGCTTTATTGCTGCGCCCATGTTAACAAAAGATAGGCAAAACTCGATCTCAAGTGGCAATCACATTCTTGCGTTACAAGTAGTGTGCCTATTCAAGAACATATGACAGTATTTGAGTAAAATGCAGAACATAAAAGTTGACCAGCATTGTTGCAAGCAGTTACCCGCAGGACGGTGTCTTCTGCAAGAAGCTCCTACCAGTGAAAGAAATTGTGCTGGCCAAGGCAGCATTGCTTGTCTTCCTTGAAGTCCAAACAGCTTGCGGCAATTAGCCTTGGAACCGAAAAATATATTCTCCTATCCAAGCTGGAAACCTGAGAAGGTAGTCGTGCCGAACTGTTCAAGAATAATCACAATCGTCAGAAGCGCTATATGTATTGTCCTTACATGATTATTACTTTCCATAGAAAAAAAACATGCATATAGGTCAATTCTACTTGTCCAGAACAGATTTGAGCTTGTCCCAATAACATCACTAGCTAAACACAATGAAACAGCTAGGATATGTTACTCGCCTGCTTTTACATTTAACGACATGCTGAACATCAAACTTTGGTTCCTGATTGACCCTAAACAAGAAGTATAAAGTTTGTAGACAGGAATAGTGTGCCTCAGAAAGGCTGGCCAACGTTTCGATAGGAGGACCTACCTTCGTCAAAGGCGGCCTCGTCATCCTCGGCATGTTAGTTTTAAAGGGTTAGTGCAGTGACGTCACGTGCGTTTGTCGTCGGTATGTCGCCACCGCTCTTCAATTGATATGACATGTGGACACTGGTTATGCATGATTATACTGAATAAAAGAAAAATAATTAGTTCTGATTCTACGCCTTTTGACTAATAGCAGAGGTCTAATGTCGAAAAGTTCTCCGGCAGTGTCTACTTCGCCTGTCTGTCAGGTGACGTCACAAAACCGCGAGAACTCCCTGCTTCAAAGTGACGTGTACGCGTTAAAGATGCATTAATATGCCGAACAAAACAATTTTTTTCTCAATAACAAGAGACTGCCCCATTCTGAAACGAATAAAAATATGGCTGCCTGCCGATCGCTCAGGCACTGGCTACTCGCTCATGCCGGAGAGCATGTATCTGCATGTAACAAAACATTTTGCGTGGCAGTATAACGTTACGAGATTGCACTGCCAAATACTCTTTGCTGAACATCTGTTTTAGCGGCAATCTTAACCTTCCGTTGTACGCCACCGCGATTTTCGACCAGCCACCGCAAGCTAAGAGGGAGCAGACCAATCGCACACGCCGGCACCCTCCTCTTGATCCAGTTACCTACTTTCACAGCGCTGGCTCAGCCCCATCGAAACCGTTTCCACTTGAGCGTGCTGCCCGCTTCTTGTCAGCCAATTCGATAATAAATACCACTCAATGTAGACAACCTTATTCGTTATTATCACTTCGTGCACTACATCATACTGTTTTTTGTCCACTCCCTACTCCACTTGCATGTAGGACTACGACGTAGACCTGTACCTGCGTCAGACGTGGACGGACTTGCGGATGAAGAACGCCAACCTGACCCGGTCCCTAGATTTAAACGACCCTAACCTCCTCAAGAAAGTGTGGAAACCTGACGTCTACTTTCCCAATGCCAAGCACGGGGAGTTCCAGTTCGTCACTGTTCCCAACGTTCTCTTGAGGATATACCCTACCGGCGATATACTCTACATGTTAAGGTAAAATTAACCGCAGCCTGTTTCTGGTATACCTAAATGTGGCAGATTAACATCACATGACAGAAGAAGTCGTTTTTGGTACAGCTAATTTGACACTTTGAACCTTTCATTTATGCACTGGAATGTTCACGCAATGCCCATAATAGCTTTGCTTTCGACATGCTGGAGCACGCTTTCAGTTGTGGGTTGTTCAGAACACCAATAACTAATTATTATTTAGTAAACCAAATATTTTTACTAAATTCATATCACTGTTTTCTTGAGCGAATGTGCTTTCTATGGTCCCAAATGAAGGTAAACGAGTATTTCTAACTTTACCTCATGGGGAAGAGTGTTCGGGCTTTCCGAGTGCGGTCCCGTGCCCATTTTAGAGCATGCTTAACGCGCTGTTTAATTTCGAGTATCCCAGTATTCCAGTGCTGAACACAATGATAGTGAGATTACCTGCACATTTTGTATGTCAAAGCACTCGCTTTTTCACTAGTAAACGTCGGTACGACGATGTATGGCAAAAGATAGCTCTAATCTACACCATAAAAACTACAGAGCAGATAAACCGCAGTGGTGGTAAAATGGTAGAGCGTCCGCCTCGTATGCGGGGAATGTACCAGGTTCGAATCCTGGCGCCGCCGGAAAACACACCGGTCTTTTTTCTATTGGGTAGAGATGTACCATGACCTGGTGCTTGGATGTTCATATGGATTGCCATCTCCAAAGGGAGCCCTACAGAGCTTTGAGAAGGCATCTTGACGCTCCTTATCCCACCACAACTTTGGTGAAATAGACGAGCATCCGCCGCTGCTGTGGGACGCCCACAAGTGCAGCCGCCAGGTACCTACTGGTAAAAACGGTACAAGCGCGCTCCCAGTCAGGTGCTCGGCAACCACAGAAGTATCAAACACTTGGTGGAAAGACACCCACTTAATGGGAATTTGGCAGCATCGAACGGCCAGACTCTCTCTCTCACTCTTTTTTTTTTAGATTAGCGTAGTGTTTTGTTTGCGTTGGTTCTTGCTCAGCAAGCAAAGCGGTTTGTACGAACCTCTCCCAAGCAGTGTCCCCTGGAAAGCCGGACGTCTGGTGGAGTGGGTGCTTGAACCCGTCTCAAACGCCAGTACGGCGTCTGGTGATTTCGATCTGAACCACGCACTGCCCGCAGCTGAGCCACTCGTGTTACCTACTCGTAGTTCACATGAATTACCAGCGAATTTGAGCAAGTCGTCAACTGTTCCTAAACTACCTACTATATTACATTTGAGGTAATTTTGCAAAGACATATATGTGAGCAAATAGAGGAGCAATGTGGGCAAACACCTTTTGCTCATTGGGAAGCCCATCTTGCACAAAGCGTTTATGCAAGGATAGATTTTGTCTGTTCCTCTCCTTTTTTTTTTGTGAGATATAGTGACGAAGCACACGCACATGTCCATCTTTTCAGCGTTTTCAAACGGTTCCAAGACATCGCCAGCTTTTTTATCGGTGCTTCTGCGAATAAAAAAAACCGGGTTGTATTCGCACTGCTTGCAGAATAATGGTAGATGACCCGCGAGCCTTTTTGCTTTCAAGCGATATAGCGTGTTCTCGAGTTCGGCGGTTCTGGCATTTGCCTGCATGACCTACTCGTACAGATTGCTTAATACGGAAACATTCCGTATGACATTACAATATTTCATTATGTTTTACTATATTTCTTACGGAATCTACATGGATTCCATATAGATGTAGTGCAATTTCCTAGGAATCGCGTGGTTAATGCATGAACGTGTCATGGAAACGTAACGCATCACTTTAAAGCATGCATGCTGGCACTCTAAATCTAGCTACAGGCAGTGTGAATGCAATCTGGTTTTCTGGTGCACTGTCCTTCCTCAGAAGTGCACCGGTATGAGAGCTGGGTAAAAATAAAAGCGTAATAAATCTATTATATTATATAATAATAAATCTATAGTAAGTAATAAAATATGCGCGGTAACAGAAGGCGCTGCACTCGGCACTTTCGCTGTGTCAGCTGACGTGAAAATAAATCTCACTGCCTTATTTTTGAAAACATATTACTGTCGCTCAACTAGCGTGCCCACTTTCAACGTAAAAAAAAAACGCTGTCTCTTATGCAGAGGATTTACGCGAATAGCGGTGTCAGGCTTCTTACACCTGATATCGATCTCTATGACATCAAGAACCACAGCGTTGGCGGTGCCTTGTTTTTATTTTTATTTTTTTATACGCGGAACTAATTAACAGCAGCATGAAACTTTTTTTTTGCCTTTTACAAACAGCCACGGTCTTTCGGTGCACTGCCTTAAAGCTTCACTAAGGTGAGGCATGTCGTTGATGTCACGTTGTGAATATTAATGAGGAACCCCACGTGCTTTATCACCCCGAGCAAAATACCATTGTCTGCAAAACACCGTACAAGCGCCCTTCCCGCGCCCTTGCTTTGCGCCTCTTCCGCATCCTTTTATCCTATTTTCATGGCATTCAGCCCTTTGGTACAAGCACGTCTCACAATTCCGCGAACAAGACACAACCTTAGCTTATCCCATAGCTTAGCGTATCTGCACTTTCCCTCGATATCTTCGTACTACTACAATACAAATAAATAAATATTTTCTGTGCGTGTGTGTGTCTGTATGTCTGTGTGTGCGCGCGCGTGTGTGTATGTCAGAAGTTCATGACATCCTATATAAAGCCAGGTGGACCAGAGAGCTTCAAAGCCACATTAATTTATCACTAAGATTGATAAAAAAGAAACAATCCAAAACTCTAGACCATGAATTATGTCAATACATTTCAACTTTGTTTAATCATCAAAGTTTTTTTTTCATTTTTAGGCTAAAGCTGACCTTCTCTTGCATGATGAACATGGAGCGGTACCCCCTGGACCGACAGGTCTGCAGCATCGAGCTTGCCTCGTGTAAGTACATATCATATTAGGCCTGCCTCCTATATATTTCTGCATTCGCCGCGTGTCCGGTTGGTGGGCCTCACGCTTCGAGGTCTTTCTTGATTAAGCCGTCCTTGATGGTTCCACCCGAACGTGACTTGGGTAACTGTTACCTTCCGCGAAAGCGACAGAAGCAGTGAGAGGTGGGGGGCTACGGGAAAGGGCGGCTTGAAAGCCGTCCCTGTCGGAGACATGACAGTTTTGTGTATGGCGCCACCGAGCTCATAATAAATGGCCTTGAGTACCCTTTTGTAGCAGAGACTACAAATCCAACGAGAAGCACTAATTCCGAGACTCTAGTCAACTTGTATATTTCTGTATCATAGCTCTTATACCGTGAAGAGATAACCCTCCTTTATCAAGGTCATTCCTTTCTGTCGCAAGGAGGTATTTGTTTCCTTTATGGTCAGTATATTCCCTGGATTAGACACCAAACAATATTTGACTAACGCAATAAACACAATATCCGGGACACGTGCCTCTTGCGCATAGAAATACTCTTCAGACATTGTGTCTTCAGCAAATTCTTCGAGAAAGCAATATTCATTATACCCAAGATTTAATTACTAGTTTATAACGGCGAGAATACCGTTGGCTCATAACACTGTCTTCTGCTGAATATTATCCGAGCTGTTTATTGGCATTGCTTAACATTTTACCAGTAATAAGGAGGACACGACATAACACACTAGGCGTCCGTTGTGTACACGGCGCGTTTTGTGTCTTATCCTCATTTGCACTGCTGATATGTTTTACAATACTTTCTGGCCACAAAAGTACCCATTTATTTCCCAACATTCTACCCGTGGCAGACGTCATGTGTGAGTTGCAAGCATTATTCCATTATTATTTCTAGACACAGTCATTCAGATGCTTCTTTGAAGCAACTACAAGAATTTATTTATATATTTCACAATACTGCAGGCCACCTTGGCCTAAGCAAAGGGGCAGTAAAACACAAATAATAACAGCATGTACATGCAAAAAAAATTACATGTGGCATACAACAGAAAAAAAATTTAAAGATTACAGTGCAGAAACAATAACCAATGAATATTAAAATTCCTCACAAGAAGATTGTTTCCTTTCTACTGAAAGAACAAAGTTTGAAGGGCCTGTTCCCCGTGAGGAGATCGAAAAACCGATTAAGGAAATGCGTTCCAATCAGCTATTGTTTGAGGGAAGAAATTGTGTTTAAATTAGTTTGTTTTAGCAATAATAGATTGTAATGAGTGTTCCTTGTTATGACGGGTCGTTCGAGTAGCGGAGTGCCTGAGGAATGAGAAGGGAGCAATGCTAAGCTTTCCTGCCAAAATTTTATGAAGGAAAGAAATGCGGTTCAGTTTCTTACGTGTACAAAGCAACAGGTTAAAATTGTCCTTCATAAGCTGTGTTGGAGTGTCTGACCTTCTGAATTTACGAAAAGTGAAACGCACTGCCTTTCTCTGAACTAGCTCTAATTGATAGATGTCTTTCTTAGTGTGCGGGTCCCAAATAACAGACGAGTATTCAAGTTTGCACCTGATGAAAGTTTTATAAGCTAAGAGCTCAATATGGCTAGGAGTATTCTTTAATTTTCGTCTCAAGAAACAGAGCTTCGTCTCAAGAAACAGAATGCAGTTGAACAGATCTCAGGGATATGAGTGCTGCAGGTTAATTGGTTGTTAAGAGTTATTCCTAGATATTTTTATTGTGGGACCTCGCTAATGTAACCGTTCTGGAGGCAATATTGGTAACAGCTAACATTTCTTCGCGTTGTTTTGTTTTTAACATTATGTAAGTGCCCTAGCTCGACAGCACTCCCATGTAAATTGGCACCTTATTCGAACCCATTTCACACAGTATGCGGTACGACTCAGTTTCATTTTCCTGAGCTGCGTTATTTAAGGTTTTGCAGAACGAACGTCAGATGAAGCTAAATAAGTATACTGGTACAGTATTATCATCTGTAATAGTGTAATAGAGTGTAATAAAATAGGAGTAGCTCTACGGTATGCCTCACATTTTGTTCCGTTAGCTCTGATGGTGTAAGATTTGTTGCCGAAGCAGAGGAAACGCAATTCTATTTTAATTCCGTTTTTAGTGACCTTATTCAAGGCTTTTCATTTCCTGCTTGAGACGGATGTTTTACTCTGTTCACCTTTACTGAAAGGGCGTAATCTCTCACACCAACGCAAAATACCGGTCTGCACAACGTTCGGGATCGGCCCACATTTTTATACGGAACTATCGTCGGCATCAGCCCATATTTATCGTGGGATAGTCATGCAGCTAGGCATTGTTAAATATTGTGTACATGTCGGCCTAATTATTCCGTGGCCAGCGTCACTTCCGAAAATTTCATGAGGCCTAGTATTTCAGACTATTCCATTTGTTTCTTGCATCTACGCCTGCGAAAAAATACAATGAAAAGGCGAAGTCCTGTCAGCTTATGTTTTGGGCTCCATGCTCAATTTTCCGCCGTCATTACAGAGCTAGCACATTTCCTCATGCTCAAAGAGCAAATAAATGATGCTACGAGCGTGTCGATCATCATGCAGCTCCAAAATAAAGAAACAAAAATAGCTCTCCCCCCTCCCCCCGGAAGCCCATATACGTACACCTAATCGTGAGAGCAGACGACGTATAGTGCCATTTAAGCATCCTTGTTACTGATATTATCAAATGCTTATAATGGTGGTACGACATTCATTTATTTCACCTCTACCTATAGCCGAATGCTCGTTGTTAGAGAGCACGTCCCGTTAGGCGCGGAAAGCTCGGAAATGTGGCTTCCGCTAGTCAAGGCCAGGAGAGAGCAATAGGCGAGAGGGAGAAACAGAATGCTGTATACTGGCCGGCACAATCAAGGGCCTCGAATGTATTGGGCGGGTAACGACCACGCTAGTCTACGAGCCTGCATCGATCTTCACAGCCGCCACCACTAATAACGCCAGCGCCGCGAGAACGCTCGTTACTTTTTTTCCCCGGGAAATCCGCGAACCAATCGCCTGTTCCACTGTATTGAAATGGGCGCAACCTCGTGCACGCGGCTTCGCGCTTTCTTTTGGCCCTTTTGTTTCAACGTGGTTCGGCAGAGTGCCGAGTGAAGGCGCGGTCAAGTTTTCGGCTTTGAACGCTTTTGTTTTGGGAAGTGGGTTTAACGACAAGGCAGGATGAGGACGAACGGTTATTAGCGCGACCGTGCCAGCGTGTACCTATTTTGCGCTGTTCCTCAGGATTACCGGAAGCGATCTGTAGTTGTACCAAGGAAGTGTGTTAACGCTCGGGCGCTCTAATTGACTGCTTTCCAGTGGAACATATAAAGTCTTTTTTCGTGATCATTACGGCACGGGTTCGATAAATAAATATATATATATATATATATATATATATATATATATATATATATATATATATATATATATATATATATATATATATATCCCTTTAATGAAATTTAATCTTAAGGAGCCAACAGAAGTCGATCCAGAAGTCGAGCCAGAAGCAACGAGCGACATTGCTTACTACGGCTTGAAAAGAATATCTTCGTTATTTTGTGCTCTCGGAAACAACCAAACAGTACATTGTAATCGCGTTCATGTGATCACGCGAAACAGACTTTCCGGAGAATCGGATATAACAATGTAGTTAGCTATAATCTTCCCTGAAGGACAAGCGTAACAAAAAGTTGTACAGGTCTAAACGCAGATGCTACTTAACGGAGCTGTTCGTATACAATTAGTAATAATAAAACAAACTCAAATTGAGATGGGCTTTACCACCAGGCCATTAAAATATCCTCCCGCATTTTCAAATCACACTGCGTTTAGCAATAGGAAATTAGGAAACAACAGTTTCTTGTTACTGACAAACTAAAGAGTATATTTTACTGCACTCAAACGTAACTATATAAGTGACTGCGCAAAGACAATTTTAAGAGGCTACACGAATACACTTTCTTTTGCTTTTTACGAAGCAAAATTTTGATGCTAACTTAACAGCTCACACTTACTACCGTGGATTGACGTGGGCTCAGTTACCCTTTAAGTGGTGTAAGACGCGAATAATATTTGAACGTATATATCAAAGTACAAGGTTGCATAGCAGTGTAGGAAGGTGCATAGTTGATAGCGACGAAAAAGGAAATGTTGTAATGAATAGAAAACCTTAAATAAATTTAAAGAATGTTCAGAAGTAGTATTTTCGAAGGGGAAGCAATGAATGTTTTAAGGACAACTGAAAGAAACTAATTTAAGGATAACGCTCAAATTGCTGAGTGTCTACAATATGAGCACTTCTGTTTCTTGCCACCAGAATATTGACGGGTACACTAAAGAGCACACGTTCACCAAAAACCACTGGAAGAAATGAACGATCATTTCCATGATCATTTCCGATGCCATGTGCTTAATTCTTTTAGATATTTGTTGTAGATTGTAGTACACTTTATTTGTTGAGTCTACAATGAATGCCATGTATTCGTACCCTTGGGATAAACTTCCGGATGACGTCCTCATTTTTTTTTTTGCATCACCAAGTGCAAACAATTATATGAAGGAATTACTTTTAGTAAAAATGATCTTATTTAAGAAGACCTGCTGGTCTATTTCTCACGCATTTTATCGCTCTGTTCTACGTATTACTCTTCTACTGTCATTTGCAGGTGTATTTAACAGCTACTTTTTGAACTCAGTGCTACAGTTTTGCACAGCTGATGATGTGAGCAAGTATCTTAATAATTACTTTAATTTCAAAACAAGCTCTACCGCATTTTTTTTTAATGTCTTACTTCTCAACGTGAAGGCTACGCAAGCCTTTTGATTGTAACTGTAATGTTGGGACACGGGTGTCACATATCACGGTGCTTCAGTGTTAACAGGCGCCCTCCCTGGCCCAAGACAACCAGCGGTGTCCGGCCTCCAAGATGCCTTACGGATGTCATACGTCATTGGCGGCGGTAGATGCAGAAAGCGACGCATGGAGCTCAAGTGGCTCGATAGTCAGAGGCGCGTGAGCTCAACAGCAGGTTTTTGAACAAATTAAGAAAGCCTTAACTTCGCAACCATTTCTAGCTATGACCTAAGGTATCAACTCATCGTCTCATCAGATGCCTCGAGCTACGGTCTCGGAGCACTTCTCCAAGAAGACTCGCACGACAATCGTCGTCCAGTAGCGTACGCTTCAAGAACGCTGACCGCAGGTGACGCAGGCTACTCGCAGATTCAGAAAAAAGTTCTCAGAATAACCTCGGCATGTTAAAAATTCAGAGACTGCCTCACTGGCGCTTATCTCAACATAAAAAAATGATCACAGACCCAAGCGCTTATTATTTCTCTAAATCCACCGATAGCCTCAAACCTAGATTTCAGTGTCCTTGGCTACGCATGATACGATATCACTATGAGACCACGTATATAACAGGCAAGAAGCTCATCACAACCGATGGTCTGTCTCGCCAGCTATTCGCAACACAGGACTCCAGAGACATATCAAGTGAACTCTCAAGTGACGAAAACATTGTCGTGGGCCTTCTGTCGTTAGAGGTGGTAAACCTCGAGAAAGCTGCCGTGATTCAGAAGAGTCATCCGGTATGTAAAACTCTAGAAGCCTTTACAACAAATGGGTGGCCAGCACACCAGGGTAAGACTCCGACAGACTGGCGTGAGTAGTGACAACTCAAGCATGAACTGATAGTACACAACGGCCTCCTATTAAAAGACAACCGGCTTGTTATTCATCAGTGTTTAAGGAAGGCAACATTGATCGCCCTCCCTCCCCCCCTGCACGAGGGACATGAAGAGTTCAAGCGCTCACGACTTGCCCGACAAACATGCTGCTGGCCTGAGATCACTACCGACATCAAATGTTTGATAGAAAGGTATCCTAACTGCATGGAACATCGACAATAAAGGAGTCAACCACTAATGTGAACGGCCCTACCAGACCGACCATGGCAGTGGCTCGGTGTCGATCTCTTCTGCGCGAAAGGTTCCGCCCATCTCTTAGTGGCCGACTACTACTCGCGCTACTTAGGAACTGCACTCCTCGATGGTGAGCGGCTTGGAACAAGCACACAGAAGATGAAATCAATCTCCGCCCTCCACGGCATAGCATATACTGTTGTAGCTCGCAACGGGGCGCAGTTTCACCCTTGCGAAGCCTCCGAGTATTCGAAATTTGCGATAGAGCGGGGATTCAAGCACATGAGTTCAAGCCCGAAATACCCCTCGAGCCACGGATTCACCAAGGTGGCAGTGAAAATCGCCAAACAGAAGTTGCAACTGACCCCTACAAGGCTCTTCTGGCGTACCGTGCAACACCTTTAGAGAACAGCTATAGTCCAGCCGAGCTACTTTTTGGCCGGCGTGTTCGCACCACAGTTCCTGTTTCGCCACACATCTTGAAACCGACGCTCGCGGACAGTCAACGGTTTCAAAACCCCGAGCGAAGACTCAAGCGCCATCAACAAAAGAACTACAATCATCGTCGCAATGTTGGCTCTCTGCCGCTCTTGAACCCAGGCCAGAGTGTACGGATAAAGGACCTCAAACGCAGAGGGACCACGCTAAGACGGGATGACTCACGACGCTCATACTGGATTCAGTACGACACGGGATGTGTCTGTCGCAACAAAATTCTTCGTCAAAGACAGCGCAAGCATGACGCTGGACAATCATCCGGCATCGCTGGACATGCGATCTCGCTTGTTCGCTCAGGTCTCATGCGCGAAATAACCAGCGACAACGCATTCTGAGCATTCCGAGCGTTCCATTGCCCCATGGTACCACTCACGGGAGCACTGTGCACCGTCCTGAACGCTTCCGTGACTGAAGGGAAAAAGATGTAGTGTTGGAACTCGGGAGTCACATATCACGCTGCTTCGGTGTTAGCAGGCGCCCTCTCTGGTACAAGACAAGCAATGACGTTCCGCGTCCAAGATGTCTTACGGATGTCATGCGTTATTGGCGTCGTTGATTCTCCAAGATGCCTTACGAAAGTCATGCTTCATTGGCATCGTTGAGTCCGAGAGTGACGCATGGGGCTCAACATAGTTTCCTACAATGGGCTCAAGCCGCTCGAGCACAGCGTGCTCGAGAATCAGAGACGCATGAGCTACTCGGTAATTTGGACGCATGTTTCACTGGGGGCGACGCACCAGGCTTCTCCCAGTTCTGTGCCTTTGAAAGTTGTAATAAGTGAGTTCAGTTCTAGCGCGCATCACTAACGAACAGTAACAATGAATGAACGAATGTCTCATAAGTGTTTACAAAATTCGCGAAGGTCTGCAGTTAAACCCACACATATACGGCCAGAAATAAACGCTGAGAGCTAGATGTAGGTTTTCATCCTCCTTGTTTTATTAGCATTCTTAATTACCAATTACATGCTCTATGGCTCACGAATTACCGAAAGACTCGTACGTATCCCGTTGTTGCGAAAATTTCTTACCAAAAGCGCCTTCTCCAGCAATTTTTAAAGTCAGGCTCACGAACTACGAAGGCTGCACCTTCACATTGAATCCTCTGAGCAGCGTTTACCAAAAGGTCACTGCTCAATCTTTGTAGCTCACGGTTTCGAAGACTCGTAAAATGCGCGACCGTCCACTTTTTACTCTTCACAGCCCTGACGCTTTCCCGTGCCTTATACAGGCTGCCACTAAACGCCTTGCAGCGTCGTCCGGTTTAAGAGCAAAATTACGCACTTAAGTCGCCAGCGCTTGGCAATGTGCGCCCACCGTAAAACTCGACCGTCGCAATAAAGTTGTTTCACGGTACAAAGTGCCTCGTCTTCTAACGCCTGGATTCTTGCAAATTTCCCGAGCCAAGGGCTGCCCTGTATACCAAGGACGTCAGAAGAATAAGTAATCTAAAGACAAAATGGGATGCTGTAGGATAAAAAACATGACAGGCCGTGCCTCTACTTGGAGCTATGGTGGCGGATACGCCTCACGCCAAAAGCCTAGACCTTGGACGTGTATCGAGCGACAAGCGCCGAGCATTGGCCTCTGTCGTTCAGGGCGCAGGTCGTAACAAAAGGTATTGCAGCGCATGAGATGGTGTTGAAAGCTTTTCTTGCTTGCACCGTTTTGCACTAGGAAGAAAGGACATTTCCCTCGGGGGAATGATAAATGGCGGCATTGATAACTGACGCGCTTGGCACTGACAAAGAACGTGGAGATTCCATGTCTCAGACTGTTGCCTTTTCCCTGCTGCATGGAGGCACAATGTTCTTATCGTACAGTACAGTGCAAATGTTTACGCCTGTCCTCGATTACTTCGTGCCACAAAGATAAAAGACCCCTACAAATTTAGCCAAGGTTATATTTGATGGAATAAGTCTGATTCTTTCAAAGCGTATCGAGAACTGCGTTTTCCGTTTGTGCATATACCTAATAGGTTTCTGTGATATTCCACAGTTTATTATTTGTTAAATAAGGAAACATAATTCTACTAAAGTCAAAGCATTAACTAGTTTGCTATTCACTTTCCGGCATGAACAGTTCGAGAGATAACAACAAAGTGAAGGCACACAAGAACACAGCAGGGCGTGTCGTATTTTTACGTGTCTTCGCTTTGTCATTGCTCGTAGCGCTCATCTCGCCTGAAAGTAGCCTAATTCTTACTGCATTCCACATTATGGGAAAATTCACAGTGGCATAGAAGCACGTGCTCAAGAGGCTTAAAAGGCAACTGCGGCGGTTTTTACGCATATTAGGGTAGTGTCATTTTCAAATGGCCCAATTAGGTGGTACAATTTGCTTAGAAACTCATCAATAACTTTAAATAAGCAATGAACGATGTGCCCCAACTTAAACGGGTAGCCACTTAGTGCGACGTCACGATGAGATCGGATACTAAACTTCCGTAAGCAAGCAGAACGCGTGCTAAACACGCAGTACACGTCGCGCTAACGCCCAAAATGTAAAGCTGACGATGTCTCCCAACTAAACGGGGGAGCGTGGTAGTCCTTTTTAACTAGACAGTGGCGATTTCAGCAACACTTTGAGCGCTGAAGGATCGCCATTACCTTTTGTCCAGCCATCGCCGCGTGAGCCACTGGACGTGCCCTAAGCTCAGCGCATTGTGCTACGGCAAGACGAAGAGAAGAACTGGTTATCACGTCTCTCAAAACGAGTATTGCTGACTAGCATTTTATGCTATTGTTGTTGAAGCACACTTATTATAATCATAATATATTAACGTGTGGTCCTATCGATAGCTTCGTATACATATATGTGCTTTATATGAGCTTCGTTCATGCTGAAAGCATGAACGTTGAAGTCACGAAAGCGAGAATCATTCAGCCTCGCCGTGTATCTTCTCTCGAGACACCTAAATTGCATTTGACAACATTTGCTTCCACGGCAGACACGCTAGTTATCTATCCCGCTTTAGAAAAAGTCACCAGAAATAACTTAAATTAGGTAAACATACAAATGCACCTCAAAAGAATGACCTCAGGTTTGGTTAAATCCTGCCAACGGACCTGCATACTCAAAACCAAGCACAAAGCAGAGAAATCATTATTACTTTGGGTGATAGCACGATAGGTGGTGCTTTGTCATTTTGCCACCAAATTAAATGCCAGAGAGCCACTTTGCCGTCTTTATTGCTACGATACTAGCGAAAGAGGGAAGATATTTCAGTAAATCCGGTAGGGCGGAGTAGTAATTATCAGTTACATATATGTGGGCATTTCATTAGATGTGTAACAAGGCTAAATGACTCACACATGGTACCAAATGACTTTCAAACAAAAGATATTCGTGATCGGCGAAAGCTCACCAAAGGCACGCAAAGACAGGAACGGATCGACTCCTTGCTTTATAATGCTTTGTGCTAGAGTCAGTGAATAACCTGCATTTGCATAGTTATAGAAAATTGCTACAATTGCTGCAATTAGCTACAGACAAAAGGAAAGAACTGCTGCACTAACCTGCCGTTATCTATTATACGTTACAAAGTGAAAATGAGACGCGGTACAAGGCACTAGCCCTCTAATGTTTCGGGAAACTGTCACCAGCCGTACTAACATTTTTTTCTCCCCGGTGCTGACTTCAGCCATTTGACATCGACATTATCGCCTGACTTGTGGGTGTTGTACTATGCGAGGGTGACGTGGCAGTGTTTCGTTTTTCGTGAACGACACCGAACACAATGTACAGAGGCTTTTAAAGTAATGTCAAGCAAGGCATAAGTTTTTTCGTGCATAGGTGTGTTTTTGGAAGATAACCACCTTCATATATTATGTATGAGCATTTATGTATTCACGTGCTTGTGTGTGTGTGCGTGCGTGTGTGCGTGTTTGCGTGAGTGTTTGCGTGCGTATGTGTGTGCGCTGCGTACACGTTTGTCCACGTGCATTTTCGCGTGTGTAACCACTCATGTTGCTTTTTCCTTCCCAGTGAGCCTTTTTTTGCCAGGCATTTCACTTCAGTTTAAGTCAGCATTCTTTATTTCGATTCATAGATAGATGGAGCTACCTCTTACTTTCGTAAACTTCATAATGTAAAATGAAGATTCGAATGAACGATGCGCTATAATTTAGGTAAGTAACACTTGTACAGCATCTCTGATAAGCAATCCTGTCACTGTGCTATGGGAAATACCTGCTGAACTACGGTGTAGCATAATCTTTAGATCATGCAATCATTTGGATTGAAACCTAGCCTTACCATAATATTTCTTACCTTATTCCGTGACCCTGAAAAAATTTCGAAGCGCTTAAGGACCATCACTATATTTTAACTATTTGTTCATGTTCCGGTTCTGTCTGCAGAAAATGCAGGACGTCTTTAGCAGCATTCACAGACTCTTTGATTAATGCGGTTTTCGCGCAACAAATGATTTTTTTATTTTAGTTTTGTCCACAAATATCGCACAAGAACAGATCTCAGTGCCTCACAAAAGCAATTTTCACTGAAATGTTCCCGCCTGCGAAGTCTGTTTTCTACAAAAAAGAAATGATAGGTACCGGATATTTTTTTTTTTTTGCATGTGAGCTTCAATTTCGTCAACGCATCCACGCAGAACAAACATATTGAAGCGAATTCTAGCGTTATAAGTAGAACGTTTCAATAGCATAATAACACAACGATCGACATTTCGAGAACCACTGACATTTCGCAGAGGCGATACACAAATGCGTTTCATGCCAGGTTTCTATCGAAATAAACATCGGGCGTCCGCAGCGTAATTTTTGTGTTGAGAACTGGCGTGACTAAGGAGTTTGTCTGTCTTCTTCATGGCTGTCTCGCTTCGATGGTATTGTGGATCGCCGACTGTATCAGTTTTCATTTTTTTGCTCATCAATGCTTGGGGCCCTTATCTTCTACACCACGGAGTTAATGAAGTTGAACTTCCGCACTGAAGGGCCACTCCTTAGCTGCGCACGTTACTGCGAGAACCAATCTGCCCGTCTATTGAGCGCCTTGGCAACGACATCGCTCACTCGCAGTCATTAGAGCTCTCCTTCAAATTCGCTCCGTTTGTACGCGACAGGAGCCTTGCCGTTCTTTAGGTGTGCTACATTGCACGAAAACTTGTATATGTGCCTCTAAAATCTGCTCTCACTTCCAAATCGAACACTCACTTGCAGTTCCTATATGCTCCCCATATCTAATTTCGCGAGCTGATTATTTCTTTTTTCCATTACTGCTCGCCTCAGTTTCAGTCAGGTTTCTTCCTGTACACGGGCGCTCTCTGTCTGCAGTGCGCGTCTCCAGAGCGCGCAGAAAATTACGGCATTTCAGCACCATCAACCAAAGAAGCAGAATAAAACAAACGAAACGAACAAAAACAAATATTGAAAGGGGAGATGTGCACTTGGACAATCTTCGCACAGTCGTTACGGGAGAAGTGCAACCAGATGGAAACCATGTTCGAAGGACACGAAAGTTCCTCAAGCGAGGCAACAACTTCGAAGAGATTTACGCTCTTTTTCCAACAGACAATGAGTAAAAACAAAACAAGACCGGTAGCGAAAGGTGTTGTACATATTTCTTTTTCTGGCTGAAAAAGTGAAGAGGTGGTAAAATTGAGTTAAATGTCCATTTCTTTTTTATATTGTCGCCCGCTGCATACAGTGCCAACGTTACAAGCACGGGGAAAACGGGTTTATTTAGGCGTGCGAGAGCAGGAACGGCAGGCTACGAACAACAGGAATGGCCGCTGCACAGTCTTCGTTCTCCTCTTTCTTTCACTTCTTGACCCACGCGTCCCTTTTACGTGCTTGGACGTAACAATAGCTTTGGTTAGGGAGTTGTTGGTGACTGTAGGCAGTCCTGGCTGCTCCAGTTCTCTTAATTGAGAGTTGTACCCTAAACGACGTTAAACATTTAAAGAATTGATGAAATAATAGAGTGATGCCAATTTTAAATTTTACCCACTCAGAGATGGCATACATACACAAAAGCAAATGTTCTCGAGCAGTTCATGAAAGTGAAGTATTCAAGTGCAAGTGCGAAGCCCTATAGTACTCGAACTATTTATCTCGCTCTTCTATCTGTGTGATATATTGTGCGCTCCTACATCTTACAGTTTCCAAGACGACAAAGGAGGTTGAGCTCCAATGGGGAAACGCTGAGGCTGTCACCATGTACAGTGGTCTGAAGATGGCACAATTCGAACTTCAACAAATCAGCCTGACGAAGTGCAGCGGCGCCTTTCAGATAGGTGAGTGCCCTATGAATGAACTCGCTTCAACGCTTGTATTTTAGTGTTTCGATTTACTTACACCTTTAGCGTGGGAGTCCCGACAAAAAATATAGTAATTAGTTGCTTACTTAACAGCATAAGAACCATATTTAGTAGCGTTTCTTCTTATTGTTGCAATGTCATTTTACAGCGAAGCTGTATATGGCTAGACGATTTGTTTGTTCATCCGTCCATCAGTCCGTCTGTCGGCCACCTGTATGCCGAAACTCCTCCTGCGCAGCCCCATGCGCATGCGCGAAAAAACAAAGAAAGTAAGAGAGGCACGTGATTAGCCAACCCTACCTAGGGCTCTATTCTGGACACGCATGGCGGCTGCACGGTCGCCATTATCCGCCATGTTTACTCTCTGATTGGCTGTTGAAAGGTCACGTGTTTTGAAATTTGTGCCGGGAAGCGGAAGTATTGCAAAATGCAATTTTGCGTTTTCATCAAGATGACGAAACGTGACGTGGAGCTGCAAATTTTATGAACTAATACATTTTTTTGGTCCTTGGCAGATATATTGTGATGTTAGCGCTTCAAAAAGAATGTGAGTGGTACCGTGCAGAAGCCAATGCAATGCATCTGCAATTGCGCGAATATGTGGTGGCGATCCAAGATATGCGCCATGCCAGCTTGCTGATTGGCTGAAGGAATATCTCGTGAGGAGCGTCACAGGAAGGGCTGTTTCGTAATCGTCATTTTGACGATGCATGACGTTGCGCTGGGCCGCCATTGCTGAGATTTTCCGCCATAATTCTTGCTGCGACGAGCCGCGCGAATTATGCTAATGGGCAGCCATATGCAATGGCAGCCGAGAGGAATGCGTATCGCCACATTTTCCCCGTCGTTTGGCGCCACGAAAATCTTTTGTTCAAAACGCGTGCTCATAGTATTTGCATCGCTCTCGGGTGGTGTTGGCATTTGTGTTTGGGGCCATCGTTTTTTAAAAGAACGCGTTTATACGAAATAATATTGGTTGAATATAGCAAACTTTCAGCAATGTTGTCTACTTTTCACTGCTGCATTTGTATTGTAATCGAGATTAATGCCTTTTCGCACAATCAGACGTTATGACAACGGCCTCTTTCTAATTTATAAAAAGAAATGTACGCAAGGCGGCGCCTTGAAGTTTCCTCCCGTGGTGCGAGAAACCAGCGAAATGAACAAGAGATGGCAGCGCCGGCGCTTGCGTCGCTCTAGTGGATATCTCTGGCGCGCGCAACGCTATCGGTGATATTCGGCTGTTTCTCAGCCAGCCGAGTCAGGCTGAGTCACTTGCGTTTCTCGAAATAGCGATAACGTGGCCTAGAACGTCCTCGCATCACCATTGGTAGGTCGCGTATGTTGTCTCAAGAAAGAAAACAAGCGCGTTGGCGCCAACATGCGATGACTCATTCCATTTTCCAGGGACACGCATACTAGCTATTGAAGCAGACGATGGCTTGTACGCAGCAGACGACGGAAGCGAGAAGCGTTTTCGACGGAATAATCATACGCTTTGAGATAGCTGCTTTATTTTTACTGCGGAGGAAAACTGTTTTGCTTTACCGATAACGCTACATTCAGTGCCTTCATTTCAGTTTCTTAGGCAAAACGTCAAGTTGGCGTCACGTTACGTAAGCAAAACCGGGCCACCAGCGCCATTTTGTTTGCGTCGCGCTACGTCACTCATTGAAGAAAATGGCGGAATGTCCAGAATAGCGCCCCTAGATAGCACAAGGCCTGTTTACCCCGAACCATGACATCACGCAACATGGCCCGCAATTTCCACTGACAAGACTGGCATGATGAAAGCGGTGACGTTAAAATCACTGTTACCTACTCGGGAGCATCGCCATTAGATTCTAAGGCAGTCGGACTACGTAGCATGACGTCATGGATCGAAGTGACAAGGCCCTGTGCTGTCTAGGTGGTGTTGGATAAGCTGCCCCAGTAGTGACCTTGTTGCTCTCCGTCCCAGCCGAGCGCGCGCGTAGCAGCTTCTCTCCGACTCGGAAATGGACAGGCCGCGCGTCATACGTACTCTTGAGGAGCAGACAGCTTTCCATCAGCAACGCTGTGAGCAGAACCGGGAATGAGCTCGTCTACGCAGTGCGGATGCTGCAGCCCGGGCACAAGAACAGGCTCGTGCAACCGAGTGCAAACAGCGACTGCGTACCGAGGATCCGGCTGCCCACCAAGTCGTCATTGAGAGAACCATCGGGATTAACCCAGTGATAAACGCCGGGGCCGCATGTTTCAGCTTCGTTGGTTAACCATCTGTACGGAGTGCTCGGGCGGCGATTTTTTTTAACTATCGCTAATATATAAAAAAGTGTAGCCATCATCATTCTAGGACAACTAAGTCTATTTATTCATTTCCGTATTATTCAAAATGACATGCCCTCGAGCATTATTACTTTAACCGGGAGCATCATCACACGCCTTTGAGAAAACCTGAAAATTTTGTAGCATATTTGCGATTATGAAGTCCACATCTCAGACCAAATTCTCAGATTTAATTATTTAATTATGTCAAACTTATATGCTGTTGATTACGGCTCTTTCTCGTTGCACTCTGCTTAAATACCTTGACAATATAGGAAAGGCTGGCGCCCTTATGTGGAATACTGGCTGCTTCTCGCCGCGTGGGAAACAAAGTGAAATCCTAAAGATCACAGAAAAACAGAATATAGTCAACAGCATCAACAAATGCATACCTCTACGCACGCTAGTACAGGAAGGTACAGAAGATAGCGCAGGTACACGAAGTGCAACGCGGGAAGTTTCAAAAATAAATAAACAGCATTGAAATCGTTGTTTCAGGTCCCCGCTAGTACAAGCAGACATTTCTGCTCTTCATTTCAGAGAGATATTTGCACATGTGTGTAGACTAGTTTCGCTTCTTTCTAAAGTCAACATGTCAATTAACTTTCAAGAAAACAACTCACGCATTGCTACGCGACCTCAACCTCCATTCTGCTTCATATGCGAAGGCAACCTAAGAGCCGTAATGCAAAGAATTCTTGGTCATGTCGTTATTACCGCTATAAATAAAAAGAAACACGCCGTAAAGCATTTCCAGCTTGTCAAAGCACCTATTTTGTATGGCTTGAATAAACTTACGTATTCAAGGGCTGCTTTGTTCGATGTAATGCTTTGTTCGATGTCTGTAGGAGCTAGGTGAGCGTACTTTCGATCACGGAATTAGGTTGTTTAAAGGGCTGCTTTTTTTTTCGAGGTCACAATATGCGGCTCGCTAGGCGAGGGTTGGGGACGTCCTGTTCGGAAAAAAGGCAACTAAGTTGAACAAGTGACAGCCTTCGGTGTGCCGACATTAAAAAGCGTGCATTATCTGCGCATCTGGTGTGTAAAGAACTAGAGATAATTACCACAATGCTCTAAATAAGGCAATATGGGCACACACACAAAAAGAAAAAAAAAAGACGCGGGTTACCGGGTCATTCATGAGGTGCTAACACTACGGAAAATATTATTTGACTGCGAAAAAAAAAACGAATACTAAATAAGGAAATGATTGTTTTCGCGAGAATAACAAAATGTGCTTGGGGCATAAGCAACAGTGTATTACAGTAGCTAGGCTTCGATATTGCCATGCGAATAAACCAAACCTTATGATCGCATATCTAAATGTCGGCCAGTCGAAAGTGTTTTACGAACCTTTGTCTCTAACAGAGCGTGCCATCGCTTTGAGAAATGTGACGCAGAACCCAATAGTAGTAATCCTTCGTACACGTTCGTACATGTACACGTTGGCGAACCTCGCGGTATAGTGCTTCCTGTTGCTGGATTCGATAGTGTATACTGGGCAAATAAGTAAGATTAAAGACCGCATTAATTCAAAACAAACTGTTTCACTGCCGACGAGCTGCTTCAACTTGCAACGTTTTCCCCTTCAGTACCACCCTCCCTAAAGCGTTTGCACTACTCAGATATTGCATTACTGCTTGCTACTTGACTTCTAGTTGCCATGCTGACCTTGAAACCGAGCGTGAATTTCAGTTGGTTTTAGGCTAACCTTTGCGAGAAACTACATTATAATAAGTTGTTCCGAAATCGTGTTCACAGGCTCTGCTTGTTTAAAATGTTACTCCTGGCGTGAAACGACTTTAGCGAACAATGGCCTGTTAACGTGTTAAGGTATGTCAAGCACAGGGCACTAGCTTGTCTATTTGTGTGAACGCATTAAGAAAAATATTGGTTTCGCTTTAGCAGCCCTCGTTATATAATCAATGAACATCATTTGCCATCGTATCGCCTAAGAAAAATATCGAACGCTCTAACTGTTCATCACGAGTTAGAATTCGGTTTTTTTTTTGTTACTGGTTACTTTGTTACTCCTGTTTATCTACGTCTAAAGTAGTTACTTCCGCTTATTGATACTTCCTGATGGTCTTACTAAAATATCTAGCTGTTTTCTTCTGTTTACGGCGGCGTTGCGTTTCCCTAAATAACGCTGCCTAAATGCGCAATGAACATTTTCGTCAAATCATCCTGCCTGGAAAGTACACAGCATCCAAGATGGTTCTGGCTGTGGTATTGCACAACTTTTAATTTTTTCAATAATAACTACACTTTCTACGTTTTTTTAATATACACCGCAATGTGAAAGTGAAAGCTTATTTCTTTTCAACAAAAAGAGGGCACCATGACAATAGGCAAGAGCCTGACAAGGTCTTGGTCACCCGTAGAACAGCTGGCATTGTCCACGAGCACTTCACAAGAAATTCACAAGGAATTTCTGAAGCTTTGTAAGAAGCATGACGCAGTAAGTTGACATGCATGGAATTTGTACTAGAAAAGAGTGAATCACATACACAACTTGTCGTATGAGTGGTATAAAGACACATATTTATTTTACAAACATAAAAATGTCAGCATATCTAGCGACAGCAAACAAGGACAGAAGGGAGCTTCTCCCTTCCGTCCTTGTTTGCTGGCGCTAAATATGCTTTGAGTTTACCAACACGCCCAACAAATGGCAATAAAAATATCAGTCCTAAGGCACAGAAACAATATCAGAAAGCTTACAACATGTCCGTTAGAGTAAGATAAATACAAATAGCAATATGAATACAAATTCTGGTAGTAAAATAAATAGGAATAAATCCAAAGTCTGTCGACTAAATAAATATTCCATTCCGTTTGTTCCAATAGGTATTTTTTAAATTGTATATTTAGAATGTTTTCGTTGAAGGTGATATTTAGTTTCAAAGGGAAATTGGTAGCTTAGTGTTTGCTTGCCGTAATTGGTGCGCGTGATTGGAGCAAGCTTACGTTTCGTCCGGAAAGCATATCGGCTGCTAGAATGATCTTGACAACAAAAGACCAATTTATGACGATGGATGCACTGAAGCAAACAGAAATTATGTACTTCCTTTACTTTAAGGATGCCATGTTTCTGAAATAGCGGTGACGTAGGTAAATCTGGAGGTCTGCCATGAAACCCCTCGATAGCATGCAAAGAGCATCTCTAAATTGAAATTTAGAGATGGTCTTTGAGAGAAATTTAGAGATGCTCTTAGAGGTAATTCCTGAACGTCTTAGTTGCCCAAACAAGAATACAGTATAACCTTGAGTACAGAATTGTGTAATACATGGATATGTTTGACCAAGTGGGCAACTAATGAGATATCTTATGCAAGCAACCAACTGTTTTACTTAGGTCAGACATTAATTTTGATCGTGTGAAAATTCCAAGAAGATTCTCATTGAACCAGACACCAAGAAATCCCTGGTTTTAAACTAGCTTTAATTCAGTATGCTCGTAGACATCTTTCAGAGTGTTACTTTCTACTGTATTAATAGGATGAAAAATAATGTAGTTTGTCATTGATAAATTAAAGCTTAGCCTATTGGTATGTAACCATTTATGGTGCTTTCTTAAATATTCATTTACCATAGCCTCCATTTGAGAAAAGGAGTGGGATGAAAAAAATATATTCGTATCGTCAGCGTACATGACCAGATTAGGCAATTCGCATATGTTAGCGATATCATTTATGTATACTAAAAACAATAATGGTCCTAATAATGATCCTTGAGGCAACCATGCTGAATTGCCAATTTCTCTGAGGGTACGGCATTAACCTGAACAAACTGCAATCAGTTATTTAAATAACTCTTTAGAATGTATGCCATAACTGTTAAGCTTGCGTAGCAGGGTGTTGTGATGAACGCAATCAAATGCCTTTCGGAAATATAAGAAAAGGGTTAGAGTGTACCGTTTCATAAATAAGATATTTATGAACAGATGCAGATTAAAAAGAGCAATCTGAGATATTTTAATTAAATATGTCAGAAACCTCACCTCTAAATGTGATTGCATATACAAGCTCAAGCCATTGAAGAGTGGTAGCCAGGCTGAAAGGAGGCACTAACAAACATACGATAACAGTGCAGTGAACGTAAGTGTTAATAAAGTGTTATTGTGTATGTCGAACCTATATATGTTTCAATATATATAGCGGGCGCTAGTTGGAATCGGTTGGCGTCGGACAGGGTAATTGAGATCGCAAGGAGAGGCCTTTGTCCTGCAGTGGACATAAGTTTATTATTATTATTATTGTTATTATTATTATTATTATTATTATTATTATTATTATTATTATTATTATTATTATTATTATTATTATTATTATTATTGTGGTGGTGATCAATGCTTCTTTATGTGCAGCGTTTATTCACTCTGCGGCCACTTCAGGTGCGACTGCAGCGGCAGCCAAATGAGCCTAGCGGCTTTGGCCGCGTGGTGGCATTTGTTCTGCTCAAAGAAAAATTTACTCTCAGTGACGATTATTAATGTTCAAAAATGTGGTATCTGCGAGTGCGCAACTCTGATAGCTCGTAGACAGCGCTGTTAACTCGTACAGTGAAAATATCACAATTCAAAGTTGCCGTGAGGTGTGTGTTTCCAGTGTGTGGAAGCCGTAGCAGTTTTCCAAGTTTGCTATAAGCACAATCAGCGTCAAATGAAACGTGAAAAGCGGAGCGCGTGGAGCAAGCATAAGTGAAGGTATAGTAGGCACCGTCCAGTCATCACCATTGACAGGCGCGCACATTCGACGCCACACGGCGCTCGTTTTGGGAGTCAAACAAACGGCCAAACGCGCACGCCATGCCCACGCTGGCCATCGTCGCGGCTGCCAGCGATACCGCGCTGTGCAAGGTTGCCGATTGAAAGAATGAATGTGGCGCACAAGTGGCAAGGCACATGAGCGGATCTATATTGATGACGGTGCAAACTGCACCACGCGCTGTGATGTTCGCGCTGATAGCACTTGTGCTTTCGGCGAATTGTGCGACAATACTCGCCATAAACTGCAAATTTTAGCTTCTGTTTTATTTTTGTTTTCTCTATTTCGAATGTAATAACCACAACAGAAGCAACATCTCACTATAGGGGGATCGCACGGTGCGGCCAAACAGGATGATCGTGCCTGTCAATGGTGATGGCTGGACGGCATGCACTATACCTATACTTATGCTTGGGCCACGCACTCCGCTGTTCGTTTCATTTGACGCTGATAGTGCGTAAACTGAAGCTTTATCATGCGTTGGCCTCACTTCCCAGAAAAACAGCGCTAGAAAATGGGAAAAGATAGATAGATAGATAGATAGATAGATAGATAGATAGATAGATAGATAGATAGATAGATAGATAGATAGATAGATAGATAGATAGATAGATAGATAGATAGATAGATAGATAGATAGATAGATAGATAGATAGATAGATAGATAGATAGATAGATAGATAGATAGATAGATAGATAGATAGATAGATAGATAGATAGATAGATAGATAGATAGATAGATAGATAGATAGATAGATAGATAGATAGATAGGAGCACACAGTATCTGTATATTTATCTATCCATCTATCTATCAAAAACTTATCCTATCTAGTCTCGTCTTGTTGCGCTGCTTTTCTGTTATCACGAGCCAACTAGCCCACCAGTCGAATTCTTGGCAGTCCACAATTTGTTCTTGCTTCTAACCGCAGGCGAGTACAGCTGCCTGCGCGCGGAGCTCAACTTGAAGCGTTCCATTGGCCACCACCTGGTGCAGTCTTACCTGCCGTCCACACTCATCGTGGTCGTGTCGTGGGTATCCTTCTGGCTCGACGTGGACGCCATACCGGCGCGCATCACGCTGGGTGTCACCACGCTGCTCACCATTTCGTCGGAGAGCTCCGACCACCAGGCTAACCTAGCGCCGGTGTCGTACGTGAAGGCGCTCGACGTGTGGATGGGCACGTGCACCATGTTCGTGTTCGCCGCGGTGCTCGAGTTCACCTTCGTCTCCTACCTCGCTCGCAGAAAGCAGATCGTGCCCGCTTCAATTTCAGACGTCGAGGCTTCCCAAGATCTCGTTCTTGTCGTGGTAAGGAAACCTCGAGCTGCCGGTGTAGAGGTGGCAGAAGCGAAGTACGAACGTGACATCGGTGGCATTGTAAATAGTGAGACGCCTGCTAGCGTTACGTTTGACAAATGTTGCGCAGAATGTGACACGCCAGGTGGGGACATTCTCCTTTTGAGCAGCATGACGACCAGCTCACCACCACTCCTAACTGTTATAGTTCATTCATCAAACCAAAGAAATTGGGATCTGACTTTAGCAGCCTATACGCACTTCCTTACACTTTTGCCGACCTTTTACAAGTGTCAGTGATAAACGCTCTCTTAATATGGATTGGTATACTTAGCTACAACCAATGCTTATGCGCTTTCGACAATGTCGGTAGCTCGTCAATGTGACTACATAGGGCCAATTTCTGCGAAAAAATCCTGCACGAAATTGGCACACAAATAGCTATTTTCAAAGCACGCCGCCGCGCATAGACAGATTTACGTTGACAGTTTTAACACGATGCTCTGCTCGTTGTGACTGGTGGTGCATCTTGATAGATGCAATTCACCAGAGCGATGTGGTAGGCACCTTACATAACTGAGGTCTCCTCATCTAAAGATTAATGCCTAAAAATATCTCCTCAGCCTTTTAAGAGCTGCCACCGATATTCTATCAATGCATACAATACTCTCGGGCAAGAGCCTCATACTTTTTTCCCAATGCAAAGGGAAATTATTCAAGGCTGCATGGAGCCCGTTGCCACAGGAATGCATTAACGCAGTGAAATGCCTGTACCTGCAGTTTCAACTGTTTCTCGTTCTGAAAAGGAAATCCTACTTCACTGCAGCGTTCTAATCAATGACGTTCGTAGGCATCATCAGCAGGTCTCAACGACATATTGTTAGAAATATGTGTTAGCAATATCGGCACTCGAAACGCTTGAGAGACCTGAGAGGAACAACCAAAAAGTCCCCTATGGCGGTCGTTTATGTGGGTATAGCGCATTGATACTGAGCCCGAGATGACACGGTTCTGTGCCATATTCACAAGAAGCTCTCATGCTATAATTATTCGTATGAGAAAATTTCAGCCAATCATCAGCAAAGACGGCTAACGAATGGAAAAAGAGCCTTTATAAACGAAAAATCTTTGCGAATTTGACCGCTGATTCTCAGCAGTGGTGGCCGCATTCGCACGGAGTTGACATGCGAAATGCTTCCCTACGGAACAGTTACCGCACGTTAAGTCATCTAAGGGGTCAAAATAAATCCGGCAACCTCTAATTTCTTAATCCATTCGTTGCTTTATATCAACCCCCATCAATTAAACACTGTCAAATGCTGCTCCAAAAAGCGAAGCTGAAGTCTTCCTAGCATTGGTCACTCTTGGCTGTAGCGATAAAGCATTCTTGTGGAAAGCTCCTTTATGACTGTAAATTTACAATCACATGATAATGCCCACCTTCCACAAGGACCTTCTACGGTCTTGTCAATATTCACAAATATAACGGAAAATTAAGCTCTCCTAGATACTCAGATACAACTTTTCAATCTCACCTTCCCGCATAAGATCTAAAGCTGGAAACATTATTGTTCTAGGTACAGAGGTAATTGAGATAACAATCATATTCAGGCAATTCCTTCTACTAATTTTTCAAGAGCCGTGTTCATTAATAAAGTTTTATTTCAGCAAAATTTCAAACTGCCGGACACTGAAAACTTCGCGATCACAAAAGCCATAAAACCGGCCTCGCTGCAGCATGCAACCAAATAAAGTGAGTCTCCTTTGTATTTTCTTTTCGCACACGCCGCGCCACGTCCTACGTGGAACGCATGATGCTCCAAAGCTAACATTTGAGCATCAGCAGTTCTGGTAGTATAGCGCCAGCAGTCAAAGAAGAATGCGTGCAATCAGAGCTTCGATTACACTGGTGCCAATCTGTTCTTGTCAAGTCATTGCTTCCAGTCACAGAAGGTAACTTTCGGGCAAGTCCCGATCGTCTTGCTGAAAGCGTGCCTAACAGAAATACGTAGTGTACGTGACTGCTAACCTATTCCTCGGGGCTATGTCTGCTTCATTCCCTAGGGAAACAAGGACAAAAATCGACCCCCGTCACCGTCCATCCCGACGTCCACCCACGTGGTCTTGGCTTACAGACACCGTGCCAAGCAGATTGACCAAGTGAGCCGGGTCGCTTTCCCAATCGGCTTTGTTCTCTTCAACGCACTCTACTGGCCATATTACTTGCTCTAGTTGGCCATGGTCTCAGTGCCTACAGCTGCTGCTCCCAACGTGCAGCCATACGCCGGGAAACGGGTGGCGGCGTACCCCAGGGAAACGGTCGGCCGTTGGATTGAAAAGGACTGCCATCACCAACGCACGCTCTGGTGGAAGAGAAAGCTACACTCTTTGCTCTGCCGCATTCATTCTTTTCTTACCATGATCGTGTTTGTTTCTTGTCTTTTCTTTTGTGTGTCTATAGCCGTTGGCGCTGTCTTCGGGGCATTCCGCTCTCAAGCGGGTGCTGACACATTGACCATCGCTTCAAACTTCCTCGTCGTACGGATGTTGCCATCATAATCCCAAACAGCATCATGGTCAAAACTGCCCATACGCACATTTGTAAATAAGAATTGATTCACACATCAGAAACATGGTTGTACTTAGGCGTGCCCAAAAATATTTTTTTTGCCCTTTTTTGAATAATGTACTAAAGACAAGTTAGCTTTCACCACAATAAACTAGAGAGCTCAGCGTGTTTTTTTTTATTCGCTGCTACACTAACTTCGAGGCCAACGGATAAGAAAGTTAAGAACGGAGTGAGAGAACGGTACCTTTATTACCTCTCCTTAGAAGAAGTTAGCAGCAATGAATTTGTGACTCTTTTCTCTAAGGCATTCAATAACTTATAAGGTGTCGGGTATTTCAGTTACTCAATTATTCAATTAAACAATGTATCCTACAGGAGCTAATGACTACTACTGACCAGACGAGATGCGTCGTTTTCCTGACAGTTCTCACTCAGGGTTCTTTCCGACCGAAGACTGATTGCGTGTTGCCAGACTGATTCGTTCTTGGCGATTAGGTCGAAGCGTTTGCGCTCCCTGATCCAGCGTCCGGCGTCAGCAATATTAGCGCGTAATACCGAACATTACTGAAGCACTCTCCGAAAGGCTATGAACATTCGCTTTATTGCCGACAGCTGCTCAGGCACTTCATCACTGCGGCAGGGTTTCTAGATACATTGCTTATTGCTTATCCAAACTGCCAAACTATATTGATTAGACGACTAAGCTGCACATTCATGGCCTATTGACTTTTCGTTTTCATTTCCGTATCGCCACGTAATCATACGTGTGCATACTTCGCAGTAAATTACTGTTCAGACTGATGCGCAATGGACTTGCCCAGAGTAGGGCGTATTCCATTACCATTTTTGCTGAAGATCACGTCGTTATATTAACTGTCAGAAAACTGTAAGAACACAGCAGTGGCTGCATTGTTCACAATGCAATGTTTAGGTGTGACTGGAATTTTGTATATAGGATGTTCCTTCGTAGCACCGTAAAATTTTCACCTCTACATTTCCACGCAAGATAACTGACGTTCAGAACATCAAAGCCTACTCTTCATCTTTGGGATACAGTTTCATGAGACATTTCAAATGGCAACTTATCAGTAAATGTTGCAGTTCACCATTTCTTTTTTCGTCATTTATGCATGGGTGAAAATGTCGTCGCAGTAATATTCCACTTATTTTGATGCTTTTTGCGTGAAAGATGAGGTGGGAGATAAATTATTGAAATTGAAAACTCATCCTAGATATCCTTTGCAGCACTGGCTTTGGATTCTGCACTTGTACTAGACGGAAATACCCGCAAATGCTTGTGAACTGCCCCACCACAATATTTTATGCTATACATTATTTTGCCAATGAGGCAACACGAAAGCGCATTACCTTTCCGATATCGTCCAAACCAGGACGAGCGAGACCTTTAATTTTTGAAGCTTCAATCTTGAAACCTTTCGAACTGTATAAATTATCTTCTTAGGCAGCTCAAAAGTCCGCAGCCTATTCTTTTGTGTCAGCAAACAGGATTTGCATAGAATGGCTTCACTAGTGTGAGGAATTTCAACACAATGGAGAGAGGGAGAGGCTCTTTATTAGAAACATTGATTTTTGCCGGCGCATATACAACCGCTGGCATGCTAGTCTCTATAGGAATGTAGAATGGCATTCAAAGATTCCAGAACACGATGAAAAGCGGAAAGCTAGTCACTAAAACTTGCCAATTACAAGCAGCTTTTTGTCCTTGTTTTTGCCGTAGTCTACAGAAGTAAACGATGTTGTCATTCAGGAAGCCTTAATAATAAGCTTGGCAGGCAAGAATTAATTATAATTATAATTAATTATAATTAATTAATATAATTATAATTATATTATAAGGCATAATTAGCTGTTGCCTGCCAAGAAGAAGCCTCTCTACATTTTCCAATCATTAAAATACTTCTTCTTGGCAGGCAACAGCTATATGCGTTGGGACTTATGTCTCCCATGACTGTCGTTTCTCATCAAGGAGACGCAGCTGTTTTGAGATAAATTTGCAATTTTCGTGAGGGTAAACAACATTGCTTTCGCATGATCGAAGTCACTTAAAGGGGTTAAGACAATAATTCCAGCAAAACTTTTTGTTGGGCTAGTTGGTGCATTACTGAAGTACTATAGCGCCAAACAGACGACACAGGAAGAAGAGACACGGACGAGCGCTTTCCGTGTCTCTTCTTCCTGTGTCGTCTGTTTGGCGCTATAGTACTTCAATTAAGACAATAAACCTGATCTGCGCTTACTCAATATAATGCGCATTTATTTTCAAAAAAGGTGTCTCTGTTCCACACTGCTCCAAAAAATCTTGAGGAATATTCATAGCACGTTATAATCGCAACCACCACCAGCTTTTCATTTGGCAATGAAGGCACAATGAAATGGCGGTTTTAACTGAGGGCAATGTGCATTTATGAATGACAATGAGTGGTTTCTTCCCACCGCCTGAGCGATTAAAGGAAACAATTTATGGAAAGATGCTAGACATACGTAGAGCATTTATTTCTTTGGGCATATTATGCATGTTTCATTAACTTGCTCCTCTACTACGGGCGACAAAATAGTCGAATTTATTCGACAAAATATTCGACTTAACGACAATGCACAACTTTACCTTTGTAGTGATCTAAAGTGAGCTTGGCTGGGCATTCACTTACTGCAGCTTTTAAGAATTTTTTCCATGCTTAGTGCTCAGTATTTATGATGTTGTCTAGCACTGCTGGCGGGTAGAACAGCAACAATTTACACATACAGGAATTCTAGGCTTGCAGCCACTAAAGTTTACCACTTTATTTTTTTATCACGTTATATCGATGCAACTCTTATGAAAAAAAAACTGCACGGCCAAAAAATTAGTGCTTTAATGTCTCTTCTATTAGGTTCTTCTATCAAACCTCATCGCTGCAGGTCATAGATTGTGAATGGAAAGCAAGAAATGTACACTGGTTTACTGAAACATATAACAAGGGTTCGTGTCGGCGATAAAGGTGATGTTGGCGATGTACACATTTAGGGATTGTTGATACAGACAAGTGCCCACTGACGAGTTGGTAGGAAACTTAAATAACTTCCCTAAGTCCCAGGATCCACAGTACAGCAGGAGTATACTTCGCTTTCAGCATGGTGCTGGGTGTGTTGAAATCATATCATTTATGAGTGTGCTTTTAGTATGACAACACCGGGTAATAAAGAGAGAAACAGAAGAAAGGAGAAAGGCAGGGAGGTTAACCAAAGGAAAAGGTCCGGTTTCCTACCCTGCGCTGGAGACAGAGGGGAGGGGGAGGTAAAGTGACAGTAAAGTAGAGACAGAGTGAGAAAAATGGAGCACAGACACACAATCACTGTCGGTAACTATCATCGTATATTATCAACCATGTAATGAAGTATACCACGACTAGAAAGAATCATCTAGGAAGGCCAGGGTAGCGTGGTTAATCCATTCATTTCTTTGAGTGTATCGTTCTCGTTTAATGAGAACGGATGCTTCTTTTACCGTGAGCATTGTTCTTGTAAATTTACACTGTAATTCCTTGACAAAACGTTTTCTTGCATTGTTAATATTTTCTTCTTTCTGCTACATCAAAGGTGTGGTTACCACGATTGTGATGCTCTCCAGAGCATGTAAGACGCGGCTGGTGTAGATATAAATTTTGTGTAAATAGTTCCAGCTTATAACTGTTTGATTGTAGTCCGTGTGAATTCACTGTTATATTTAGAAATATAACGCGAAAGATCTATTCTGCTAAGCCAACTCACAAAGCTGCGCTACTGACAAATGTGCCTCTGAAAAAAATACATATATACATATAACTTATTTGTGATCTTGCTCATGCATCATGCGTACGTGTTTCCTTACCAACCATATCTGAGTAGAGCCATGTTACGAGAATAAATGTATATAGTTATTCACAATCGTGGTTGTACCTTGCATTGAGACGTGCGACTAATCATTCATTTCTACGATTCAGGTTTTTACTACATAGGTATAATCGGAGTAAGAGATGAGATTAAAGCGGCAATCCGCTGCACATACGGGTTTACCTTTATTACATAACATCATTCACTGAAAGAGCATAGTCCGAATATGAAACTGTATGTTGGCGAGGAATTTACAAAACAAACGCTTTATTTCGCATAAGGAACAAAAAAAGGGAAACTCAAAATCCGAAATTTCATCTTGCTCCTTTGATGTGCTTATTTGTCTCAAGAACAATGCCAATTTCATTCATGAATAAACGTAATGTTTGTTGGTTGATATAACAATATTATTTCGTATGGCGAAGAGATTCAATATTGCATCGCCTTTGCTCACTTTACTGTATACTGTGTTAAAAGGTTCCTAAAAGAAATTGCTAAAGCAACATCACTCCTGTTTCCCTATGGGATAATTTCGGAAGGATGTGTTGACTGTTCACCGAAATCAATGTTTGCTGCAATTATTTGGATGGAAAATATGAAATAAAATACTTTTCATTCTAACGCGTTACATATTTGCTCTAAACGTGAAAGTCAATATGAAAGAACCATCTACCGCCAGCTGTATGTCTAAGTGCCACAATCTGCGTTTTTAGATAGCTGCAACCCGCATTCATCAATAGCAGGTAAGTGGTGCATGAATTTTTTTTCCCATGTCATTTTATACTAAGCAAAATATTTCCGCTTCTTTATTATGCTCTAGGCCTTAGAGACATAAGGGGGCAAAAAACTACGACTGAGTGACACAGTAGAATTCAAAGTCAATAGTACACATATATTTTACAGCGTCCACTCTGGTTCGGGATTTGTACTTCGTGCGTTCAAAGATAAGTTGTACTTAACGATATACCGGCACTTTGTTTCTAGCATTACAGCAAGCCGCAATATGGGAAAGGAAATTGCCTCTCATTTGTACGTTTATATGTATTAACGGGAGAGCAAAAGGGAAACTGAGGGACTCGACTTTTTG
This sequence comes from Dermacentor albipictus, assembly GCF_038994185.2. Classification (NCBI taxonomy): domain Eukaryota; kingdom Metazoa; phylum Arthropoda; class Arachnida; order Ixodida; family Ixodidae; genus Dermacentor; species Dermacentor albipictus. The sequence goes on along the minus strand of NC_091824.1, from coordinate 126,776,487 downwards.
TAGTACGACTACAGAAAACTAAAAAATAATAAAGCTAAGAAAAGCATCGGGGAAATTAGCTATGGTTGAAATGGAAATGTAGTAAACACAGAAAATGGAAATGTAAGTGGGCATAAAAGATAACTTTCCACTGGTGAGAGCCTCACCCAGAAATTCCGCATTATGCGCGCGTTGCACTACCAAGCGTGCTAAGGCGACGGCTATCCGTTCATTACTTTGTGTATATATGACGGATCTGGTGTTTAATAAATTACAAAATTGCAAGTGCACGCAGAAGAGCAAGAACAGATATTTAATGTCGAACTTTTGGCCCGGGGTACGGCCTCTTGAGACTCTTTACGAAAGCGGCCGAAACGTCGAAAATAAATGTGTGTGTTTGCGTTAAGAAGTGCAGGTGCACGTAGCAACGCAAACACACACATATTATATATATATATATATATATATATATATATATATATATATATATATATATATATATATATATATATATATATATGGAGGACAGATGTCGGCCACCAAACACAAACACAAGTTGTTAGGGTTTCAAGCGCGGAATTGCAAAACCATGCAACAGCTGCGTAGCGTAAGCGAAAAACGTTAGATTGATCCCTCTTTCATAGGAATTGGCAGACCGGGAAACTGAAACGTGTCTTCACAGACGATGTTGCATGTTTGATTCATGAACTCGCGGTCCGCTGCAGCGAAGGCACATGACTGGCGCGCTAGCCATGTTGAAAGTCTGCTTGGCGAGAGGCGTCCTGTCGCCGAATCGTTTCGGCGAAGGTACGAGCATTTTGGCCCGTCTCCGTAGTGTCTTGGGCAGTCCGTTGAGTTCCGACCCATCCAGCTTCAGGAATGCGAGTGGCAAAGTTCGTAGCATGCTCCACGAACGCGCGAAGGTGTTCTGTCTCACGATGGCGTGTCTCTCCCCGCACCAAAGCGAGATTCGCTAGTCGACGCCGTTGCTTTTCTGCGCCGCTTATCTCAGCAGAGTTTTTTCGTTAGTGTCATTGCAAGCGAAGCAGTGGGTGGTATGTAAGCACTGTTGATGCATGTCGAAGCTACATTACGTAGGCGACGAGGCTCCACAGACTAACCGGACCCGAAAGAAAAACCATGTGCAGAAATTAGATCGCCATCTCTGCAAAAGGCTTACACCACCTACACCAGGCTACACCGCGTTGGAGCCTTCGCTGCACTGAGACTACCCAATCGCTCACTGAGCTACTAGATGGTGGTGCCATACCTGTCAAGAGAGATGGCATTTTAAGCGTTCACACCAATGCCACATTTGTTCCGGACAGTTGATGATGGATTCGGCATAAAACAGTTCGTCTTAAAAATTCTAGTGAGAGCTCACAAACACCGTTATTTTTCCATCAGCTTCGTGTCCTCCGTTAGATCATATCATTGGCAACGACGTTGCGCCAGCAAAATTAGCGCACGTGCCTCTTTGGTGCCTGGCACGTGTACTGTCCTTGCACGTGTACCACTACATGCCTTTTCTGCTCAACGTGCATACGTATTGCGCTGAACGTACTCCCGGTGAAATTAACGCATTCGCGAGGCAAATGCACAAAAAATGAACTGCAAGCACATGCTTCTCACATGCCAGTGTGTGTGTGTGTGTGTGTGTGTGTGTGTGTGTGTGTGTGTGTGTGTGTGTGTGTGTGTGTGTGTGTGTGTGTGTGTGTGTGTGTGTGTGTGTGTGTGTGTGTGTGTGTGTGTGTGTGTGTGTGTGTGTGTGTGTGTGTGTGCGTGTACGTGTGTGTGCGCGTGTGTGTGCGTGTGCGCCTGTGTGTACGTGTGTGTGCGCGTGTGTGTACGTGTGTGTGCGCGTGTGTGCGCGTGTGTGTACGTGTGTGTACGTGTGCGCGTGTGTGTACGTGTGTGTACGTGTGTGTACGTGTGTGTACGTGTGTGTACGTGTGCGCGTGTGTGTGTATGTGTGCGTGTGTGCGTGAGTGCGTGCGCGTTCCGTTGGTTCAGTTCTTGAGTAGTTTGGTGTGGGGAGGTGTAAATAAGTGAAATGAAATTCTAAACGCAGTTTCGCCTTTTCTATATGGCAAATTGTCAGGTGGTTGCATAAGAAAAAGTTTCGTCATTTCGTCGCCCTTCATCGTTGGTTCGTGCAACCGTTCCCCCTCTATCACCGCGATCGGCCCTTTGGAATCACGGACGAAAACGATTGAAGAATCTGATAGAATGAGTTGTTTCGAAGATGACCATTGAATGACGCTCTTCAGCAAGTGAGAACTCATTCACCGCGATAAGAGAGGGGGTATATTTCAAATCGGCTGCCGGACTTATTACGCTCAATTAGTGAACGTTCCCGACAGAACGTGAAATTTTTTATGCTTATCAGATTGCGTCGCTTTTGCATATCACTCTGGCTTTGCACATGTAGCTGACCTGCTTTAAAGCAAGAATAATTGTCTGATCACGTGCAGGAAACAATTTGTCATAAAAAGAGAATGCCACTGTTAAATAATTTATATGAAAGAAAGCCGTACACACTAAAGAAGGTAGTAAACTACAAATTTATTTGTGTGCTACAAGCTCCGTTCCCGAGACAGCGTCATTTATGTGCCAGGCTTGTCTCTGGAGGTTCCTGTTTCCTCGTGTTGATATTGTGGAAGAATTCTGAGCAAAGCTTTGGTAAAATTTTGTTAATGACTCTATACGAAATCAGGCTATAATAAATTAAACAAATTAGACCAACTTATTGGAATCAATGTACAGCGAAGCTTCAGCTAAGCGTGTTACTATTTCCTAAACATTCACTTTTTATGTTGAGGTGAACCCAAAATTATCTCTACATAATATGTTACGTTTCATCTCAAGTTTTATTCGTGTTTATGCCTTATGCTGTCCACTTGCTATGCCGAAATGCAAACACCAAATCTTGCGAATATAGTGTCGGACGTCGACGCAGCGATGTAACGAGTGACTAAGGCAAGGTATCGTGTTTGTCGAGGAAATAATGGAGATTAGAGGTGCATGCGCAGAGAAGTACGACAAATTCAGAATTCTGTACGTCTTGTGCCACATTGGCAATAGCCATTCTGGAGCACTGGATAAGAATGGGCATAGTCGAAGGTCCAGGTTTGGCCAGCCCAGATATAACAAGAACTGGGGAGAAGAAATCCGAGGACACCTAATTCTCATGCGCTGTGACTGCGAAGGAATTAATGTCCACTTGAACGCCGCTGAGCGGTCCGCGTGCAAGACATATAGCGCGTTGAGACGCTTGGCCAACGGCTCCTATAGATAGCGCAAGGCCGGTGCAATTCGATCCGTCCCGTCATCCTACCTTGCCCAACCTTCGTAGAATCTAATGGGGACGCTCCCGAGCAAGTTGCGGTGATTTTGACGTCGCCGCTTTCGTCAGGCCGGGCTCGACAAAGGAAATTTCGGTCCGAGTAGCATGACGTAATAAAGAAAAGCGCACCGGCCTGCTATCTAGGAAGCGCTGGTTTAGCCCACGGAATAAGACACCGCTTCTACGCGTGGGGTCTTTTGGTCGAAACTCACTACAGCCGACGTTTTTTTCGCTAGAATTCCTTCAGTTTTTTATACACTCATTTCTTTATAGCGATTACAGAGGCGAAGTTAGAACGCGGGCGAGAGCTTGCGCGGACAAGGAAGGCACGGATAACACAGGCTTCCGAAAGCGAGGGTGATGCGCTGTCGATGCGAATGCCCTCACTTTACACCTGGCGCGCCAGCTGCAATAGAGGGCCCCTTTCGCCCGCGCTGTTCCGTTCGGTTTAAGTGCGCGCGTAATGCGACGTCGCAGCCAATGGAAATTTAGGTTCCGTTTCGCTGCTACAGACGCAGGCTCTTTCGCTCAATGGGTCATTTGGTAGTGGTGGTAACAACTTTACTGACAATCCGGCAAATTTGTGGCCTGGGCCTAGGCCGCCCCCGAGGAGTGGGTCTTTTGATGCTTTCACGCAATAAAGAAGCTGCTGACTTTCATAAGCTAGATCTTAAAGATGTCTGTGGGCTTTATTTATGAGCCGACGTTATATGTAAAGGCTTTATCTTGTGACTTACTGTTTTATTACGTATAAGAAGGGGTTATCACTAGCGCTACAATGTCAGTAAAGATTCCTCACTGTGTAAGTCAGAGCATCCGGTGGCACATTCCCAGCTGCCCAGAAATGGCGTAAGCAAAAAATTTTAAAAAAACGAAAGCAACGAAGCTGTTGAATATCATGCACGGACCAATAAGGCAAGAAGAGTTCTAGATAGTACTATGAACGATGAATAAGTGTAGAAGTTTTACGCAGAACATTTAGTTACTAAGCGAACTTTACTAAGCGAACGTTACTAAGCGAGTTTATTCGGCCGCTAGAGCTGCTATTCTTACTTCTTATAGCTGTCTACTAATTTGCTGTCGCAGTCGATGCTTCGCCTTTCAGGCGAGACTGCGACAATTTCTTTTTAGAAGCAGCAGACGGTGTCTACACAGCCTTCTCACCTATCACTGAGGCTAACAAATAACAACTAGGCTTACAGGCACTGCTTTACAATGTAAGAGGAAGACACTGTAGGCTGTGACTATGCGAGCGGGCGTGAAAAACGAGATACTCGCTGCTCGAAAAGAACGCGGAGCTCTAGCTCACAAGTGGGACACGTGGCGCCACCTTCTGATATGCGCTGAAATCCAAGCCATCCGCTTATTGATTTTTCTCGTCAATATCTGCCCGAGCACTTTATTTGTGTGATCCTCTTCTCGCATACTTTTGGTACACAAATTTCAGCCCACATTTACACTTCGACGCATGAAAAACTATAATAAGGTGTAGAGCTACGCTTGTGCTGAGCTAATAGCTCCATCCTAAGCAATATTGGTTGTTTAAGTTAACATAATAAGCTGCCATGTCTGGAATTCAGGAACTGGGCGGCGTAAACGTAACATCGAAGGAACGTTTATCCCTTCTACTTGGCAGGAAGCAAGCAGCTTACATACTGCGCGCGGTGGGCCCGTGCAAGCGTTCTTTTAAAGCCAATACGGGCTATCAGATCAGCGACAGCCGAAGAGTGCGCATGCGCATACAGTACACGCTAACGACACATGTACGTGGTTTCGAGCGCACACAACATAAGCGTCTGTCAGCACGGATCTAATACATTAAATCTGATTAGGTACTACGCTCTACATCTTTGAAACTTCACTGCAAAGAAAGAGAAGTCGAACAACACCCGCCGTGGTTGCTCAGTTGCTATGGTGTTAGGCTGCCGAGCACGAAGTCGCGGGATCGAATCCCGGCCGCGGCGGAGAGGACATTGCGCTTATGACATTAGCGCTTATGTTTCACTTTAAAAGGGCTTCGATATTATGTACATTCAAATGTACTACAGGGCTAAGGACTCCTTGTACGAGTGCTCGTGTTTTCTCTAGGCAAACTGGTATAATTCATGGGGGATAAAATTACAAGCACAGTAGCCCAAGGAAAGAAAAAAAATTGGCTTGTATTGTTAAGCCTCGCTATGCTGTCGTTGTCATGCCATCGTCCTCATGCAGTCGTGAAACATCCGTTGTCGTGCCGACATGGAGATGCCATCTTAGTCATTCGACACCGTCACCCCAGCTTCGTCATCCGATTCTCGTCATGCCTTCGACGTCAGAGCATCGCAGCCTAGCCATGGCCGCCATACAGTCATCCTCGCACCGTCATCGTCATGCATTCGTTCTTATATCGTCGTCGTGATATTGTTGTGACTTCTTCATGATCGTCGTTCTCACTTCGTCATGAGACTCTCTTCCTGCCGTCGTCATCACACTGTCGTCTGACGTTCCTCAACACTTCTGAAACATTCCCGCAGTTTCGTCATACTGCCTTCATATTGCAAATTCTTCATTCAGAGCTTTGTTTAATGTTATGTGATTATTAGGTAAAATTCATATATAAGTTATTTAGAAAGCATTTAGAGCTATCTGGCATTCCCACATGTTCCTGTCAATTTCGTGTATCATGAAGGGAATTTTTTCTTTACTGAGAAGAAAGCAGAAAAAAATCAAGCATGAATAAGTCGCACTCCATGGGTTCTAAGCGGAGTGAAATAAGAGTATTGCTTTTTTATCATAAATCTTTCATTTAAAAATTTAATGATGAAAACTATTATGAGGGAGCACCAACATTTCCTATATGTATTGTCCATTCTTCAAGAAAACCGCCAGTTTTTTTTTTATTACGACTTTGGCTGATGTACTGTACGAGGGCCAAGCTGTTCGCAATCTTGTATTCATTATAACATTGAGCCTATAACTCGCTTACTTCTTCGTATATTTCAGTTCGGCTTTCTTCTTTATTACATGTAAAATATGGAAAGTTGGGCCACAAATAGAGCAACGTCTCGCAAAATCTCAGGTAGTAAAAGCAACAAAGAAAACCGATGATAAAAAAAAGCCTCTGCCAAAGATTGATACCACAATTGCAGAACTCTAAAGCAGTAAGCCTGTAGTTCACAATGGAAAGAAAGGAAAACTGGATATCAGATTGATTCCTTTATTGTACAGAACGCCATTTGCTACATTAGAATTGCAAAGAGGATATTCTAGGTGTCTTCGGCGCAACCTGCTTAAAAAAGACAGTCAATAGAACAGTGACACGTCAGTTCATATATATGTAGATTCGGAAATTGAACTCTGCAAAAGAAAAAAAAAAAGGCATTTGATCTAAGTCCTTCGCATTGCTTCCATACCTCATTTTCGCCCTCCAATATTTCAGCCCCGCCTTCCAGGGTGTAATAGATAAGTGCGCCGTTAAAGAACGCACGCCAAGGGGCTCGCAGTTTCTCGCGTGTGGAGACCCTAAGGCATCGGCATATGCTGGATACGTGAATTCACTACTAGATTTCTCACCATTTCGTCCGCGAGATAAAACAAGTCGTGACTCGCGTACACACATGCACAACATCAGCCGGTGAGATAAGTTTTGTGTGCGGCATGGAAAGGGTGGCGGGGGAGGACGAGGAGGGGAGCAAATGGTTGCCAAAGCCTGTTCTCAGTGGTCTAAAGAATACATTGTTGCGCCAAAAAAGGAAAATTGAAAACGAGTTCCAACTGTTGAAAACGTCACTGGAATCGCTCTAGGCAACACTGATGTACGCATGCGCATTTGTTCACTCTCCCTATCCTGCTGTAAGAATAAAATCAGTTGAAGTTCAGCAGTTAATCTGTCGTTTCGTACTCTTCCTTCTAAAGTCTTTATTTTCCTTTTTTGGCGCAACAATATCATCTTCAGATCCCAACCAACTCACCCAGCAACAAGTTCTACTGTTCTCAGTGGCCGTACGTGGTGGTTGCCCACAAATCCCTCAAAGAACTTGCATTCCAAAAGTTCAAATTTGATACTTTAATGGGACTACATTAATGGGACTACAGTGTTTATTTTTATTGCTTATGTTCACAGATTGCTGGTTCCCAAGCTCGGAAACAAAATAGATGGTAGTGTCTTACTTTAAATAAAATGTCGTGACAGGTCGCGAACTGCTTAGAGAAAAAATACACTATGTCCTCGTATATCCTTAATAGGAAACCCCTTTAATTTAAACGGGTTGTATCAGCTTTACTCCCACCTATATTGTTTCATGTAAGTAAAAAGAAATATTTCTGATTTGCTGAGGGTGATTAGCTAAAGCTGCACGCCATTGTGTATGCATAGTAGGTAAAGTTTTTTGTTTGCGTATAGCAAAAGTGCACAGAGAGGTAGGCAGGCAAACAGACGGAATAACCTGAACTGTGGCCGTGGCAAAAGCAACACTTGTGGTCGGCGGTCGTAGAATCGAATGAAAGCAGCTCTTATGCATTTATGTTATCGAATCATTCCAGATGATCTCGCAGTGACGAAGTCAATCCTAAAACGTGCCACAGTAATCTGTTAACTGCAAATTGATACATGATGGGCCCGTCTTCAGGGAATATGGCACCTTAGAGGGTACCACACCCAGCGCTGATGATTAAAAAAAAGGAATCTCGTGCTCCTCTCTAGGCTTTTCCAGTTTCTCATTCATACATCGTGACTTCAACAAGATCAGGCACGTGACGTCACCAGGGTGAACGCTGCCGATTGCTCCTTATACGAGAACAATAGTTCCGATTCGTCTGCTAGCTCGCCTTGGGTATGCAGTCGCACGCCAGTTATTTCTCGTCACCGAGCAATTGCTCTCTTGTAACGATTCTAGTCTAGCAATCTCTTGTAACGATTGCTGCACTGTGTCTGTTGCAGCAACAGCGGAAAGCATGAACTCCTGATCAGAAGATTCTAATGGCCTTTTCGAGCAAGGAAACAACGCTGACGTGGCATTGGGTAATGACGTAATGGCCACGTGTCTCTTAAGTTACTACGCGCCGACGAGGGGACATCATCGTTGGGAGTGTAGCGAAGGTGAAAGAAAAAACGCTGACGGGCCTTCGAGCTGAGAGTCGTTGCGAGGCACAGATTTATGCACTATCTGACACTGCGAGCGCGTTCGCGTGGGACAGGAGAAACGCAATAACGAAGTTGCGTAGCCGATGCTGATGAGCGTCATGTTGCAAGATAAAAGCACATACGATTTGTATTTGGTTTATAAAGAGCAAGGGTTCGTCGAAGTATTAAGCAAGGTTACAAATAAACCTTGGCCGAGATAATCGAATTCAATATATATTTTTTTTTTTTACTTTCCCGGCTTCATACGGGGTCCGAGTGGTGCTCTATCTACGTTATCTTTTGTATCCACGGGTCGTGAATGGCAAATTATAAGCACTCTACAATGTAACTTTTACTATCATTATTTATTTATTCCTTTTCGAGGAAACGTATTTCTTTTCTCTTTGCACAAAAGTGAAATGGAGTTGCCGAACGAATACTGCTTCCAACCTGAAGAAGAAGAAGAAGAAGAAGTGTATCTGTTCGGTCGCTGTTTTTGTGCGGTGCTCTGAGTTTTCTGGTTTTTTGGACATTTACGGCTACCATTGACGACGATTGATCAACAAGACGTCGGGCGAAGGTTCAACGAGCCAGGCGCCTTACAGGTACGACATTTCCTTTTTGAGAACCTGGCTATTACCCTGCCGCTACGGTGGTCGGAAGCCGAGAACATCGTCACGAGCCTTATGCTCGTCCAAACGTAACAAGCCACATGAATGATGCTACGGGCCGTAATGAAAAGCCTGGGGCCTTGCAAGCGTCACAAAGCTTCATAAAGCCGGCAGTTTTGGTTCTCCACAACTCGGAATCAACTTCAGCGAAATCAGGAATAATGTCTGACGGTGAATTCGAGAGCAAGAAGCCTCGCCTAGAAGACAAGTACGATGACACAACATCGAATTATGAGTCAAGTGATGCAGAAGAAATGGGTGAAGACGCACCATTTACTTTGGTCACGTACAAGAAAAAGCGAGCCGAAGGCATTCCGGTTGTCTTTCGCCCAACTGAAGGTACTACTTTTTGGCAAGTAAATCCAAACCGAGTGTCTGCCGAAATAGTTTCCGCTGCCAAAGAAAAAGTACAGTCTTTCAGGACGAACAGAGATGGGAGCTTCAGTGTCAGCGTTGCTTCCTTAGCGTCGGCGAAACCCCTTTTGATGCTCTCAAGTGTAGGCGGCTTGGAAGTCAAGCCCTTCATCCCAGAGTCATACACGCGAAACGTTGGCAAAGTCAAGCATGTGCCTCTGCAGTATACAAACGAACAACTCCTAGACTTCTTGAAAGACGCAGGAGTTATATCGGCACGCAGGCAGATAAGGTATTCCCGCCAAGAAGATGGAGCAGTACAGTCACATCCACTTCACACGGTAATTCTGACTTTCAGAGACGATCGCCCTATTCCAGGAAGAATTTACTTGGGTTTCACCAGTCACCCTGTCGAGGAATACCTAGGACCAGCACTTCGCTGCTATAATTGCCAGAGATTTGGGCACATGGCGAAAACCTGCCGTAGCACACGTCGATGCAAAATCTGCTCAGAAGATCATGACCACAAGGAGTGCAAGCCAGTTCTTCAACCTAAATGTGCAAACTGTGCGTGGAACCAGGCCGCCTCCTTCTCAGGCTGTCCTCAGAAAAAAGCAGCGGCACAAATGCGTCGACATGAACTCATCCATGGAAGACAACCGCGACGCAATGAACCCGCCCCAAACCTTGAGATTGTTCATCCAGTGCCAGATCACCCACCTCAGCGGGCACCGGAACCACCACAGCCAAGAGCACCAACAAGCTATTCCTCCTCTAGAGAACAACCAACAGTGCAATCAAGAGACCAATCAAGAGGATCACAGTCAAGTTCCCAGTCTTATGCATCAGTGCTACGGAAACCCAGACGACAACAGGCAGAAAGTAATACACAAGAAAGCTCCAGTACTCGCACACATTCCTCTCAGCGACCTTACTCATCTACTGCAGAAGTAACACCAGATAATAGCGAGCATACCACAGCATCGGTGACACAACTGATTTTGCCAATGCTTTTCGCAGCTCTTAAGGCAATCCTATCTGCTCTGCCGGAAGCAAACAACCTACCAGAAGTGAAAGCCTTGTTGCCTCTAGAAGCACTATTGTGTCAACAATCCGGGCCCAAACTGCGGCAGGCACTACATGAATAACCACTATAAAAATGTCTCCATATTTCAGTGGAATGCCAACAGTCTTCGAAGGAAGTGTGCTGACTTTCGTAAACTCCTTGTACAATACAACTTCCCAATACTTTGTATTCAAGAGGCGGGAATCAATGACGACTTTCGCCTCTCAAATTATGTGATATACAAGACTTCTCGTCAAGGTGCTGTGAGCAGAGTGCTCCTGTGCGTCAGAAAGGACCTACCATCTTATCAAATTCAGTCCAGTGATTCAGACTTCCCGGAATTCATCGCATGTAAAGTATCCTTTGGCAAGCTCTGTATAACAGTGATTAATCTATATCTACAACCTTCAAACCGGATTTCAGTAGAAGCGCTAGTGGATATCTTCAAGATAGCTCATTCTAATGTATTTATATGTGGCGACTTCAATGCACACAACATCATCTGGGGCAGTGATCATTGTGATGCACGGGGTAACGTTATAGAGTGCGCCATAGATAAATGCAACTTGACTGTTTTAAACGATGGGTCGCCAACATTCCTTCGTGGATATAATTACTCGAGCTGCATAGATGTTACCCTGTGTTCACATGATCTAGTGAACGGTGTGGGATGGACAACAGATATAGAAACGCGCGGAAGTGATCATTTTCCCATCCTTGTTAACCACCCTAGCATGCACTGTGATATCAGGCGTTACAGCAGACTAACCAACTGGCAAGCTTTTCGGTACCGCCTAACGGATCAAATTAATCAACATGCAACAGTGGAAAAATTTACAGAATTTTTGCAGGACAATATGAACATATGCACAAGGCAGGTCCCAATTCCAAAAGATTATGCTGCAGTTGACGGAGAATATGAACACCTAAGAGCCATCCGACGCCGATCCGAAAGAGCTTACCGAAGGAGTGGAAGTTTAGAAGCATACAGAAATGCTCGGAAAATACACAATGTAATGCGCAGACGAATGGAAAATCTAGGCAAACGGCGCTGGCGCGACTTCTGCGGCACGCTGTCCCCTCACACGGCTGTCCCACGAATTTTTCTAGTAATTCGTTCTTTGCGGACCTGTAACACAGAGCTTCCCATTTCGTGCTCTCGCTGTAGCACGGGACACGTGTGAAATAATAGTTGCAGATGAATTTTGTGAGCTTATTTCCAGACCTGCTTTTTCATTGCAATGTGGAGAATTTGATATTTCAGCAGTGTTGGCTAAGCGCAAAATTACTGCTTGCTACTGGGCCCAACATCCTCAATTAGATCATACTTTCACATTAAGCGAGCTTCAATGTGCAATTGCATCATGTCGCCAAAAGTCCGCTGCTGGGCCGGACGGCATTACGTACAATATGCTAAGAAACCTCGGACCGACAGGTACAAATGCTCACTTAGACATCTATAATAACTTATGGATAGAGGAAACTGTACCTGATTCTTGGAAAGTCGCTCGAATCATACCAATTTTAAAACCTGGTAAGACGCCCTTGTGCCTTGAATCCTTCCGCCCTGTTAGTTTGACAAGTTGTTTATGCAAAGTAATGGAGAAAATGATTGACGCGCGACTTCAATGGTGGTGTAATGAAACGAATGTGCTGTCCAACTACTTAGTAGGTTTTAGAAAACATAGATGCACAATGGATGCAATATTAGATATAGTAACCTGTGTGGAGCACGAGCGTGCACGTGGGAACATGACTATAGCAGTATTCCTAGACATCAAGAGGGCATTTGACACTGTTAGTCACGTTCATGTTTTGCTAAGCATGTTGGAACTTGGTCTGTCTGGCAGGTCCTTGCGATGGATTTCTGAATTTCTATCAGGTCGCAAAATCTTTGTTCAGACGGGTGAAGGAAAGAGTGCTGAACATGTTGTCAAACAGGGAGTACCACAGGGAAGCGTACTCAGCCCCTTCCTTTTTAACTGCGTCATGGCTGATTTACCAAGAAGGCTGCCATCACAATTAAAATTTTCACTGTATGCAGATGATGTGTGTATTTGGACATCTGGGTCTAATGCTCAACTGCTTCAAATGGCATTGCTAGACGGCATAAATATAATCAACAAATTTTTGAGGGAGAGAGGAATGGTACTATCACACGCAAAGACAGCTGTATTACCCTTCACTCGAAGGCAGTTAAAAAATTTCACTCTTAATCTGGAAGGACACCCTCTAATGATTGTCACACAGCATCGATTTCTAGGCATAATACTTGATAGGCAGCTATCCTGGGCACCCCACATAAAGAAACTCGAAAACGAGGTCAATGCCGTAGTGACTGTACTTCGCAGACTTGCAGGCACATCATGGGGCGGATCAGTATCGTCCATGATGACTGTTTACAATGCATTAATACGACAAAAAGTTGCGTATTCCGCGCCCATCTTACACGGACTTTCCCACACTTCAGAAGAGCGACTTAAAAGACTTTTAGCTAGAGGACTACGCCTATGTCTAGGAGTTCCACGAGCGACTTCTAGTTCTCTTGTAATAGCTGAGGCTCGCCAATCACCATTTCCAGTTATGCGAACTACAGAAACATGCCGGCATTATTTCCGTCTTCTAACCCAGCATAAAAACCACCCATTGGCTCTAGACATAATGAAACGAGATAGAAGTTATGTTCATATAGAAATTCAAGAAAATCTTCACATATTGCCAAGAAATGAATTTTGGAACTCAGACATCGAGTATCCTCCATGGCTGCTTACAGTTCCAAAAATCGAATTGTCAGTAGATGGGATATTCAGCAAAAGAGACATGTTCATTCGAGCTGCTCAACAACTAGCGCTGTACCAGATATATATGCGGTATTCAGGATACACACACGTCTATACAGACGGCTCCAGTACAGCAACCTCTTCAACTTCATCATTCATTATACCGCACCTCAACAAACAAGAATCATTTAAGTTATCTCGTGCGACTTCGTCCACAACGGCTGAACTGTTCGCAATCCTATGTGCGGTAAAATTTATATTGTCAGTAACAGAAGCGCAAAAATGGGTAATTTTCAGCGATTCACAGGCGGCTCTAACATCACTCTGCAGCACAAAGGGGAAAACATTCAGTGACAGTATAATATATGAAACACTTAAAAACCTCACAAAGGCAAGCGAAGCGAAACATGCAATAGCATTCCAGTGGATACCAGGGCATTGTGACATTCCTGGCAACACAGCAGCCGATGAAGCAGCACGACAAGCACACCTCAAAGATAATACATCTCCACTCCCAATATCAAAGGATGAATTACGCTGCATTATAAGGACAACGTCTCTCAAAATGTCTAGAAACACTTGGTTTGACCAGAATTCTAAGAGCTCGGACTTATACCATATTGATCCATTTATTGAATTCAAATTTTCATTGTCATTAGATAGAAGTATGGAAACCCTTATTCATCGATTAAGGCTAGGCACTGCCTACACAAAGCATTTCTTACACAGAATTGGCCGTGCGGAAACCCCCGAATGTGATTGTGGATTTGTAGACGAAAATATATATCACCTCCTTCTAGATTGCCCACATCACGACACACCAAGAAGCCGACTTAAATCAGCGCTAATTAAATTAGACCGCAGACCTTTCAGTTTAAGGAAAATTTTGGGCCCTTGGCCAACAACGGCCTTGCAGAAGAGCGCTTTAAAAGCACTAAAGAGTTTTCTTGAAGACAGCGGCATTGCTGGAAGTTATTAGCACTTTCATTGTTCTCTTCATTTCATTGTCACTGTGTATATCCATCTGTTTGTGAATTATATTATGTTGACTGTTCTGTTGTGACTGTATGTGATAATGCATTTACACGATGTATGTACCACCCGCTGACTAGACAATGTGTTATTAGGCGGCAATATCTTTTGTACTTTTGAGACTTTCATCTACATAAGTGTGGAGACATATACATTGTATATTGTATGTACCATGTGTTCCTTACGTCATAGTGTTCCTGTGGAAACGCTGCGTGATAAGTTCTGGTGCTTGGGTGAACAGACTATTTGATATGTAACCTTGAACCCTGTACGATGTGTGACGGAACCACTCAAGAGATGAGGAGTAGCCGGCGCCTTAAATTGTGCGCCAACATCTCCTTATATCATATCAATAAAAAAAAAGGAAGCAGGGCAGTTCAACCAGCTTCCAACCTCTCGAGTTAGGTCCCGTTTAGTCCTGCCTATCTGCCTAAAAAGGGAATAACTAAACACTTTCTTATTACACCAAAGGAAAGAACTTCGGCCTAAATACAGGGTACGGAATTGCAAGAAAAATAAAACAAGGCCTTTGACGCTTCACAGTCGCCCTATGAGCACAGATACCAGATGAAGTTCTACAGGGCTTGAAGGACTCGTCTGGCATCTGGCGTCGACAATGTGCATTAGCCCAAGCTCTTTCAGCGTCCGCCCGTGTCTAGCGCATTTTTCTTGTGTGCGCGTCCTTTGTGTTTTGCTGGTACCCCCCTTTTCAAGTCGACAATGTGTATTTCGGATGGTTGTGAAGCTCGGAGATTCGCTAAGCGAATTTCACAGAGCCGGCGATTGTTGTGCAGACTACGATGGTTGCTCTAGTGGTCTCTTATGCATTTCCGTCATCGTTTTCGGCAAGACTTTTCCTCCTCCTTTTCGGGATGTACGCTCGCCACATGGCTTAGACGTCTCCAATTAGCGGGCCTTGTGCGCTAAAACCTGCGCTCGGCGAGGCACTGCACTGGGCAGAGCATACATGTGAAATTAAACGAAAAGAATCGCCACATTATACCAGCGCTTCAATGTATGTTTATCTCAAGGACCCGTGCATTGTAAGGATTTCTTTGGCTCCATCAGATTCCTCTCTCATCACCTCATTTTCACGGCTGGCCGATCGCGGTCATAACGTTGTGAGACCAGCGCTAGCACCACTAAGGAAGCCCGTAAAGGAATGACATTACAATACAATCGTTACATTATATGTATCAACATATCTGAAGAATGTAGGCTTGTCGTTGAGACGGTGAAAATGCGTGGACACGCTACTTTAGTTTCTTGGCAAGAACGCTGCATGGTACCAGTTCAGCATGTCTTTACATATTCGACTATAGCCAGGTGAATTTTCCAACGCCCGCAAGCATTATTTGTGACGACAGCTGAAGAAACAACATCGCCGAGTACCATTCACAAACACAATCTGTTCATTAAAGTTCCTGCCTTATCCTATTGGGCTATATTATAGTTATATGAAGCATCCTCTCAAGAATTCTGATAAGTTGCAGATCTGTGGCTAGCAGTTCGAAGTGCGAATATCAATTCAATAGCACGTATATAAAGCCTTCCTTACCTTTAGCACTGATGAAGTCCTATCGCAACGAATGGTATTTTGTGACTTCCAAAACGCAGAAACAAAGGTGAGGCTGCCAGTGCATTAGCACATTATTACAGAGGAAAATAAGAGCTACTTAGCAGGCAGCACTCCAAGACGTTAGCCTCGCGCTCGTCAACGATGCGTCTGTTGTTTTGCAACTCAGTTGATAGGCCATAGTTGGAAATATGGAACCAATGTGGGTGCCATCTCTTCCCATGTTTTCAAACCATGCCAAACAGGTCCTGTGAATGATTACCAGAGTGTATTTTTGTGCTTCCTTCATTTATTAACGCGACAAGCATTCTTTGGGAAATACACACGCTTTTCAGCGTTGTGCGTACCTAACCGTATAGAGGCCAATTTGCGCTACTTGGTCTGAGCCACAGGTTACGCGCAAAAATAGAAAACTTGGGACGTTGAATATGCACTGTTGGGCAAGCGT